>NC_091476.1:111337661-111643045 GCF_036971445.1 Narcine bancroftii
TATGGGGAATCAGAGGCTGGGAATCAGAGCGGGGGAAACAGAGGCGGGGAATAAGATATGGGGAATCAGAGGTGGGGAATCAGTGGTGGGGAATCAGTGGCAGGGAATCAGAGGCGGGGAATCAGAGGCGGGGATTCAGAGGCAGGGAATCAGACACGGGGAATCAGAGGTGGGGAATCAGAGATGGGGAATCAGAGGCGGGGAATCAGAGGCAGGGAATCAGACGCGTGGAATCAGAGGCGGGGAATCAGAGCTGGGGAATCAGAGGTGGGGAATCAGAGTCGGGGAATCAGAGGCAGGGAATCGGATGTGCGGAATCGGAGATGGGGAATCAGAGGTGGGGAATCAGAGGCGGTGAATCAGAGATGGGGAATCAGAGGTGGGGAATCAGAGGCAGGAAATCAGACACGGGGATTCAGAGACTGGGAATCAGACGGGGGGAATCAAAGGCGGGGAATCAGAGCTGGTGAATCAGAGGCAGGGAATCAGAGTTGGGGATTCAGAGGCGGGGAATCAGATATGGGGAAACAGAGGCGGGGAATCAGAGGCGGGCAAACAGAGGCGGGGAATTAGATATGGGGAATCAGAGGTGAGGAATCAGAGGTGGTGAATCAGAGATTGGGAATCACAGGCGGGGAATCAGAGGCAGGGAATAGAACGCGGGGAATCAGAGGCAGGGAATCAGAGCTGGGGAATCAGAGGCGGGGAATCAGATATGGGGAAACAGAGGCGGGGAATCAGAGGCGGGGAAACAGAGGCAGGGAATCAGACATGGGGAATCGGATGCGGGGTATCAGAGGTGGGGAATCAGAGCTGGGGAATCAGAGGCGGGGAATCAGAGTTGGGGCATCAGAGGTGGGGAATTAAATATGGGGAAACAGAGGCGGGGAATCAGAGACGGGGAAACAGAGGCGGGGAATCAGATATGGGGAATCAGAGGCGGGAAATCAGAGCTTGGGAATCAGAGGCGGGGAATCAGATTTGGGGAATCAGAGGCGGCGAATAAGATATGGGGAAATAGAGGCGTGGAATCAGATATGGGGAATCAGAGGCGGGGAATCAGATATGGGGAATCAGAGGCTGGGAATCAGAGGGGGGGAAACTGAGGCGGGAAATAAGATATGGGGAATCAGAGGTGGGGAATCAGGGGCGGGTAATCAGTGGCAGGGAATCAGAGGCGGGGAATCAGAGGCGGGGATTCAGAGGCAGGGAATCAGACACGGGGAATCAGAGGTGGGGAATCAGAGATGGGGAATCAGAGGCGGGGAATCAGAGGCAGGGAATCAGACGCGGGGAATCAGAGGCGGGGAATCAGAGCTGGGGAATCAGAGGTGGGTAATCAGAGTCGGGGAATCAGAGGCAGGGAATCGGATGTGCGGAATCAGAGATTGGGAATCAGAGGCGGTGAATCAGAGATGGGGAATCAGAGGCGGGGAATCAGAGTTGGGGATTCAGAGGCAGGGAATCAGAGTTGGGGATTCAGAGGCGGGGAATCAGATATGGGGAAACAGAGGCGGGGAATCAGAGGCGGGCAAACAGAGGCGGGGAATTAGATATGGGGAATCAGAGGTGGGGAATCAGAGGTGGTGAATCAGAGATGGGGAATCACAGGCGGGGAATCAGAGGCAGGGAATAGAACGCGGGGAATCAGAGGCAGGGAATCAGAGCTGGGGAATCAGAGGCGGGGAATCAGATATGGGGAAACAGAGGCGGGGAATCAGAGGCGGGGAAACAGATGCGGGGAATCAGACATGGGAAATCGGATGCGGGGAATCAGAGGTGGGGAATCAGAGCTGGGGAATCAGAGGCGGGGAATCAGAGTTGGGGCATCATAGGTCGGGAATGAGATATGGGGAAACAGAGGTGGGGAATTACAGGCCGGGAATCAGAGGCCGGGAATCAGATGCTGGGAATAAGAGGCCGGGAATCAGAGGTGGGGAATCAGAGTCCGGGAATCAGAGATGGCGATTCAGAGGCGGGGAATGAGATATGGAGAATCAGAGGCGGGGAATCAGAGGCGGGGAAACAGAGGTGGGGAATCAGATATGGGAAATCAGAGGTGGCGAATCAAAGGCGGTGAATCAGAGATGGGGAAACAGAGGCGGGGAATCAGAGGCGGGTAAACAGAGGTGGGGAATCACATATGGGGAATCAGAGGCGGGGAAACAGAGACAGGGAATCCGATATGGGGAATCAGAGGCGGGGAATCAGAGGTGGGGAATCATAGGCAGGGAATCGGATGTATGGAATCAGAGATGGGGAATCAGAGGCCGGGAATCAGAGGTGGTGAATCAGAGATGGGGAATCAGAGGCGGTGAATCAGAGGTGCACAATCAGAGGCGGGGAATCAGATATGGGGAATCAGAGGCGGGGAATCAGAAGCGGGGAAACAGAGGCGGGGAATCAGAGCCGGGGATTCAGAGCTGGGGAATCAGAGGCGGTGAATCAGAGATGGGGAATCAGAGGCGGTGAATCAGAGGTGCACAATCAGAGGCGGGGAATCAGATATGGGGAATCAGAGGCGGGGAATCAGAAGCGGGGAAACAGAGGCGGGGAATCAGAGCCGGGGATTCAGAGCTGGGGAATCAGAGGCGGGGAATCAGAGTTGGGGAATCAGAGGCGGGGAATCAGATATGGGGAATCAGAGGCAGGGAATCAGAGGCGGGAAAACAGAGGCGGGGAATCAGATATGGGGAATCAGAGGTGGGGAATCAGGGGCAGGGAATCAGTGGCAGGGAATCAGACGCGGGGAATCAGAGGCGGGGAATCAGAGGCAGGGAATCAGACACGGGGAATCTGAGGCGGGGAATCATAGATGGGGAATCAGAGGCGGGGAATCAGAGGCAGGGAATCGGATGCCGGGAATCAGAGGCGGGAAATCAGAGCTGGGGAATCAGAGGCGGGGCATCAGAGTTGGGGAATCAGAGGCGGCGAAGCAGATATGGGGAAATAGAGGCGGGGAATCAGATATGGGGAATCAGAGGCAGGGAATCAGATATGGGGAATCAGAGGCTGGGAATCAGAGGCGGGGAAACAGAGGCGGGGAATCAGATATGGGGAATCAGAAGTGGGGAATCAGGGGCAGGGAATCAGTGGCAGGGAATCAGAGGCGGGGAATCAGAGGCGGGGAATCAGAGGCAGGGAATCAGACACGGGGAATCAGAGGCGGGGAATCAGAGATGGGGAATCAGAGGCGGGGAATCAGAGGCAGGGAATCGGACGCCGGGAATCAGAGGCGGGGAATCAGAGCTGGGGAATCAGAGGCGGGGAATCAGAGTTGGGGAATCAGAGGCGGGGAATCAGATATGGGGAAATAGAGGCGGGGAATCAGATATGGGGAATGAGAGGTGTGGAATCAGAGGTGGCGAATCAAAGGCGGTGAAACAGAGATGGGGAATCAGGGCAGGGAATCAGAGGCAGGGAATCAGAGCTGGGGAAACAGAGGCGGGGAATCAGATATGGGGAATCAGAGGTGGGGAATCAGGGGCGGGGAATCAGTGGCAGGGAATCAGAGCTGGGGAATCAGAGGTGGGGAATCAGAGCTGGGGAAACAGAGGCGGGGAATCAGATATGGGGAATCAGAGGTGGGGAATCAGGGGCGGGGAATCAGTGGCAGGGAATCAGAGGCCGGGAATAAAAGGCGGGGAATCAGAGCTGTGGAATCAGAGGCCGGGAATCAGAGGCAGGGAAACAGAGGCGGGGAATCAGATATGGGGAATCAGAGGTGGGGAATTAGAGGTTGCGAATCAGAGGCAGGGAATCAGAGGCGGGGAATCAGAGGCAGGGAATCGGATGTGCGGAATCAGAGATGGGGAATCAGAGGTGGGGATTCAGAGGTGGTGAATCAGAGATGGGGAATCAGAGGCAGGGAATCAGACGCAGGGAATCAGAGGCGGGGAATTATAGCTGGCGAATTAGAGGAGGGGAATCAAAGTTGGGGAATCAGAGGCGGGGAATCAGATATGGGGAAACAGAGGCGGGGAATCAGAGGCGGGGAAACAGAGGCGGGGAATCATAGGCGGGGAATCAGAGATGGGGAATCAGAGGTGGGTAATCAGAGGCAGGGAATCGGATGCCGGAAATCAGAGGCGGGAAATCAGAGCTGGGGAATCAGAGGCGGGGAATCAGAGTTGGGGAATCAGAGGCGGCGAAGCAGATATGGGGAAAATGATGCGGGGAATCAGATGTGGGGAATCAGAGGCGGTGAATCAGATATGGGGAATCAGAGGCTGGGAATCAGAGCGGGGGAAACAGAGGCGGGGAATAAGATATGGGGAATTAGAGGTGGGGAATCAGTGGTGGGGACTCAGTGGCAGGGAATCAGAGGCGGGGAATCAGAGGCGGGGATTCAGTGGCAGGGAATCAGACACGGGGAATCAGAGGTGGGGAATCAGAGATGGGGAATCAGAGGCGGGGAATCAGAGGCAGGGAATCAGACGCGGGGAATCAGAGGCGGGGAATCAGAGCTGGGGAATCAGAGGTGGGGAATCAGAGTCGGGGAATCAGAGGCAGGGAATCTGATGTGCGGAATCAGAGATGGGGAATCAGAGGTGGGGAATCAGAGGCGGTGAATCAGAGATGGGGAATCAGAGGCGGGTAATCAGAGGCGGCGAAGCAGATATGGGGAAAATGATGCGGGGAATCAGATGTGTGGAATCAGAGGCGGTGAATCAGATATGGGGAATCAGAGGCTGGGAATCAGAGCGGGGGAAACAGAGGCGGGGAATAAGATATGGGGAATCAGAGGTGGGGAATCAGAGGCAGGGAATCAGATGTGCGGAATCAGAGATGGGGAATCAGAGGCAGGGAATCAGAATCAGAAGCGGGGAATCAGAGGCCGGGAATCAGAGGCCGGGAATCAAATGCTGGGAATAAGAGGCCGGGAATCAGAGGTGGGGAATCAGAGTCCGGGAATCAGAGATGGGGATTCAGAGGCGGGGAATGAGATATGGAGAATCAGAGATGGGGAATCAGAGGCAGGGAATCAGACACGGGGAATCAGAGGTGGGGAATCAGAGGCAGGGAATCAGAGGCGGGGAATCAGAGGCGGGGATTCAGAGGCAGGGAATCAGACACGGGGAATCAGAGGTGGGGAATCAGAGATGGGGAATCAGAGGCGGGGAATCAGGGTCGGGGAATCAGAGGCAGGGAATCTGATGTGCGGAATCAGAGATGGGGAATCAGAGGTGGGGAATCAGAGGCGGTGAATCAGAGATGGGGAATCAGAGGCGGGGAATCAGAGGCAGGAAATCAGACACGTGGATTCAGAGGCTGGGAATCAGACGGGGGGAATCAAAGGCAGGGAATCAGAGCTGGTGAATCAGAGGCAGGGAATCAGAGTTGGGGATTCAGAGGCGGGGAATCAGATATGGGGAAACAGAGGCGGGGAATCAGAGGCAGGCAAACAGAGGCGGGGAATTAGATATGGGGAATCAGAGGTGGGGAATCAGAGGTGGTGAATCAGAGATGGGGAATCACAGGCGGGGAATCAGAGGCAGGGAATAGAACGCGGGGAATTAGAGGCAGGGAATGAGAGCTGGGGAATCAGAGGCGGGGAATCAGATATGGGGAAACAGAGGCGGGGAATCAGAGGCGGGGAAACAGAGGCAGGGAATCAGACATGGGGAATCGGATGCGGGGAATCTGAGGTGGGGAATCAGAGCTGGGGAATCAGAGGCGGGGAATCAGAGTTGGGGCATCAGAGTTGGGGAATTAGATATGGGGAAACAGAGGCGGGGAATCAGAGGCGGGGAAACAGAGGCGGGGAATCAGATATGGGGAATCAGAGGTGGGGAATCAGAGGCAGGGAATCAGATGTGCGGAATCAGAGATGGGGAATCAGAGGCAGGGAATCAGAATCAGAAGCGGGGAATTAGAGGCCGGGAATCAGAGGCCGGGAATCAGATATGGGGAATCAGGGGTGGGGAATCAGGGGCAGGGAATCAGTGGCAGGGAATCAGAGGCGGGAATACAGAGGCGGGGAATCAGATATGGGGAATCAGAGGTGGGGAATCAGGGGCAGGGAATCAGTGGCAGGGAATCAGACGCGGGGAATCAGAGGCGGGGAATCAGAGGCAGGGAATCAGACACGGGGAATCAGAGGCGGGGAATCAGAGGTGGGGAATCAGAGTCGGGGAATCAGAGGCAGGGAATCTGATGTGCGGAATCAGAGATGGGGAATCAGAGGTGGGGAATCAGAGGCGGTGAATCAGAGATGGGGAATCAGAGGCGGGGAATCAGAGGCAGGAAATCAGACACGTGGATTCAGAGGCTGGGAATCAGACGGGGGGAATCAAAGGCGGGGAATCAGAGCTGGTGAATCAGAGGCAGGGAATCAGAGTTGGGGATTCAGAGGCGGGGAATCAGATATGGGGAAACAGAGGCGGGGAATCAGAGGCGGGCAAACAGAGGCGGGGAATTAGATATGGGGAATCAGAGGTGGGGAATCAGAGGTGGTGAATCAGAGATGGGGAATCACAGGCGGGGAATCAGAGGCAGGGAATAGAACGCGGGGAATTAGAGGCAGGGAATGAGAGCTGGGGAATCAGAGGCGGGGAATCAGATATGGGGAAACAGAGGCGGGGAATCAGAGGCGGGGAAACAGAGGCAGGGAATCAGACATGGGGAATCGGATGCGGGGAATCTGAGGTGGGGAATCAGAGCTGGGGAATCAGAGGCGGGGAATCAGAGTTGGGGCATCAGAGTTTGGGAATTAGATATGGGGAAACAGAGGCGGGGAATCAGAGGCGGGGAAACAGAGGCGGGGAATCAGATATGGGGAATCAGAGGTGGGGAATCAGAGGCAGGGAATCAGATGTGCGGAATCAGAGATGGGGAATCAGAGGCAGGGAATCAGAATCAGAAGCGGGAAATTAGAGGCCGGGAATCAGAGGCCGGGAATCAGATATGGGGAATCAGGGGTGGGGAATCAGGGGCAGGGAATCAGTGGCAGGGAATCAGAGGCGGGAATACAGAGGCGGGGAATCAGATATGGGGAATCAGAGGTGGGGAATCAGGGGCAGGGAATCAGTGGCAGGGAATCAGACGCGGGGAATCAGAGGCGGGGAATCAGAGGCAGGGAATCAGACACGGGGAATCAGAGGCGGGGAATCAGAGATGGGGAATCAGAGGCGGGGAATCAGAGGCAGGGAATCGGATGCCGGGAATCAGAGGCGGGAAATCAGAGCTGGGGAATCAGAGGCGGGGCATCAGAGTTGGGGAATCAGAGGCGGCGAAGCAGATATGGGGAAATAGAGGCGGGGAATCAGATATGGGGAATCAGAGGCAGGGAATCAGATATGGGGAATCAGAGGCTTGGAATCAGAGGGGGGGAAACAGAGGCGGGGAATCAGAGGCAGGGAATCAGACACGGGGAATCAGAGGTGGGGAATCAGAGATGGGGAATCAGAGGCGGGGAATCAGAGGCAGGGAATCAGACACGGGGAATCAGAGGCGGGGAATAAGAGCTGGGGATTCAGAGGTGGGGAATCAGAGTCGGGGAATCAGAGGCAGGGAATCGGATGTGCGGAATCAGAAATGGGGAATCAGAGGTGGGGAATCAGAGGCGGTGAATCAGAGATGGGGAATCAGAGGCGGGGAATCAGAGGCAGGAATTCAAACACGGGGATTCATAGGCTGGGAATCAGACGGGGGGAATGAAAGGAGGGGAATCAGAGCTGGTGAATCAGAGGCAGGGAATCAGAGTTGGGGATTCAGAGGCGGGGAATCAGATATGGGGAAACAGAGGCGGGGAATCAGAGGCGGGCAAACAGAGGCGGGGAATTAGATATGGGGAATCAGAGGTGGGGAATCAGAGGTGGTGAATCAGAGATGGGGAATCACAGGCGGGGAATCAGAGGCAGGGAATGGAACGCGGGGAATCAGAGGCAGGGAATCAGAGCTGGGGAATCAGAGGCGGGGAATCAGATATGGGGAAACAGAGGCGGGGAATCAGAGGCGGGGAAACAGAGGCGGGGAATCAGACATGGGGAATCGGATGCAGGGAATCAGAGGTGGGGAATCAGAGCTGGGGAATCAGAGGCGGGGAATCAGAGTTGGGGCATCAGAGGTGGGGAATTAGATATGGGGAAACAGAGGCGGGGAATCAGAGGCGGGGAAACAGAGGCTGGGAATCAGATATGGGGAATCAGAGGTGGGGAATCAGAGGCAGGGAATCAGATGTGCGGAATCAGAGATGGGGAATCAGAGGCAGGGAATCAGAATCAGAAGCGGGGAATCAGAGGCCGGGAATCAGAGGCCGGGAATCAAATGCTGGGAATAAGAGGCCGGGAATCAGAGGTGGGGAATCAGAGTCCGGGAATCAGAGATGGGGATTCAGAGGCGGGGAATGAGATATGGAGAATCAGAGATGGGGAATCAGAGGCAGGGAATCGGATGTGCGGAATCAGAGATGGGGAATCAGAGCTAAAGGAAACAGAGGCGGGAAATCAGATATGGGGAATCAGAGGTGGGGAATCAGGGGCGGGGAATCAGTGGCAGGGAATCAGAGCTGGGGAATCAGAGGTGGGGAATCAGAGCTGGGGAAACAGAGGCGGGGAATCAGATATGGGGAATCAGAGGTGGGGAATCAGGGGCGGGGAATCAGTGGCAGGGAATCAGAGGCCGGGAATAAAAGGCGGGGAATCAGAGCTGGGGAATCAGAGGCGGGGAATCAGAGTTAAGGAATCAGAGGAGGGGAATCAGATATGGGGAAACAGAGACCGGGAATCAAAGGCAGGGAAACAGAGGCGGGGAATCAGATATGGGGAATCAGAGGTGGGGAATTAGAGGTTGCGAATCAGAGGCGGTGAATCAGAGGCGGGGAATCAGAGGCAGGGAATCGGATGTGCGGAATCAGAGATGGGGAATCAGAGGTGGGGATTCAGAGGTGGTGAATCAGAGAAGGGGAATCAGAGGCTGGGAATCAGAGGCAGGGAATCAGACGCAGGGAATCAGAGGCGGGGAATCATAGCTGGCGAATTAGAGGAGGGGAATCAGAGTTGGGGAATCAGAGGCGGGGAATCAGATATGGGGAAACAGAGGCGGGGAATCAGAGGCGGGGAAACAGAGGCGGGGAATCATAGGCGGGGAATCAGAGATGGGGAATCAGAGGTGGGTAATCAGAGGCAGGGAATCGGATGCCGGAAATCAGAGGCGGGAAATCAGAGCTGGGGAATCAGAGGCGGGGAATCAGAGTTGGGGAATCAGAGGCGGCGAAGCAGATATGGGGAAAATGATGCGGGGAATCAGATGTGGGGAATCAGAGGCGGTGAATCAGATATGGGGAATCAGAGGCTGGGAATCAGAGCGGGGGAAACAGAGGCGGGGAATAAGATATGGGGAATTAGAGGTGGGGAATCAGTGGTGGGGACTCAGTGGCAGGGAATCAGAGGCGGGGAATCAGAGGCGGGGATTCAGTGGCAGGGAATCAGACACGGGGAATCAGAGGTGGGGAATCAGAGATGGGGAATCAGAGGCGGGGAATCAGAGGCAGGGAATCAGACGCGGGGAATCAGAGGCGGGGAATCAGAGCTGGGGAATCAGAGGTGGGGAATCAGAGTCGGGGAATCAGAGGCAGGGAATCTGATGTGCGGAATCAGAGATGGGGAATCAGAGGTGGGGAATCAGAGGCGGTGAATCAGAGATGGGGAATCAGAGGCGGGTAATCAGAGGCGGCGAAGCAGATATGGGGAAAATGATGCGGGGAATCAGATGTGTGGAATCAGAGGCGGTGAATCAGATATGGGGAATCAGAGGCTGGGAATCAGAGCGGGGGAAACAGAGGCGGGGAATAAGATATGGGGAATCAGAGGTGGGGAATCAGAGGCAGGGAATCAGATGTGCGGAATCAGAGATGGGGAATCAGAGGCAGGGAATCAGAATCAGAAGCGGGGAATCAGAGGCCGGGAATCAGAGGCCGGGAATCAAATGCTGGGAATAAGAGGCCGGGAATCAGAGGTGGGGAATCAGAGTCCGGGAATCAGAGATGGGGATTCAGAGGCGGGGAATGAGATATGGAGAATCAGAGATGGGGAATCAGAGGCAGGGAATCAGACACGGGGAATCAGAGGTGGGGAATCAGAGGCAGGGAATCAGAGGCGGGGAATCAGAGGCGGGGATTCAGAGGCAGGGAATCAGACACGGGGAATCAGAGGTGGGGAATCAGAGATGGGGAATCAGAGGCGGGGAATCAGGGTCGGGGAATCAGAGGCAGGGAATCTGATGTGCGGAATCAGAGATGGGGAATCAGAGGTGGGGAATCAGAGGCGGTGAATCAGAGATGGGGAATCAGAGGCGGGGAATCAGAGGCAGGAAATCAGACACGTGGATTCAGAGGCTGGGAATCAGACGGGGGGAATCAAAGGCAGGGAATCAGAGCTGGTGAATCAGAGGCAGGGAATCAGAGTTGGGGATTCAGAGGCGGGGAATCAGATATGGGGAAACAGAGGCGGGGAATCAGAGGCGGGCAAACAGAGGCGGGGAATTAGATATGGGGAATCAGAGGTGGGGAATCAGAGGTGGTGAATCAGAGATGGGGAATCACAGGCGGGGAATCAGAGGCAGGGAATAGAACGCGGGGAATTAGAGGCAGGGAATGAGAGCTGGGGAATCAGAGGCGGGGAATCAGATATGGGGAAACAGAGGCGGGGAATCAGAGGCGGGGAAACAGAGGCAGGGAATCAGACATGGGGAATCGGATGCGGGGAATCTGAGGTGGGGAATCAGAGCTGGGGAATCAGAGGCGGGGAATCAGAGTTGGGGCATCAGAGTTGGGGAATTAGATATGGGGAAACAGAGGCGGGGAATCAGAGGCGGGGAAACAGAGGCGGGGAATCAGATATGGGGAATCAGAGGTGGGGAATCAGAGGCAGGGAATCAGATGTGCGGAATCAGAGATGGGGAATCAGAGGCAGGGAATCAGAATCAGAAGCGGGGAATTAGAGGCCGGGAATCAGAGGCCGGGAATCAGATATGGGGAATCAGGGGTGGGGAATCAGGGGCAGGGAATCAGTGGCAGGGAATCAGAGGCGGGAATACAGAGGCGGGGAATCAGATATGGGGAATCAGAGGTGGGGAATCAGGGGCAGGGAATCAGTGGCAGGGAATCAGACGCGGGGAATCAGAGGCGGGGAATCAGAGGCAGGGAATCAGACACGGGGAATCAGAGGCGGGGAATCAGAGGTGGGGAATCAGAGTCGGGGAATCAGAGGCAGGGAATCTGATGTGCGGAATCAGAGATGGGGAATCAGAGGTGGGGAATCAGAGGCGGTGAATCAGAGATGGGGAATCAGAGGCGGGGAATCAGAGGCAGGAAATCAGACACGTGGATTCAGAGGCTGGGAATCAGACGGGGGGAATCAAAGGCGGGGAATCAGAGCTGGTGAATCAGAGGCAGGGAATCAGAGTTGGGGATTCAGAGGCGGGGAATCAGATATGGGGAAACAGAGGCGGGGAATCAGAGGCGGGCAAACAGAGGCGGGGAATTAGATATGGGGAATCAGAGGTGGGGAATCAGAGGTGGTGAATCAGAGATGGGGAATCACAGGCGGGGAATCAGAGGCAGGGAATAGAACGCGGGGAATTAGAGGCAGGGAATGAGAGCTGGGGAATCAGAGGCGGGGAATCAGATATGGGGAAACAGAGGCGGGGAATCAGAGGCGGGGAAACAGAGGCAGGGAATCAGACATGGGGAATCGGATGCGGGGAATCTGAGGTGGGGAATCAGAGCTGGGGAATCAGAGGCGGGGAATCAGAGTTGGGGCATCAGAGTTTGGGAATTAGATATGGGGAAACAGAGGCGGGGAATCAGAGGCGGGGAAACAGAGGCGGGGAATCAGATATGGGGAATCAGAGGTGGGGAATCAGAGGCAGGGAATCAGATGTGCGGAATCAGAGATGGGGAATCAGAGGCAGGGAATCAGAATCAGAAGCGGGGAATTAGAGGCCGGGAATCAGAGGCCGGGAATCAGATATGGGGAATCAGGGGTGGGGAATCAGGGGCAGGGAATCAGTGGCAGGGAATCAGAGGCGGGAATACAGAGGCGGGGAATCAGATATGGGGAATCAGAGGTGGGGAATCAGGGGCAGGGAATCAGTGGCAGGGAATCAGACGCGGGGAATCAGAGGCGGGGAATCAGAGGCAGGGAATCAGACACGGGGAATCAGAGGCGGGGAATCAGAGATGGGGAATCAGAGGCGGGGAATCAGAGGCAGGGAATCGGATGCCGGGAATCAGAGGCGGGAAATCAGAGCTGGGGAATCAGAGGCGGGGCATCAGAGTTGGGGAATCAGAGGCGGCGAAGCAGATATGGGGAAATAGAGGCGGGGAATCAGATATGGGGAATCAGAGGCAGGGAATCAGATATGGGGAATCAGAGGCTTGGAATCAGAGGGGGGGAAACAGAGGCGGGGAATCAGAGGCAGGGAATCAGACACGGGGAATCAGAGGTGGGGAATCAGAGATGGGGAATCAGAGGCGGGGAATCAGAGGCAGGGAATCAGACACGGGGAATCAGAGGCGGGGAATAAGAGCTGGGGATTCAGAGGTGGGGAATCAGAGTCGGGGAATCAGAGGCAGGGAATCGGATGTGCGGAATCAGAAATGGGGAATCAGAGGTGGGGAATCAGAGGCGGTGAATCAGAGATGGGGAATCAGAGGCGGGGAATCAGAGGCAGGAATTCAAACACGGGGATTCATAGGCTGGGAATCAGACGGGGGGAATGAAAGGAGGGGAATCAGAGCTGGTGAATCAGAGGCAGGGAATCAGAGTTGGGGATTCAGAGGCGGGGAATCAGATATGGGGAAACAGAGGCGGGGAATCAGAGGCGGGCAAACAGAGGCGGGGAATTAGATATGGGGAATCAGAGGTGGGGAATCAGAGGTGGTGAATCAGAGATGGGGAATCACAGGCGGGGAATCAGAGGCAGGGAATGGAACGCGGGGAATCAGAGGCAGGGAATCAGAGCTGGGGAATCAGAGGCGGGGAATCAGATATGGGGAAACAGAGGCGGGGAATCAGAGGCGGGGAAACAGAGGCGGGGAATCAGACATGGGGAATCGGATGCAGGGAATCAGAGGTGGGGAATCAGAGCTGGGGAATCAGAGGCGGGGAATCAGAGTTGGGGCATCAGAGGTGGGGAATTAGATATGGGGAAACAGAGGCGGGGAATCAGAGGCGGGGAAACAGAGGCTGGGAATCAGATATGGGGAATCAGAGGTGGGGAATCAGAGGCAGGGAATCAGATGTGCGGAATCAGAGATGGGGAATCAGAGGCAGGGAATCAGAATCAGAAGCGGGGAATCAGAGGCCGGGAATCAGAGGCCGGGAATCAAATGCTGGGAATAAGAGGCCGGGAATCAGAGGTGGGGAATCAGAGTCCGGGAATCAGAGATGGGGATTCAGAGGCGGGGAATGAGATATGGAGAATCAGAGATGGGGAATCAGAGGCAGGGAATCGGATGTGCGGAATCAGAGATGGGGAATCAGAGCTAAAGGAAACAGAGGCGGGAAATCAGATATGGGGAATCAGAGGTGGGGAATCAGGGGCGGGGAATCAGTGGCAGGGAATCAGAGCTGGGGAATCAGAGGTGGGGAATCAGAGCTGGGGAAACAGAGGCGGGGAATCAGATATGGGGAATCAGAGGTGGGGAATCAGGGGCGGGGAATCAGTGGCAGGGAATCAGAGGCCGGGAATAAAAGGCGGGGAATCAGAGCTGGGGAATCAGAGGCGGGGAATCAGAGTTAAGGAATCAGAGGAGGGGAATCAGATATGGGGAAACAGAGACCGGGAATCAAAGGCAGGGAAACAGAGGCGGGGAATCAGATATGGGGAATCAGAGGTGGGGAATTAGAGGTTGCGAATCAGAGGCGGTGAATCAGAGGCGGGGAATCAGAGGCAGGGAATCGGATGTGCGGAATCAGAGATGGGGAATCAGAGGTGGGGATTCAGAGGTGGTGAATCAGAGAAGGGGAATCAGAGGCTGGGAATCAGAGGCAGGGAATCAGACGCAGGGAATCAGAGGCGGGGAATCATAGCTGGCGAATTAGAGGAGGGGAATCAGAGTTGGGGAATCAGAGGCGGGGAATCAGATATGGGGAAACAGAGGCGGGGAATCAGAGGCGGGGAAACAGAGGCGGGGAATCAGATATGGGGAATCAGAGGTGGGGAATCAGGGACAGGGAATCAGTGGCAGGGAATCAGACGCGGGGAATCAGAGGCGGGGAATCAGAGGCAGGTAATCAGACACGGGGAATCAGAGGCGGGGAATCAGAGATGGGGAATCAGAGGCGGGGAATCAGAGGCAGGGAATCGGATGCGGGAAATCAGAGCTGGGGAATCAGAGGCGGGGAATCAGAGTTGGGGAATCAGTGGGGGTGAATAATATATGGGGAAATAGAGGCGGGGAATCAGATATGGGGAATCAGAGGCGGGGAATCAGATATGGGGAATCAGAGGCTGGGAATCAGAGGGGGGGAAACAGAGGCGGGGAATAAGATATGGGGAATCAGAGGTGGGGAATCAGGGGCGGGTAATCAGTGGCAGGGAATCAGAGGCGGGGAATCAGAGGCGGGGATTCAGAGGCAGGGAATCAGACACGGGGAATCAGAGGTGGGGAATCAGAGATGGGGAATCAGAGGTGGGGAATCAGAGGCAGGGAATCAGACGCGGGGAATCAGAGGCGGGGAATCAGAGCTGGGGAATCAGAGGTGGGGAATCAGAGTCGGGGAATCAGAGGCAGGGAATCGGATGTGCGGAATCAGAGATGGGGAATCAGAGGCGGTGAATCAGAGATGGGGAATCAGAGGCGGGGAATCAGAGGCAGGAAATCAGACACGGGGATTCAGAGGCTGGGAATCAGACGGGGGGAGTCAAAGGCGGGGAATCAGAGCTGGTGAATCAGAGGCAGGGAATCGGAGTTGGGGATTCAGAGGCGGGGAATCAGATATGGGGAAACAGAGGCGGGGAATCAGAGGCGGGCAAACAGAGGCGGGGAATTAGATATGGGGAATCAGAGGTGGGGAATCAGTGGTGGTGAATCAGAGATGGGGAATCACAGGCGGGGAATCAGAGGCAGCGAATAGAACGCGGGGAATCAGAGGCAGGGAATCAGAGCTGGGGAATCAGAGGCGGGGAATCAGATATGGGGAAACAGAGGCGGGGAATCAGAGGCGGGGAAACAGAGGCGGGGAATCAGACATGGGGAATCGGATGCGGAGAATCAGAGGTGGGGAATCAGAGCTGGGGAATCAGAGGCGGGGAATCAGAGTTGGGGCATCAGAGGTGGGGAATTAGATATGGGGAAACAGAGGCGGGGAATTAGAGGCCGGGAATCAGAGGCCGGGAATCTGATGCTGGGAATAAGAGGCCGGGAATCAGAGGTGGGGAATCAGAGTCCGGGAATCAGAGATGGGGATTCAGAGGCGGGGAATGAGATATGGAGAATCAGAGGCGGGGAATCAGAGGCGGGGAAACAGAGGTGGGGAATCAGATATGGGGAATTAGAGGTGGCGAATCAAAGGCGGTGAATCAGAGATGGGGAAACAGAGGCGGGGAATCAGAGGCGGGTAAACAGAGGTGGGGAATCACATATGGGGAATCAGAGGCGGGGAAACAGAGGCAGGGAATCCGATATGGGGAATCAGAGGCGGGGAATCAGAGGTGGGGAATCATAGGCAGGGAATCGGATGTGCGGAATCAGAGATGGGGAATCAGAGGCCGGGAATCAGAGGTGGTGAATCAGAGGCGGTGAATCAGAGGTGCGCAATCAGAGGCGGGCAATCAGATATGGGGAATCAGAGGCGGGGAATCGGAGGCGGGGAAACAGAGGCGGGGAATCAGATATGGGGAATCAGAGGTGGGGCATCAGAGGTTGTGAATCACAGATGGGGAATCAGAGGCGGGGAATCAGAGGCAGGGAATCAGACGCGGGGAATCAGAGCCGGGGATTCAGAGCTGGGGAATCAGAGGCGGGGAATCAGAGTTGGGGAATCAGAGGAGGGGAATCAGATATGGGGAAACAGAGGCCGGGAATCAGAGGCAGGGAAACAGAGGCGGGGAATCAGATTTTGGGAATCAGAGGTGGGGAATTAGAGGTTGCGAATCAGAGGCGGGGAATCAGAGGCGGGGAATCAGAGGCAGGGAATCGGATGTGCGGAATCAGAGATGGGGAATCAGAGGTGGGGATTCAGAGGTGGTGAATCAGAGAAGGGGAATCAGAGGCTGGGAATCAGAGGCAGGGAATCAGACGCATGGAATCAGAGGCGGGGAATCAGAGTTGGGGAATCAGAGGCGGCGAAGCAGATATGGGGAAAATGATGCGGGGAATCAGATGTGGGGAATCAGAGGCGGTGAATCAGATATGGGGAATCAGAGGCTGGGAATCAGAGCGGGGGAAACAGAGGCGGGGAATAAGATATGGGGAATTAGAGGTGGGGAATCAGTGGTGGGGACTCAATGGCAGGGAATCAGAGGCGGGGAATCAGAGGCGGGGATTCAGTGGCAGGGAATCAGACACGGGGAATCAGAGGTGGGGAATCAGAGATGGGGAATCAGAGGCGGGGAATCAGAGGCAGGGAATCAGACGCGGGGAATCAGAGGCGGGGAATCAGAGCTGGGGAATCAGAGGTGGGGAATCAGAGTCGGGGAATCAGAGGCAGGGAATCTGATGTGCGGAATCAGAGATGGGGAATCAGAGGTGGGGAATCAGAGGCGGTGAATCAGAGATGGGGAATCAGAGGCGGGTAATCAGAGGCGGCGAAGCAGATATGGGGAAAATGATGCGGGGAATCAGATGTGGGGAATCAGAGGCGGTGAATCAGATATGGGGAATCAGAGGCTGGGAATCAGAGCGGGGGAAACAGAGGCGGGGAATAAGATATGGGGAATTAGAGGTGGGGAATCAGTGGTGGGGAATCAGTGGCAGGGAATCAGAGGCGGGGAATCAGAGGCGGGGATTCAGAGGCAGGGAATCAGACACGGGGAATCAGAGGTGGGGAATCAGAGATGGGGAATCAGAGGCGGGGAATCAGAGTCGGGGAATCAGAGGCAGGGAATCTGATGTGCGGAATCAGAGATGGGGAATCAGAGGTGGGGAATCAGAGGCGGTGAATCAGAGATGGGGAATCAGAGGCGGGGAATCAGAGGCAGGAAATCAGACACGTGGATTCAGAGGCTGGGAATCAGACGGGGGGAATCAAAGGCAGGGAATCAGAGCTGGTGAATCAGAGGCAGGGAATCAGAGTTGGGGATTCAGAGGCGGGGAATCAGATATGGGGAAACAGAGGCGGGGAATCAGAGGCGGGCAAACAGAGGCGGGGAATTAGATATGGGGAATCAGAGGTGGGGAATCAGAGGTGGTGAATCAGAGATGGGGAATCACAGGCGGGGAATCAGAGGCAGGGAATAGAACGCGGGGAATTAGAGGCAGGGAATGAGAGCTGGGGAATCAGAGGCGGGGAATCAGATATGGGGAAACAGAGGCGGGGAATCAGAGGCGGGGAAACAGAGGCAGGGAATCAGACATGGGGAATCGGATGCGGGGAATCTGAGGTGGGGAATCAGAGCTGGGGAATCAGAGGCGGGGAATCAGAGTTGGGGCATCAGAGTTGGGGAATTAGATATGGGGAAACAGAGGCGGGGAATCAGAGGCGGGGAAACAGAGGCGGGGAATCAGATATGGGGAATCAGAGGTGGGGAATCAGAGGCAGGGAATCAGATGTGCGGAATCAGAGATGGGGAATCAGAGGCAGGGAATCAGAATCAGAAGCGGGGAATTAGAGGCCGGGAATCAGAGGCCGGGAATCAGATATGGGGAATCAGGGGTGGGGAATCAGGGGCAGGGAATCAGTGGCAGGGAATCAGAGGCGGGAATACAGAGGCGGGGAATCAGATATGGGGAATCAGAGGTGGGGAATCAGGGGCAGGGAATCAGTGGCAGGGAATCAGACGCGGGGAATCAGAGGCGGGGAATCAGAGGCAGGGAATCAGACACGGGGAATCAGAGGCGGGGAATCAGAGGTGGGGAATCAGAGTCGGGGAATCAGAGGCAGGGAATCTGATGTGCGGAATCAGAGATGGGGAATCAGAGGTGGGGAATCAGAGGCGGTGAATCAGAGATGGGGAATCAGAGGCGGGGAATCAGAGGCAGGAAATCAGACACGTGGATTCAGAGGCTGGGAATCAGACGGGGGGAATCAAAGGCGGGGAATCAGAGCTGGTGAATCAGAGGCAGGGAATCAGAGTTGGGGATTCAGAGGCGGGGAATCAGATATGGGGAAACAGAGGCGGGGAATCAGAGGCGGGCAAACAGAGGCGGGGAATTAGATATGGGGAATCAGAGGTGGGGAATCAGAGGTGGTGAATCAGAGATGGGGAATCACAGGCGGGGAATCAGAGGCAGGGAATAGAACGCGGGGAATTAGAGGCAGGGAATGAGAGCTGGGGAATCAGAGGCGGGGAATCAGATATGGGGAAACAGAGGCGGGGAATCAGAGGCGGGGAAACAGAGGCAGGGAATCAGACATGGGGAATCGGATGCGGGGAATCTGAGGTGGGGAATCAGAGCTGGGGAATCAGAGGCGGGGAATCAGAGTTGGGGCATCAGAGTTTGGGAATTAGATATGGGGAAACAGAGGCGGGGAATCAGAGGCGGGGAAACAGAGGCGGGGAATCAGATATGGGGAATCAGAGGTGGGGAATCAGAGGCAGGGAATCAGATGTGCGGAATCAGAGATGGGGAATCAGAGGCAGGGAATCAGAATCAGAAGCGGGGAATTAGAGGCCGGGAATCAGAGGCCGGGAATCAGATATGGGGAATCAGGGGTGGGGAATCAGGGGCAGGGAATCAGTGGCAGGGAATCAGAGGCGGGAATACAGAGGCGGGGAATCAGATATGGGGAATCAGAGGTGGGGAATCAGGGGCAGGGAATCAGTGGCAGGGAATCAGACGCGGGGAATCAGAGGCGGGGAATCAGAGGCAGGGAATCAGACACGGGGAATCAGAGGCGGGGAATCAGAGATGGGGAATCAGAGGCGGGGAATCAGAGGCAGGGAATCGGATGCCGGGAATCAGAGGCGGGAAATCAGAGCTGGGGAATCAGAGGCGGGGCATCAGAGTTGGGGAATCAGAGGCGGCGAAGCAGATATGGGGAAATAGAGGCGGGGAATCAGATATGGGGAATCAGAGGCAGGGAATCAGATATGGGGAATCAGAGGCTTGGAATCAGAGGGGGGGAAACAGAGGCGGGGAATCAGAGGCAGGGAATCAGACACGGGGAATCAGAGGTGGGGAATCAGAGATGGGGAATCAGAGGCGGGGAATCAGAGGCAGGGAATCAGACACGGGGAATCAGAGGCGGGGAATAAGAGCTGGGGATTCAGAGGTGGGGAATCAGAGTCGGGGAATCAGAGGCAGGGAATCGGATGTGCGGAATCAGAAATGGGGAATCAGAGGTGGGGAATCAGAGGCGGTGAATCAGAGATGGGGAATCAGAGGCGGGGAATCAGAGGCAGGAATTCAAACACGGGGATTCATAGGCTGGGAATCAGACGGGGGGAATGAAAGGAGGGGAATCAGAGCTGGTGAATCAGAGGCAGGGAATCAGAGTTGGGGATTCAGAGGCGGGGAATCAGATATGGCGAAACAGAGGCGGGGAATCATAGGCGGGCAAACAGAGGCGGGGAATTAGATATGGGGAATCAGAGGTGGGGAATCAGGGGCAGGGAATCAGTGGCAGGGTATCAGACGCGGGGAATCAGAGGCGGGGAATCAGAGGCAGGGAATCAGACACGGGGAATCAGAGGCGGGGAATCAGATATGGGGAAACAGAGGCGGGGAATCAGAGGCGGGGAAACATAGGCGGGGAATCAGACATGGGGAATCGGATGCAGGGAATCAGAGGTGGGGAATCAGAGCTGGGGAATCAGAGGCGGGGAATCAGAGTTGGGGCATCAGAGGTGGGGAATTAGATATGGGGAAACAGAGGCGGGGAATCAGAGGCGGGGAAACAGAGGCTGGGAATCAGATATGGGGAATCAGAGGTGGGGAATCAGAGGCAGGGAATCAGATGTGCGGAATCAGAGATGGGGAATCAGAGGCAGGGAATCAGAATCAGAAGCGGGGAATCAGAGGCCGGGAATCAGAGGCCGGGAATCAAATGCTGGGAATAAGAGGCCGGGAATCAGAGGTGGGGAATCAGAGTCCGGGAATCAGAGATGGGGATTCAGAGGCGGGGAATGAGATATGGAGAATCAGAGATGGGGAATCAGAGGCAGGGAATCGGATGTGCGGAATCAGAGATGGGGAATCAGAGCTAAAGGAAACAGAGGCGGGAAATCAGATATGGGGAATCAGAGGTGGGGAATCAGGGGCGGGGAATCAGTGGCAGGGAATCAGAGCTGGGGAATCAGAGGTGGGGAATCAGAGCTGGGGAAACAGAGGCGGGGAATCAGATATGGGGAATCAGAGGTGGGGAATCAGGGGCGGGGAATCAGTGGCAGGGAATCAGAGGCCTGGAATAAAAGGCGGGGAATCAGAGCTGGGGAATCAGAGGCGGGGAATCAGAGTTGGGGAATCAGAGGAGGGGAATCAGATATGGGGAAACAGAGACCGGGAATCAAAGGCAGGGAAACAGAGGCGGGGAATCAGATATGGGGAATCAGAGGTGGGGAATTAGAGGTTGCGAATCAGAGGCGGGGAATCAGAGGCGGGGAATCAGAGGCAGGGAATCGGATGTGCGGAATCAGAGATGGGGAATCAGAGGTGGGGATTCAGAGGTGGTGAATCAGAGAAGGGGAATCAGAGGCTGGGAATCAGAGGCAGGGAATCAGACGCAGGGAATCAGAGGCGGGGAATCATAGCTGGCGAATTAGAGGAGGGGAATCAGAGTTGGGGAATCAGAGGCGGGGAATCAGATATGGGGAAACAGAGGCGGGGAATCAGAGGCGGGGAAACAGAGGCGGGGAATCAGATATGGGGAATCAGAGGTGGGGAATCAGGGACAGGGAATCAGTGGCAGGGAATCAGACGCGGGGAATCAGAGGCGGGGAATCAGAGGCAGGTAATCAGACACGGGGAATCAGAGGCGGGGAATCAGAGATGGGGAATCAGAGGCGGGGAATCAGAGGCAGGGAATCGGATGCGGGAAATCAGAGCTGGGGAATCAGAGGCGGGGAATCAGAGTTGGGGAATCAGAGGGGGTGAATAATATATGGGGAAATAGAGGCGGGGAATCAGATATGGGGAATCAGAGGCGGGGAATCAGATATGGGGAATCAGAGGCTGGGAATCAGAGGGGGGGAAACAGAGGCGGGGAATAAGATATGGGGAATCAGAGGTGGGGAATCAGGGGCGGGTAATCAGTGGCAGGGAATCAGAGGCGGGGAATCAGAGGCGGGGATTCAGAGGCAGGGAATCAGACACGGGGAATCAGAGGTGGGGAATCAGAGATGGGGAATCAGAGGTGGGGAATCAGAGGCAGGGAATCAGACGCGGGGAATCAGAGGCGGGGAATCAGAGCTGGGGAATCAGAGGTGGGGAATCAGAGTCGGGGAATCAGAGGCAGGGAATCGGATGTGCGGAATCAGAGATGGGGAATCAGAGGCGGTGAATCAGAGATGGGGAATCAGAGGCGGGGAATCAGAGGCAGGAAATCAGACACGGGGATTCAGAGGCTGGGAATCAGACGGGGGGAGTCAAAGGCGGGGAATCAGAGCTGGTGAATCAGAGGCAGGGAATCGGAGTTGGGGATTCAGAGGCGGGGAATCAGATATGGGGAAACAGAGGCGGGGAATCAGAGGCGGGCAAACAGAGGCGGGGAATTAGATATGGGGAATCAGAGGTGGGGAATCAGTGGTGGTGAATCAGAGATGGGGAATCACAGGCGGGGAATCAGAGGCAGCGAATAGAACGCGGGGAATCAGAGGCAGGGAATCAGAGCTGGGGAATCAGAGGCGGGGAATCAGATATGGGGAAACAGAGGCGGGGAATCAGAGGCGGGGAAACAGAGGCGGGGAATCAGACATGGGGAATCGGATGCGGAGAATCAGAGGTGGGGAATCAGAGCTGGGGAATCAGAGGCGGGGAATCAGAGTTGGGGCATCAGAGGTGGGGAATTAGATATGGGGAAACAGAGGCGGGGAATTAGAGGCCGGGAATCAGAGGCCGGGAATCTGATGCTGGGAATAAGAGGCCGGGAATCAGAGGTGGGGAATCAGAGTCCGGGAATCAGAGATGGGGATTCAGAGGCGGGGAATGAGATATGGAGAATCAGAGGCGGGGAATCAGAGGCGGGGAAACAGAGGTGGGGAATCAGATATGGGGAATTAGAGGTGGCGAATCAAAGGCGGTGAATCAGAGATGGGGAAACAGAGGCGGGGAATCAGAGGCGGGTAAACAGAGGTGGGGAATCACATATGGGGAATCAGAGGCGGGGAAACAGAGGCAGGGAATCCGATATGGGGAATCAGAGGCGGGGAATCAGAGGTGGGGAATCATAGGCAGGGAATCGGATGTGCGGAATCAGAGATGGGGAATCAGAGGCCGGGAATCAGAGGTGGTGAATCAGAGGCGGTGAATCAGAGGTGCGCAATCAGAGGCGGGCAATCAGATATGGGGAATCAGAGGCGGGGAATCGGAGGCGGGGAAACAGAGGCGGGGAATCAGATATGGGGAATCAGAGGTGGGGCATCAGAGGTTGTGAATCACAGATGGGGAATCAGAGGCGGGGAATCAGAGGCAGGGAATCAGATGCGGGGAATCAGAGCCGGGGATTCAGAGCTGGGGAATCAGAGGCGGGGAATCAGAGTTGGGGAATCAGAGGAGGGGAATCAGATATGGGGAAACAGAGGCCGGGAATCAGAGGCAGGGAAACAGAGGCGGGGAATCAGATTTTGGGAATCAGAGGTGGGGAATTAGAGGTTGCGAATCAGAGGCGGGGAATCAGAGGCGGGGAATCAGAGGCAGGGAATCGGATGTGCGGAATCAGAGATGGGGAATCAGAGGTGGGGATTCAGAGGTGGTGAATCAGAGAAGGGGAATCAGAGGCTGGGAATCAGAGGCAGGGAATCAGACGCATGGAATCAGAGGCGGGGAATCATAGCTGGCGAATTAGAGGAGGGGAATCAAAGTTGGGGAATCAGAGGCGGGGAATAAGATATGGGGAAACAGAGGCGGGGAATCAGAGGCGGGGAAACAGAGGCGGGGAATCATAGGCGGGGAATCAGAGATGGGGAATCAGAGGTGGGTAATCAGAGGCAGGGAATCGGATGCCGGAAATCAGAGGCGGGAAATCAGAGCTGGGGAATCAGAGGCGGGGAATCAGAGTTGGGGAATCAGAGGCGGCGAAGCAGATATGGGGAAAATGATGCGGGGAATCAGATGTGGGGAATCAGAGGCGGTGAATCAGATATGGGGAATCAGAGGCTGGGAATCAGAGCGGGGGAAACAGAGGCGGGGAATAAGATATGGGGAATTAGAGGTGGGGAATCAGTGGTGGGGACTCAATGGCAGGGAATCAGAGGCGGGGAATCAGAGGCGGGGATTCAGTGGCAGGGAATCAGACACGGGGAATCAGAGGTGGGGAATCAGAGATGGGGAATCAGAGGCGGGGAATCAGAGGCAGGGAATCAGACGCGGGGAATCAGAGGCGGGGAATCAGAGCTGGGGAATCAGAGGTGGGGAATCAGAGTCGGGGAATCAGAGGCAGGGAATCTGATGTGCGGAATCAGAGATGGGGAATCAGAGGTGGGGAATCAGAGGCGGTGAATCAGAGATGGGGAATCAGAGGCGGGTAATCAGAGGCGGCGAAGCAGATATGGGGAAAATGATGCGGGGAATCAGATGTGGGGAATCAGAGGCGGTGAATCAGATATGGGGAATCAGAGGCTGGGAATCAGAGCGGGGGAAACAGAGGCGGGGAATAAGATATGGGGAATTAGAGGTGGGGAATCAGTGGTGGGGAATCAGTGGCAGGGAATCAGAGGCGGGGAATCAGAGGCGGGGATTCAGAGGCAGGGAATCAGACACGGGGAATCAGAGGTGGGGAATCAGAGATGGGGAATCAGAGGCGGGGAATCAGAGTCGGGGAATCAGAGGCAGGGAATCTGATGTGCGGAATCAGAGATGGGGAATCAGAGGTGGGGAATCAGAGGCGGTGAATCAGAGATGGGGAATCAGAGGCGGGGAATCAGAGGCAGGAAATCAGACACGTGGATTCAGAGGCTGGGAATCAGACGGGGGGAATCAAAGGCAGGGAATCAGAGCTGGTGAATCAGAGGCAGGGAATCAGAGTTGGGGATTCAGAGGCGGGGAATCAGATATGGGGAAACAGAGGCGGGGAATCAGAGGCGGGCAAACAGAGGCGGGGAATTAGATATGGGGAATCAGAGGTGGGGAATCAGAGGTGGTGAATCAGAGATGGGGAATCACAGGCGGGGAATCAGAGGCAGGGAATAGAACGCGGGGAATTAGAGGCAGGGAATGAGAGCTGGGGAATCAGAGGCGGGGAATCAGATATGGGGAAACAGAGGCGGGGAATCAGAGGCGGGGAAACAGAGGCAGGGAATCAGACATGGGGAATCGGATGCGGGGAATCTGAGGTGGGGAATCAGAGCTGGGGAATCAGAGGCGGGGAATCAGAGTTGGGGCATCAGAGTTGGGGAATTAGATATGGGGAAACAGAGGCGGGGAATCAGAGGCGGGGAAACAGAGGCGGGGAATCAGATATGGGGAATCAGAGGTGGGGAATCAGAGGCAGGGAATCAGATGTGCGGAATCAGAGATGGGGAATCAGAGGCAGGGAATCAGAATCAGAAGCGGGGAATTAGAGGCCGGGAATCAGAGGCCGGGAATCAGATATGGGGAATCAGGGGTGGGGAATCAGGGGCAGGGAATCAGTGGCAGGGAATCAGAGGCGGGAATACAGAGGCGGGGAATCAGATATGGGGAATCAGAGGTGGGGAATCAGGGGCAGGGAATCAGTGGCAGGGAATCAGACGCGGGGAATCAGAGGCGGGGAATCAGAGGCAGGGAATCAGACACGGGGAATCAGAGGCGGGGAATCAGAGGTGGGGAATCAGAGTCGGGGAATCAGAGGCAGGGAATCTGATGTGCGGAATCAGAGATGGGGAATCAGAGGTGGGGAATCAGAGGCGGTGAATCAGAGATGGGGAATCAGAGGCGGGGAATCAGAGGCAGGAAATCAGACACGTGGATTCAGAGGCTGGGAATCAGACGGGGGGAATCAAAGGCGGGGAATCAGAGCTGGTGAATCAGAGGCAGGGAATCAGAGTTGGGGATTCAGAGGCGGGGAATCAGATATGGGGAAACAGAGGCGGGGAATCAGAGGCGGGCAAACAGAGGCGGGGAATTAGATATGGGGAATCAGAGGTGGGGAATCAGAGGTGGTGAATCAGAGATGGGGAATCACAGGCGGGGAATCAGAGGCAGGGAATAGAACGCGGGGAATTAGAGGCAGGGAATGAGAGCTGGGGAATCAGAGGCGGGGAATCAGATATGGGGAAACAGAGGCGGGGAATCAGAGGCGGGGAAACAGAGGCAGGGAATCAGACATGGGGAATCGGATGCGGGGAATCTGAGGTGGGGAATCAGAGCTGGGGAATCAGAGGCGGGGAATCAGAGTTGGGGCATCAGAGTTTGGGAATTAGATATGGGGAAACAGAGGCGGGGAATCAGAGGCGGGGAAACAGAGGCGGGGAATCAGATATGGGGAATCAGAGGTGGGGAATCAGAGGCAGGGAATCAGATGTGCGGAATCAGAGATGGGGAATCAGAGGCAGGGAATCAGAATCAGAAGCGGGGAATTAGAGGCCGGGAATCAGAGGCCGGGAATCAGATATGGGGAATCAGGGGTGGGGAATCAGGGGCAGGGAATCAGTGGCAGGGAATCAGAGGCGGGAATACAGAGGCGGGGAATCAGATATGGGGAATCAGAGGTGGGGAATCAGGGGCAGGGAATCAGTGGCAGGGAATCAGACGCGGGGAATCAGAGGCGGGGAATCAGAGGCAGGGAATCAGACACGGGGAATCAGAGGCGGGGAATCAGAGATGGGGAATCAGAGGCGGGGAATCAGAGGCAGGGAATCGGATGCCGGGAATCAGAGGCGGGAAATCAGAGCTGGGGAATCAGAGGCGGGGCATCAGAGTTGGGGAATCAGAGGCGGCGAAGCAGATATGGGGAAATAGAGGCGGGGAATCAGATATGGGGAATCAGAGGCAGGGAATCAGATATGGGGAATCAGAGGCTTGGAATCAGAGGGGGGGAAACAGAGGCGGGGAATCAGAGGCAGGGAATCAGACACGGGGAATCAGAGGTGGGGAATCAGAGATGGGGAATCAGAGGCGGGGAATCAGAGGCAGGGAATCAGACACGGGGAATCAGAGGCGGGGAATAAGAGCTGGGGATTCAGAGGTGGGGAATCAGAGTCGGGGAATCAGAGGCAGGGAATCGGATGTGCGGAATCAGAAATGGGGAATCAGAGGTGGGGAATCAGAGGCGGTGAATCAGAGATGGGGAATCAGAGGCGGGGAATCAGAGGCAGGAATTCAAACACGGGGATTCATAGGCTGGGAATCAGACGGGGGGAATGAAAGGAGGGGAATCAGAGCTGGTGAATCAGAGGCAGGGAATCAGAGTTGGGGATTCAGAGGCGGGGAATCAGATATGGGGAAACAGAGGCGGGGAATCATAGGCGGGCAAACAGAGGCGGGGAATTAGATATGGGGAATCAGAGGTGGGGAATCAGGGGCAGGGAATCAGTGGCAGGGTATCAGACGCGGGGAATCAGAGGCGGGGAATCAGAGGCAGGGAATCAGACACGGGGAATCAGAGGCGGGGAATCAGATATGGGGAAACAGAGGCGGGGAATCAGAGGCGGGGAAACATAGGCGGGGAATCAGACATGGGGAATCGGATGCAGGGAATCAGAGGTGGGGAATCAGAGCTGGGGAATCAGAGGCGGGGAATCAGAGTTGGGGCATCAGAGGTGGGGAATTAGATATGGGGAAACAGAGGCGGGGAATCAGAGGCGGGGAAACAGAGGCTGGGAATCAGATATGGGGAATCAGAGGTGGGGAATCAGAGGCAGGGAATCAGATGTGCGGAATCAGAGATGGGGAATCAGAGGCAGGGAATCAGAATCAGAAGCGGGGAATCAGAGGCCGGGAATCAGAGGCCGGGAATCAAATGCTGGGAATAAGAGGCCGGGAATCAGAGGTGGGGAATCAGAGTCCGGGAATCAGAGATGGGGATTCAGAGGCGGGGAATGAGATATGGAGAATCAGAGATGGGGAATCAGAGGCAGGGAATCGGATGTGCGGAATCAGAGATGGGGAATCAGAGCTAAAGGAAACAGAGGCGGGAAATCAGATATGGGGAATCAGAGGTGGGGAATCAGGGGCGGGGAATCAGTGGCAGGGAATCAGAGCTGGGGAATCAGAGGTGGGGAATCAGAGCTGGGGAAACAGAGGCGGGGAATCAGATATGGGGAATCAGAGGTGGGGAATCAGGGGCGGGGAATCAGTGGCAGGGAATCAGAGGCCGGGAATAAAAGGCGGGGAATCAGAGCTGGGGAATCAGAGGCGGGGAATCAGAGTTGGGGAATCAGAGGAGGGGAATCAGATATGGGGAAACAGAGACCGGGAATCAAAGGCAGGGAAACAGAGGCGGGGAATCAGATATGGGGAATCAGAGGTGGGGAATTAGAGGTTGCGAATCAGAGGCGGGGAATCAGAGGCGGGGAATCAGAGGCAGGGAATCGGATGTGCGGAATCAGAGATGGGGAATCAGAGGTGGGGATTCAGAGGTGGTGAATCAGAGAAGGGGAATCAGAGGCTGGGAATCAGAGGCAGGGAATCAGACGCAGGGAATCAGAGGCGGGGAATCATAGCTGGCGAATTAGAGGAGGGGAATCAGAGTTGGGGAATCAGAGGCGGGGAATCAGATATGGGGAAACAGAGGCGGGGAATCAGAGGCGGGGAAACAGAGGCGGGGAATCAGATATGGGGAATCAGAGGTGGGGAATCAGGGACAGGGAATCAGTGGCAGGGAATCAGACGCGGGGAATCAGAGGCGGGGAATCAGAGGCAGGTAATCAGACACGGGGAATCAGAGGCGGGGAATCAGAGATGGGGAATCAGAGGCGGGGAATCAGAGGCAGGGAATCGGATGCGGGAAATCAGAGCTGGGGAATCAGAGGCGGGGAATCAGAGTTGGGGAATCAGAGGGGGTGAATAATATATGGGGAAATAGAGGCGGGGAATCAGATATGGGGAATCAGAGGCGGGGAATCAGATATGGGGAATCAGAGGCTGGGAATCAGAGGGGGGGAAACAGAGGCGGGGAATAAGATATGGGGAATCAGAGGTGGGGAATCAGGGGCGGGTAATCAGTGGCAGGGAATCAGAGGCGGGGAATCAGAGGCGGGGATTCAGAGGCAGGGAATCAGACACGGGGAATCAGAGGTGGGGAATCAGAGATGGGGAATCAGAGGTGGGGAATCAGAGGCAGGGAATCAGACGCGGGGAATCAGAGGCGGGGAATCAGAGCTGGGGAATCAGAGGTGGGGAATCAGAGTCGGGGAATCAGAGGCAGGGAATCGGATGTGCGGAATCAGAGATGGGGAATCAGAGGCGGTGAATCAGAGATGGGGAATCAGAGGCGGGGAATCAGAGGCAGGAAATCAGACACGGGGATTCAGAGGCTGGGAATCAGACGGGGGGAGTCAAAGGCGGGGAATCAGAGCTGGTGAATCAGAGGCAGGGAATCGGAGTTGGGGATTCAGAGGCGGGGAATCAGATATGGGGAAACAGAGGCGGGGAATCAGAGGCGGGCAAACAGAGGCGGGGAATTAGATATGGGGAATCAGAGGTGGGGAATCAGTGGTGGTGAATCAGAGATGGGGAATCACAGGCGGGGAATCAGAGGCAGCGAATAGAACGCGGGGAATCAGAGGCAGGGAATCAGAGCTGGGGAATCAGAGGCGGGGAATCAGATATGGGGAAACAGAGGCGGGGAATCAGAGGCGGGGAAACAGAGGCGGGGAATCAGACATGGGGAATCGGATGCGGAGAATCAGAGGTGGGGAATCAGAGCTGGGGAATCAGAGGCGGGGAATCAGAGTTGGGGCATCAGAGGTGGGGAATTAGATATGGGGAAACAGAGGCGGGGAATTAGAGGCCGGGAATCAGAGGCCGGGAATCTGATGCTGGGAATAAGAGGCCGGGAATCAGAGGTGGGGAATCAGAGTCCGGGAATCAGAGATGGGGATTCAGAGGCGGGGAATGAGATATGGAGAATCAGAGGCGGGGAATCAGAGGCGGGGAAACAGAGGTGGGGAATCAGATATGGGGAATTAGAGGTGGCGAATCAAAGGCGGTGAATCAGAGATGGGGAAACAGAGGCGGGGAATCAGAGGCGGGTAAACAGAGGTGGGGAATCACATATGGGGAATCAGAGGCGGGGAAACAGAGGCAGGGAATCCGATATGGGGAATCAGAGGCGGGGAATCAGAGGTGGGGAATCATAGGCAGGGAATCGGATGTGCGGAATCAGAGATGGGGAATCAGAGGCCGGGAATCAGAGGTGGTGAATCAGAGGCGGTGAATCAGAGGTGCGCAATCAGAGGCGGGCAATCAGATATGGGGAATCAGAGGCGGGGAATCGGAGGCGGGGAAACAGAGGCGGGGAATCAGATATGGGGAATCAGAGGTGGGGCATCAGAGGTTGTGAATCACAGATGGGGAATCAGAGGCGGGGAATCAGAGGCAGGGAATCAGACGCGGGGAATCAGAGCCGGGGATTCAGAGCTGGGGAATCAGAGGCGGGGAATCAGAGTTGGGGAATCAGAGGAGGGGAATCAGATATGGGGAAACAGAGGCCGGGAATCAGAGGCAGGGAAACAGAGGCGGGGAATCAGATTTTGGGAATCAGAGGTGGGGAATTAGAGGTTGCGAATCAGAGGCGGGGAATCAGAGGCGGGGAATCAGAGGCAGGGAATCGGATGTGCGGAATCAGAGATGGGGAATCAGAGGTGGGGATTCAGAGGTGGTGAATCAGAGAAGGGGAATCAGAGGCTGGGAATCAGAGGCAGGGAATCAGACGCATGGAATCAGAGGCGGGGAATCATAGCTGGCGAATTAGAGGAGGGGAATCAAAGTTGGGGAATCAGAGGCGGGGAATAAGATATGGGGAAACAGAGGCGGGGAATCAGAGGCGGGGAAACAGAGGCGGGGAATCATAGGCGGGGAATCAGAGATGGGGAATCAGAGGTGGGTAATCAGAGGCAGGGAATCGGATGCCGGAAATCAGAGGCGGGAAATCAGAGCTGGGGAATCAGAGGCGGGGAATCAGAGTTGGGGAATCAGAGGCGGCGAAGCAGATATGGGGAAAATGATGCGGGGAATCAGATGTGGGGAATCAGAGGCGGTGAATCAGATATGGGGAATCAGAGGCTGGGAATCAGAGCGGGGGAAACAGAGGCGGGGAATAAGATATGGGGAATTAGAGGTGGGGAATCAGTGGTGGGGACTCAATGGCAGGGAATCAGAGGCGGGGAATCAGAGGCGGGGATTCAGTGGCAGGGAATCAGACACGGGGAATCAGAGGTGGGGAATCAGAGATGGGGAATCAGAGGCGGGGAATCAGAGGCAGGGAATCAGACGCGGGGAATCAGAGGCGGGGAATCAGAGCTGGGGAATCAGAGGTGGGGAATCAGAGTCGGGGAATCAGAGGCAGGGAATCTGATGTGCGGAATCAGAGATGGGGAATCAGAGGTGGGGAATCAGAGGCGGTGAATCAGAGATGGGGAATCAGAGGCGGGTAATCAGAGGCGGCGAAGCAGATATGGGGAAAATGATGCGGGGAATCAGATGTGGGGAATCAGAGGCGGTGAATCAGATATGGGGAATCAGAGGCTGGGAATCAGAGCGGGGGAAACAGAGGCGGGGAATAAGATATGGGGAATTAGAGGTGGGGAATCAGTGGTGGGGAATCAGTGGCAGGGAATCAGAGGCGGGGAATCAGAGGCGGGGATTCAGAGGCAGGGAATCAGACACGGGGAATCAGAGGTGGGGAATCAGAGATGGGGAATCAGAGGCGGGGAATCAGAGTCGGGGAATCAGAGGCAGGGAATCTGATGTGCGGAATCAGAGATGGGGAATCAGAGGTGGGGAATCAGAGGCGGTGAATCAGAGATGGGTAATCAGAGGCGGGGAATCAGAGGCAGGAAATCAGACACGTGGATTCAGAGGCTGGGAATCAGACGGGGGGAATCAAAGGCAGGGAATCAGAGCTGGTGAATCAGAGGCAGGGAATCAGAGTTGGGGATTCAGAGGCGGGGAATCAGATATGGGGAAACAGAGGCGGGGAATCAGAGGCGGGCAAACAGAGGCGGGGAATTAGATATGTGGAATCAGAGGTGGGGAATCAGAGGTGGTGAATCAGAGATGGGGAATCACAGGCGGGGAATCAGAGGCAGGGAATAGAACGCGGGGAATTAGAGGCAGGGAATGAGAGCTGGGGAATCAGAGGCGGGGAATCAGATATGGGGAAACAGAGGCGGGGAATCAGAGGCGGGGAAACAGAGGCAGGGAATCAGACATGGGGAATCGGATGCGGGGAATCTGAGGTGGGGAATCAGAGCTGGGGAATCAGAGGCGGGGAATCAGAGTTGGGGCATCAGAGTTGGGGAATTAGATATGGGGAAACAGAGGCGGGGAATCAGAGGCGGGGAAACAGAGGCGGGGAATCAGATATGGGGAATCAGAGGTGGGGAATCAGAGGCAGGGAATCAGATGTGCGGAATCAGAGATGGGGAATCAGAGGCAGGGAATCAGAATCAGAAGCGGGGAATTAGAGGCCGGGAATCAGAGGCCGGGAATCAGATATGGGGAATCAGGGGTGGGGAATCAGGGGCAGGGAATCAGTGGCAGGGAATCAGAGGCGGGAATACAGAGGCGGGGAATCAGATATGGGGAATCAGAGGTGGGGAATCAGGGGCAGGGAATCAGTGGCAGGGAATCAGACGCGGGGAATCAGAGGCGGGGAATCAGAGGCAGGGAATCAGACACGGGGAATCAGAGGCGGGGAATCAGAGGTGGGGAATCAGAGTCGGGGAATCAGAGGCAGGGAATCTGATGTGCGGAATCAGAGATGGGGAATCAGAGGTGGGGAATCAGAGGCGGTGAATCAGAGATGGGGAATCAGAGGCGGGGAATCAGAGGCAGGAAATCAGACACGTGGATTCAGAGGCTGGGAATCAGACGGGGGGAATCAAAGGCGGGGAATCAGAGCTGGTGAATCAGAGGCAGGGAATCAGAGTTGGGGATTCAGAGGCGGGGAATCAGATATGGGGAAACAGAGGCGGGGAATCAGAGGTGGTGAATCAGAGATGGGGAATCACAGGCGGGGAATCAGAGGCAGGGAATAGAACGCGGGGAATTAGAGGCAGGGAATGAGAGCTGGGGAATCAGAGGCGGGGAATCAGATATGGGGAAACAGAGGCGGGGAATCAGAGGCGGGGAAACAGAGGCAGGGAATCAGACATGGGGAATCGGATGCGGGGAATCTGAGGTGGGGAATCAGAGCTGGGGAATCAGAGGCGGGGAATCAGAGTTGGGGCATCAGAGTTTGGGAATTAGATATGGGGAAACAGAGGCGGGGAATCAGAGGCGGGGAAACAGAGGCGGGGAATCAGATATGGGGAATCAGAGGTGGGGAATCAGAGGCAGGGAATCAGATGTGCGGAATCAGAGATGGGGAATCAGAGGCAGGGAATCAGAATCAGAAGCGGGGAATTAGAGGCCGGGAATCAGAGGCCGGGAATCAGATATGGGGAATCAGGGGTGGGGAATCAGGGGCAGGGAATCAGTGGCAGGGAATCAGAGGCGGGAATACAGAGGCGGGGAATCAGATATGGGGAATCAGAGGTGGGGAATCAGGGGCAGGGAATCAGTGGCAGGGAATCAGACGCGGGGAATCAGAGGCGGGGAATCAGAGGCAGGGAATCAGACACGGGGAATCAGAGGCGGGGAATCAGAGATGGGGAATCAGAGGCGGGGAATCAGAGGCAGGGAATCGGATGCCGGGAATCAGAGGCGGGAAATCAGAGCTGGGGAATCAGAGGCGGGGCATCAGAGTTGGGGAATCAGAGGCGGCGAAGCAGATATGGGGAAATAGAGGCGGGGAATCAGATATGGGGAATCAGAGGCAGGGAATCAGATATGGGGAATCAGAGGCTTGGAATCAGAGGGGGGGAAACAGAGGCGGGGAATCAGAGGCAGGGAATCAGACACGGGGAATCAGAGGTGGGGAATCAGAGATGGGGAATCAGAGGCGGGGAATCAGAGGCAGGGAATCAGACACGGGGAATCAGAGGCGGGGAATAAGAGCTGGGGATTCAGAGGTGGGGAATCAGAGTCGGGGAATCAGAGGCAGGGAATCGGATGTGCGGAATCAGAAATGGGGAATCAGAGGTGGGGAATCAGAGGCGGTGAATCAGAGATGGGGAATCAGAGGCGGGGAATCAGAGGCAGGAATTCAAACACGGGGATTCATAGGCTGGGAATCAGACGGGGGGAATGAAAGGAGGGGAATCAGAGCTGGTGAATCAGAGGCAGGGAATCAGAGTTGGGGATTCAGAGGCGGGGAATCAGATATGGGGAAACAGAGGCGGGGAATCATAGGCGGGCAAACAGAGGCGGGGAATTAGATATGGGGAATCAGAGGTGGGGAATCAGGGGCAGGGAATCAGTGGCAGGGTATCAGACGCGGGGAATCAGAGGCGGGGAATCAGAGGCAGGGAATCAGACACGGGGAATCAGAGGCGGGGAATCAGATATGGGGAAACAGAGGCGGGGAAACATAGGCGGGGAATCAGACATGGGGAATCGGATGCAGGGAATCAGAGGTGGGGAATCAGAGCTGGGGAATCAGAGGCGGGGAATCAGAGTTGGGGCATCAGAGGTGGGGAATTAGATATGGGGAAACAGAGGCGGGGAATCAGAGGCGGGGAAACAGAGGCTGGGAATCAGATATGGGGAATCAGAGGTGGGGAATCAGAGGCAGGGAATCAGATGTGCGGAATCAGAGATGGGGAATCAGAGGCAGGGAATCAGAATCAGAAGCGGGGAATCAGAGGCCGGGAATCAGAGGCCGGGAATCAAATGCTGGGAATAAGAGGCAGGGAATCAGAGGTGGGGAATCAGAGTCCGGGAATCAGAGATGGGGATTCAGAGGCGGGGAATGAGATATGGAGAATCAGAGATGGGGAATCAGAGGCAGGGAATCGGATGTGCGGAATCAGAGATGGGGAATCAGAGCTAAAGGAAACAGAGGCGGGAAATCAGATATGGGGAATCAGAGGTGGGGAATCAGGGGCGGGGAATCAGTGGCAGGGAATCAGAGCTGGGGAATCAGAGGTGGGGAATCAGAGCTGGGGAAACAGAGGCGGGGAATCAGATATGGGGAATCAGAGGTGGGGAATCAGGGGCGGGGAATCAGTGGCAGGGAATCAGAGGCCGGGAATAAAAGGCGGGGAATCAGAGCTGGGGAATCAGAGGCGGGGAATCAGAGTTGGGGAATCAGAGGAGGGGAATCAGATATGGGGAAACAGAGACCGGGAATCAAAGGCAGGGAAACAGAGGCGGGGAATCAGATATGGGGAATCAGAGGTGGGGAATTAGAGGTTGCGAATCAGAGGCGGGGAATCAGAGGCGGGGAATCAGAGGCAGGGAATCGGATGTGCGGAATCAGAGATGGGGAATCAGAGGTGGGGATTCAGAGGTGGTGAATCAGAGAAGGGGAATCAGAGGCTGGGAATCAGAGGCAGGGAATCAGACGCAGGGAATCAGAGGCGGGGAATCATAGCTGGCGAATTAGAGGAGGGGAATCAGAGTTGGGGAATCAGAGGCGGGGAATCAGATATGGGGAAACAGAGGCGGGGAATCAGAGGCGGGGAAACAGAGGCGGGGAATCAGATATGGGGAATCAGAGGTGGGGAATCAGGGACAGGGAATCAGTGGCAGGGAATCAGACGCGGGGAATCAGAGGCGGGGAATCAGAGGCAGGTAATCAGACACGGGGAATCAGAGGCGGGGAATCAGAGATGGGGAATCAGAGGCGGGGAATCAGAGGCAGGGAATCGGATGCGGGAAATCAGAGCTGGGGAATCAGAGGCGGGGAATCAGAGTTGGGGAATCAGAGGGGGTGAATAATATATGGGGAAATAGAGGCGGGGAATCAGATATGGGGAATCAGAGGCGGGGAATCAGATATGGGGAATCAGAGGCTGGGAATCAGAGGGGGGGAAACAGAGGCGGGGAATAAGATATGGGGAATCAGAGGTGGGGAATCAGGGGCGGGTAATCAGTGGCAGGGAATCAGAGGCGGGGAATCAGAGGCGGGGATTCAGAGGCAGGGAATCAGACACGGGGAATCAGAGGTGGGGAATCAGAGATGGGGAATCAGAGGTGGGGAATCAGAGGCAGGGAATCAGACGCGGGGAATCAGAGGCGGGGAATCAGAGCTGGGGAATCAGAGGTGGGGAATCAGAGTCGGGGAATCAGAGGCAGGGAATCGGATGTGCGGAATCAGAGATGGGGAATCAGAGGCGGTGAATCAGAGATGGGGAATCAGAGGCGGGGAATCAGAGGCAGGAAATCAGACACGGGGATTCAGAGGCTGGGAATCAGACGGGGGGAGTCAAAGGCGGGGAATCAGAGCTGGTGAATCAGAGGCAGGGAATCGGAGTTGGGGATTCAGAGGCGGGGAATCAGATATGGGGAAACAGAGGCGGGGAATCAGAGGCGGGCAAACAGAGGCGGGGAATTAGATATGGGGAATCAGAGGTGGGGAATCAGTGGTGGTGAATCAGAGATGGGGAATCACAGGCGGGGAATCAGAGGCAGCGAATAGAACGCGGGGAATCAGAGGCAGGGAATCAGAGCTGGGGAATCAGAGGCGGGGAATCAGATATGGGGAAACAGAGGCGGGGAATCAGAGGCGGGGAAACAGAGGCGGGGAATCAGACATGGGGAATCGGATGCGGAGAATCAGAGGTGGGGAATCAGAGCTGGGGAATCAGAGGCGGGGAATCAGAGTTGGGGCATCAGAGGTGGGGAATTAGATATGGGGAAACAGAGGCGGGGAATTAGAGGCCGGGAATCAGAGGCCGGGAATCTGATGCTGGGAATAAGAGGCCGGGAATCAGAGGTGGGGAATCAGAGTTCGGGAATCAGAGATGGGGATTCAGAGGCGGGGAATGAGATATGGAGAATCAGAGGCGGGGAATCAGAGGCGGGGAAACAGAGGTGGGGAATCAGATATGGGGAATTAGAGGTGGCGAATCAAAGGCGGTGAATCAGAGATGGGGAAACAGAGGCGGGGAATCAGAGGCGGCTAAACAGAGGTGGGGAATCACATATGGGGAATCAGAGGCGGGGAAACAGAGGCAGGGAATCCGATATGGGGAATCAGAGGCGGTGAATCAGAGGTGGGGAATCATAGGCAGGGAATCGGATGTGCGGAATCAGAGATGGGGAATCAGAGGCCGGGAATCAGAGGTGGTGAATCAGAGGCGGTGAATCAGAGGTGCGCAATCAGAGGCGGGCAATCAGATATGGGGAATCAGAGGTGGGGAATCGGAGGCGGGGAAACAGAGGCGGGGAATCAGATATGGGGAATCAGAGGTGGGGCATCAGAGGTTGTGAATCACAGATGGGGAATCAGAGGCGGGGAATCAGAGGCAGGGAATCAGACGCGGGGAATCAGAGCCGGGGATTCAGAGCTGGGGAATCAGAGGCGGGGAATCAGAGTTGGGGAATCAGAGGAGGGGAATCAGATATGGGGAAACAGAGGCCGGGAATCAGAGGCAGGGAAACAGAGGCGGGGAATCAGATTTTGGGAATCAGAGGTGGGGAATTAGAGGTTGCGAATCAGAGGCGGGGAATCAGAGGCGGGGAATCAGAGGCAGGGAATCGGATGTGCGGAATCAGAGATGGGGAATCAGAGGTGGGGATTCAGAGGTGGTGAATCAGAGAAGGGGAATCAGAGGCTGGGAATCAGAGGCAGGGAATCAGACGCATGGAATCAGAGGCGGGGAATCATAGCTGGCGAATTAGAGGAGGGGAATCAGAGTTGGGGAATCAGAGGCGGGGAATCAGATATGGGGAAACAGAGGCGGGGAATCAGAGGCGGGGAAACAGAGGCGGGGAATCAGATATGGGGAATCAGAGGTGGGGAATCAGGGGCAGGGAATCAGTGGCAGGGAATCAGACGCGGGGAATCAGAGGCGGGGAATCAGAGGCAGGTAATCAGACACGGGGAATCAGAGGCGGGGAATCAGAGATGGGGAATCAGAGGCGGGGAATCAGAGGCAGGGAATCGGATGCCGGAAATCAGAGGCGGGAAATCAGAGCTGGGGAATCAGAGGCGGGGAATCAGAGTTGGGGAATCAGAGGCGGCGAATAAGATATGGGGAAATAGAGGCAGGGAATCAGATATGGGGAATCAGAGGCGGGGAATCAGATTCTGGGAATCAGAGGGGGGGAAACAGAGGCGGGGAATAAGATATGGGGAATCAGAGGTGGGGAATCAGGGGCGGGTAATCAGTGGCAGGGAATCAGAGGCGGGGATTCAGAGGCAGGGAATCAGACACGGGGAATCAGAGGTGGGGAATCAGAGATGGGGAATCAGAGGTGGGGAATCAGAGGTGGTGAATCAGAGATGGGGAATCACAGGCGGGGAATCAGAGGCAGGGAATAGAACGCGGGGAATCAGAGGCAGGGAATCAGAGCTGGGGAATCAGAGGCGGGGAATCAGATATGGGGAAACAGAGGCGGGGAATCAGAGGCGCGGAAACAGAGGCGGGGAATCAGACATGGGGAATCGGATGCGGGGAATCAGAGGTGGGGAATCAGAGCTGGGGAATCAGAGGCGGGGAATCAGAGTTGGGGCATCAGAGGTGGGGAATTAGATATGGGGAAACAGAGGCGGGGAATTAGAGGCCGGGAATCAGAGGCCGGGAATCAGATGCTGGGAATAAGAGGCCGGGAATCAGAGGTGGGGAATCAGAGTCCGGGAATCAGAGATGGGGATTCAGAGGCGGGGAATGAGATATGGAGAATCAGAGGCGGGGAATCAGAGGCGGGGAAACAGAGGTGGGGAATCAGATATGGGGAATCAGAGGTGGCGAATCAAAGGCGGTGAATCAGAGATGGGGAAACAGAGGCGGGGAATCAGAGGCGGGTAAACAGAGGTGGGGAATCACATATGGGGAATCAGAGGCGGGGAAACAGAGGCAGGGAATCCGATATGGGGAATCAGAGGTGGGGAATCAGAGGTGGGGAATCATAGGCAGGGAATCGGATGTGCGGAATCAGAGATGGGGAATCAGAGGCCGGGAATCAGAGGTGGTGAATCAGAGATGGGGAATCAGAGGCAGTGAATCAGAGGTGCACAATCAGATGCGGGGAATCAGATATGGGGAATCGGAGGCGGGGAATCAGAGGCGGGGAAACAGAGGCGGGGAATCAGATATGGGGAATCAGAGGTGGGGCATCAGAGGTTGTGAATCACAGATGGGGAATCATAGGCGGGGAATCAGAGGCAGGGAATCAGACGCGGGGAATCAGAGCCGGGGATTCAGAGCTGGGGAATCAGAGGCGGGGAATCAGAGTTGGGGAATCAGAGGCGGGGAATCAGATTTGGGGAATCAGACGCAGGGAATCAGAGGCGGGAAAACAGAGGTGGGGAATCAGATATGGGGAATCAGAGGTGGGGAATCAGGGGCAGGGAATCAGTGGCAGGGTATCAGACGCGGGGAATCAGAGGCGGGGATTCAGAGGCAGGGAATCAGACACGGGGAATCAGAGGCGGGGAATAAGAGATGGGGAATCAGAGGCGGGGAATCAGAGGCAGGGAATCGGATGCCGGGAATCAGAGGCGGGAAATCAGAGCTGGGGAATCAGAGGCGGGGAATCAGAGTTGGTGAATCAGAGGCGGCGAAGCAGATATGGGGAAATAGAGGCGGGGAATCAGATATGGGGAATCAGAGGCAGGGAATCAGATATGGGGAATCAGAGGCTTGGAATCAGAGGTGGGGAAACAGAGGCGGGGAATAAGATATGGGGAATCAGAGGTGGGGAATCAGGGGCGGGGAATCAGTTGCAGGGAATCAGAGGCGGGGAATCAGAGGCGGGGAATCAGAGGCAGGGAATCAGACACGGGGAATCAGAGGTGGGGAATCAGAGATGGGGAATCAGAGGCGGGGAATCAGAGGCACGGAATCAGACGCGGGGAATCAGAGGCGGGGAATAAGAGCTGGGGAATCAGAGGTGGGGAATCAGAGTCGGGGAATCAGAGGCAGGGAATCGGATGTGCGGAATCAGAAATGGGGAGTCAGAGGTGGGGAATCAGAGGCGGTGAATCAGAGATGGGGAATCAGAGGCGGGGAATCAGAGGCAGGAAATCAGACACGGGGATTCAGAGGCTGGGAATCAGACGGGGGGAATCAAAGGCGGGGAATCAGAGCTGGTGAATCAGAGGCAGGGAATCAGAGTTGGGGAATCAGAGGCGGGGAATCTGATATGTGGAAACAGAGGCGGGGAATCAGAGGCGGGCAAACAGAGGCGGGGAATTAGATATGGGGAATCAGAGGTGGGGAATCAGAGGTGGTGAATCAGAGATGGGGAATCACAGGCGGGGAATCAGAGGCAGGGAATGGAACGCGGGGAAACAGAGGCAGGGAATCAGAGCTGGGGAATCAGAGGCGGGGAATCAGATATGGGGAAACAGAGGCGGTGAATCAGAGGCGGGGAAACAGAGGCAGGGAATCAGACATGGGGAATCGGATGCAGGGAATCAGAGGTGGGGAATCAGAGCTGGGGAATCAGAGGTGGGGAATCAGAGTTGGGGCATCAGAGGTGGGGAATTAGATATGGGGAAACAGAGGCGGGGAATCAGAGGCGGGCAAACAGAGGCGGGGAATTAGATATGGGGAATCAGAGGTGGGGAATCAGAGGTGGTGAATCAGAGATGGGGAATCACAGGCGGGGAATCAGAGGCAGGGAATAGAACGCGGGGAATCAGAGGCAGGGAATCAGAGCTGGGGAATCAGAGGCGGGGAATCAGATATGGGGAAACAGAGGCGGGGAATCAGAGGCGCGGAAACAGAGGCGGGGAATCAGACATGGGGAATCGGATGCGGGGAATCAGAGGTGGGGAATCAGAGCTGGGGAATCAGAGGCGGGGAATCAGAGTTGGGGCATCAGAGGTGGGGAATTAGATATGGGGAAACAGAGGCGGGGAATTAGAGGCCGGGAATCAGAGGCCGGGAATCAGATGCTGGGAATAAGAGGCCGGGAATCAGAGGTGGGGAATCAGAGTCCGGGAATCAGAGATGGGGATTCAGAGGCGGGGAATGAGATATGGAGAATCAGAGGCGGGGAATCAGAGGCGGGGAAACAGAGGTGGGGAATCAGATATGGGGAATCAGAGGTGGCGAATCAAAGGCGGTGAATCAGAGATGGGGAAACAGAGGCGGGGAATCAGAGGCGGGTAAACAGAGGTGGGGAATCACATATGGGGAATCAGAGGCGGGGAAACAGAGGCAGGGAATCCGATATGGGGAATCAGAGGCGGGGAATCAGAGGTGGGGAATCATAGGCAGGGAATCGGATGTGCGGAAACAGAGATGGGGAATCAGAGGCCGGGAATCAGAGGTGGTGAATCAGAGATGGGGAATCAGAGGCGGTGAATCAGAGGTGCACAATCAGAGGCGGGGAATCAGATATGGGGAATCGGAGGCGGGGAATCAGAGGCGGGGAAACAGAGGCGGGGAATCAGATATGGGGAATCAGAGGTGGGGCATCAGAGGTTGTGAATCACAGATGGGGAATCAGAGGCGGGGAATCAGAGGCAGGGAATCAGACGCGGGGAATCAGAGCCGGGGATTCAGAGCTGGGGAATCAGAGGCGGGGAATCAGAGTTGGGGAATCAGAGGCGGGGAATCAGATTTGGGGAATCAGAGGCAGGGAATCAGAGGCGGGAAAACAGAGGTGGGGAATCAGATATGGGGAATCAGAGGTGGGGAATCAGGGGCAGGGAATCAGTGGCAGGGAATCAGACGCGGGGAATCAGAGGCGGGGAATCAGAGGCAGGGAATCAGACACGGGGAATCCAGAGGCGGGGAATCAGAGATGGGGAATCAGAGGCGGGGAATCAGAGGCAGGGAATCGGATGCCGGGAATCAGAGGCGGGAAATCAGAGCTGGGGAATCAGAGGCGGGGAATCAGAGTTGGGGAATCAGAGGCGGCGAAGCAGATATGGGGAAATAGAGGCGGGGAATCAGATATGGGGAATCAGAGGCAGGGAATCAGATATGGGGAATCAGAGGCTGGGAATCAGAGGTGGGGAAACAGAGGTGGGGAATAAGATATGGGGAATCAGAGGTGGGGAATCAGGGGCGGGGAATCAGTTGCAGGGAATCAGAGGCGGGGAATCAGAGGCGGGGAATCAGAGGCAGGGAATCAGACACGGGGAATCAGAGGTGGGGAATCAGAGATGGGGAATCAGAGGCGGGGAATCAGAGGCAGGGAATCAGACGCGGGGAATCAGAGGCGGGGAATAAGAGCTGGGGAATCAGAGGTGGGGAATCAGAGTCGGGGAATCAGAGGCAGGGAATCGGATGTGCGGAATCAGAAATGGGGAGTCAGAGGTGGGGAATCAGAGGCGGTGAATCAGAGATGGGGAATCAGAGGCGGGGAATCAGAGGCAGGAAATCAGACACGGGGATTCAGAGGCTGGGAATCAGACGGGGGGAATCAAAGGCGGGGAATCAGAGCTGGTGAATCAGAGGCAGGGAATCAGAGTTGGGGATTCAGAGGCGGGGAATCTGATATGTGGAAACAGAGGCGGGGAATCAGAGGCGGGCAAACAGAGGCGGGGTATTAGATATGGGGAATCAGAGGTGGGGAATCAGAGGTGGTGAATCAGAGATGGGGAATCACAGGCGGGGAATCAGAGGCAGGGATTGGAACGCGGGGAATCAGAGGCAGGGAATCAGAGCTGGGGAATCAGAGGTGGGGAATCAGATATGGGGAAACAGAGGCGGTGAATCAGAGGCGGGGAAACAGAGGCGGGGAATCAGACATGGGGAATCGGATGTAGGGAATCAGAGGTGGGGAATCAGAGCTGGGGAATCAGAGGCGGGGAATCAGAGGCGGGGAATCAGAGTTGGGGCATCAGAGGTGGGGAATTAGATATGGAGAAACAGAGGCGGGTAATCAGAGGCGGGGAAACAGAGGCGGGGAATCAGATATGGGGAATCAGAGGTGGGGAATCAGAGGCAGGGAATCAGATGTGCGGAATCAGAGATGGGGAATCAGAGGCAGGGAATCAGAATCAGAAGCGGGGAATCAGAGGCCGGGAATCAGAGGCCGGGAATCAGATGCTGGGAATAAGAGGCCGGGAATCAGAGGTGGGGAATCAGAGTCCGGGAATCAGAGATGGGGATTCAGAGGCGGGGAATGAGATATGGAGAATCAGAGGCGGGGAATCAGAGGCGGGGAAACAGAGGTGGGGAATCAGATATGGGAAATCAGAGGTGGCGAATCAAAGGCGGTGAATCAGAGATGGGGAAACAGAGGCGGGGAATCAGAGGCGGGTAAACAGAGGTGGGGAATCACATATGGGGAATCAGAGGCGGGGAAACAGAGACAGGGAATCCGATATGGGGAATCAGAGGCGGGGAATCAGAGGTGGGGAATCATAGGCAGGGAATCGGATGTATGGAATCAGAGATGGGGAATCAGAGGCCGGGAATCAGAGGTGGTGAATCAGAGATGGGGAATCAGAGGCGGTGAATCAGAGGTGCACAATCAGAGGCGGGGAATCAGATATGGGGAATCAGAGGCGGGGAATCAGAAGCGGGGAAACAGAGGCGGGGAATTAGAGCCGGGGATTCAGAGCTGGGGAATCAGAGGCGGGGAATCAGAGTTGGGGAATCAGAGGCGGGGAATCAGATATGGGGAATCAGAGGCAGGGAATCTGAGGCGGGAAAACAGAGGCGGGGAATCAGATATGGGGAATCAGAGGTGGGGAATCAGGGGCAGGGAATCAGTGGCAGGGAATCAGACGCGGGGAATCAGAGGCGGGGAATCAGAGGCAGGGAATCAGACACGGGGAATCAGAGGCGGGGAATCATAGATGGGGAATCAGAGGCGGGGAATCAGAGGCAGGGAATCGGATGCCGGGAATCAGAGGCGGGAAATCAGAGCTGGGGAATCAGAGGCGGGGCATCAGAGTTGGGGAATCAGAGGCGGCGAAGCAGATATGGGGAAATAGAGGCGGGGAATCAGATATGGGGAATCAGAGGCAGGGAATCAGATATGGGGAATCTGAGGCTGGGAATCAGAGGCGGGGAAACAGAGGCGGGGAATCAGATATGGGGAATCAGAAGTGGGGAATCAGGGGCAGGGAATCAGTGGCAGGGAATCAGAGGCGGGGAATCAGAGGCGGGGAATCAGAGGCAGGGAATCAGACACGGGGAATCAGAGGCGGGGAATCAGAGATGGGGAATCAGAGGCGGTGAATCAGAGGCAGGGAATCGGACGCCGGGAATCAGAGGCGGGGAATCAGAGCTGGGGAATCAGAGGCGGGGAATCAGAGTTGGGGAATCAGAGGCGGGGAATCAGATATGGGGAAATAGAGGCGGGGAATCAGATATGGGGAATGAGAGGTGTGGAATCAGAGGTGGCGAATCAAAGGCGGTGAAACAGAGATGGGGAATCAGGGCAGGGAATCAGAGGCAGGGAATCAGAGCTGGGGAAACAGAGGCGGGGAATCAGATATGGGGAATCAGAGGTGGGGAATCAGGGGCGGGTAATCAGTGGCAGGGAATCAGAGCTGGGGAATCAGAGGTGGGGCATCAGAGCTGGGGAAACAGAGGCGGGGAATCAGATATGGGGAATCAGAGGTGGGGAATCAGGGGCGGGGAATCAGTGGCAGGGAATCAGAGGCCGGGAATAAAAGGCGGGGAATCAGAGCTGTGGAATCAGAGGCCGGGAATCAGAGGCAGGGAAACAGAGGCGGGGAATCAGATATGGGGAATCAGAGGCGGGGAATCAGAGGCGGGGAATCAGAGGCAGGGAATCGGATGTGCGGAATCAGAGATGGGGAATCAGAGGTGGGGATTCAGAGGTGGTGAATCAGAGATGGGGAATCAGAGGCAGGGAATCAGACGCAGGGAATCAGAGGCGGGGAATTATAGCTGGCGAATTAGAGGAGGGGAATCAAAGTTGGGGAATCAGAGGCGGGGAATCAGATATGGGGAAACAGAGGCGGGGAATCAGAGGCGGGGAAACAGAGGCGGGGAATCATAGGCGGGGAATCAGAGATGGGGAATCAGAGGTGGGTAATCAGAGGCAGGGAATCGGATGCCGGAAATCAGAGGCGGGAAATCAGAGCTGGGGAATCAGAGGCGGGGAATCAGAGTTGGGGAATCAGAGGCGGCGAAGCAGATATGGGGAAAATGATGCGGGGAATCAGATGTGGGGAATCAGAGGCGGTGAATCAGATATGGGGAATCAGAGGCTGGGAATCAGAGCGGGGGAAACAGAGGCGGGGAATAAGATATGGGGAATTAGAGGTGGGGAATCAGTGGTGGGGACTCAGTGGCAGGGAATCAGAGGCGGGGAATCAGAGGCGGGGATTCAGAGGCAGGGAATCAGACACGGGGAATCAGAGGTGGGGAATCAGAGATGGGGAATCAGAGGCGGGGAATCAGAGGCAGGGAATCAGACGCGGGGAATCAGAGGCGGGGAATCAGAGCTGGGGAATCAGAGGTGGGGAATCAGAGTCGGGGAATCAGAGGCAGGGAATCTGATGTGCGGAATCAGAGATGGGGAATCAGAGGTGGGGAATCAGAGGCGGTGAATCAGAGATGGGGAATCAGAGGCGGGGAATCAGAGGCGGTGAAGCAGATATGGGGAAAATGATGCGGGGAATCAGATGTGGGGAATCAGAGGCGGTGAATCAGATATGGGGAATCAGAGGCTGGGAATCAGAGCGGGGGAAACAGAGGCGGGGAATAAGATATGGGGAATTAGAGGTGGGGAATCAGTGGTGGGGAATAAGTGGCAGGGAATCAGAGGCGGGCAATCAGAGGCGGGGATTCAGAGGCAGGGAATCAGACACGGGGAATCAGAGGTGGGGAATCAGAGATGGGGAATCAGAGGCGGGGAATCAGAGGCAGGGAATCAGACGCGGGGAATCAGAGGCGGGGAATCAGAGCTGGGGAATCAGAGGTGGGGAATCAGAGTCGGGGAATCAGAGGCAGGGAATCTGATGTGCGGAATCAGAGATGGGGAATCAGAGGTGGGGAATCAGAGGCGGTGAATCAGAGATGGGGAATCAGAGGCGGGGAATCAGAGGCAGGAAATCAGACACGTGGATTCAGAGGCTGGGAATCAGACGGGGGGAATCAAAGGCGGGGAATCAGAGCTGGTGAATCAGAGGCAGGGAATCAGAGTTGGGGATTCAGAGGCGGGGAATCAGATATGGGGAAACAGAGGCGGGGAATCAGAGGCGGGCAAACAGAGGCGGGGAATTAGATATGGGGAATCAGAGGTGGGGAATCAGAGGTGGTGAATCAGAGTTGGGGAATCACAGGCGGGGAATCAGAGGCAGGGAATAGAACGCGGGGAATTAGAGGCAGGGAATGAGAGCTGGGGAATCAGAGGCGGGGAATCGGATATGGGGAAACAGAGGCGGGGAATCAGAGGCGGGGAAACAGAGGCAGGGAATCAGACATGGGGAATCGGATGCGGGGAATCTGAGGTGGGGAATCAGAGCTGGGGAATCAGAGGCGGGGAATCAGAGTTGGGGCATCAGAGTTGGGGAATTAGATATGGGGAAACAGAGGCGGGGAATCAGAGGCGGGGAAACAGAGGCGGGGAATCAGATATGGGGAATCAGAGGTGGGGAATCAGAGGCAGGGAATCAGATGTGCGGAATCAGAGATGGGGAATCAGAGGCAGGGAATCAGAATCAGAAGCGGGGAATTAGAGGCCGGGAATCAGAGGCCGGGAATCAGATATGGGGAATCAGGGGTGGGGAATCAGGGGCAGGGAATCAGTGGCAGGGAATCAGAGGCGCGAATACAGAGGCGGGGAATCAGATATGGGGAATCAGAGGTGGGGAATCAGGGGCAGGGAATCAGTGGCAGGGAATCAGACGCGGGGAATCAGAGGCGGGGAATCAGCGGCAGGGAATCAGACACGGGGAATCAGAGCCGGGGAATCAGAGATGGGGAATCAGAGGCGGGGAATCAGAGGCAGGGAATCGGATGCCGGGAATCAGAGGCGGGAAATCAGAGCTGGGGAATCAGAGGCGGGGCATCAGAGTTGGGGAATCAGAGGCGGCGAAGCAGATATGGGGAAATAGAGGCGGGGAATCAGATATGGGGAATCAGAGGCAGGGAATCAGATATGGGGAATCAGATGCTGGGAATCAGAGGGGGGGAAACAGAGGCGGGGAATCAGAGGCAGGGAATCAGACACGGGGAATCAGAGGTGGGGAATCAGAGATGGGGAATCAGAGTCGGGGAATCAGAGGCAGGGAATCAGACACGGGGAATCAGAGGCGGGGAATAAGAGCTGGGGATTCAGAGGAGGGGAATCAGAGTTGGGGAATCAGAGGCGGGGAATCAGATATGGGGAAACAGAGGCGGGGAATCAGAGGCGGGGAAACAGAGGCGAGGAATCAGATATGGGGAATCAGAGGTGGGGAATCAGGGACAGGGAATCAGTGGCAGGGAATCAGACGCGGGGAATCAGAGGCGGGGAATCAGAGGCAGGTAATCAGACACGGGGAATCAGAGGCGGGAAATCAGAGATGGGGAATCAGAGGCGGGGAATCAGAGGCAGGGAATCGGATGCGGGAAATCAGAGCTGGGGAATCAGAGGCGGGGAATCAGAGTTGGGGAATCAGAGGGGGTGAATAATATATGGGGAAATAGAGGCGGGGAATCAGATATGGGGAATCAGAGGCGGGGAATCAGACATGGGGAATCAGAGGCTGGGAATCAGAGGGGGGGAAACAGAGGCGGGGAATAAGATATGGGGAATCAGAGGTGGGGAATCAGGGGCGGGTAATCAGTGGCAGGGAATCAGAGGCGGGGAATCAGAGGTGGGGATTCAGAGGCAGGGAATCAGACACGGGGAATCAGAGGTGGGGAATCAGAGATGGGGAATCAGAGGCGGGGAATCAGAGGCAGGGAATCAGACGCGGGGAATCAGAGGCGGGGAATCAGAGCTGGGGAATCAGAGGTGGGGAATCAGAGTCGTGGAATCAGAGGCAGGGAATCGGATGTGCGGAATCAGAGATGGGGAATCAGAGGCGGTGAATCAGAGATGGGGAATCAGAGGCGGGGAATCAGAGGCAGGAAATCAGACACGGGGATTCAGAGGCTGGGAATCAGACGGGGGGAGTCAAAGGCGGGGAATCAGAGCTGGTGAATCAGAGGCAGGGAATCGGAGTTGGGGATTCAGAGGCGGGGAATCAGATATGGGGAAACAGAGGCGGGGAATCAGAGGCGGGCAAACAGAGGCGGGGAATTAGATATGGGGAATCAGAGGTGGGGAATCAGTGGTGGTGAATCAGAGATGGGGAATCACAGGCGGGGAATCAGAGGCAGCGAATAGAACGCGGGGAATCAGAGGCAGGGAATCAGAGCTGGGGAATCAGAGGCGGGGAATCAGATATGGGGAAACAGAGGCGGGGAATCAGAGGCGGGGAAACAGAGGCGGGGAATCAGACATGGGGAATCGGATGCGGAGAATCAGAGGTGGGGAATCAGAGCTGGGGAATCAGAGGCGGGGAATCAGAGTTGGGGCATCAGAGGTGGGGAATTAGATATGGGGAAACAGAGGCGGGGAATTAGAGGCCGGGAATCAGAGGACGGGAATCTGATGCTGGGAATAAGAGGCCGGGAATCAGAGGTGGGGAATCAGAGTCCGGGAATCAGAGATGGGGATTCAGAGGCGGGGAATGAGATATGGAGAATCAGAGGCGGGGAATCAGAGGCGGGGAAACAGAGGTGGGGAATCAGATATGGGGAATTAGAGGTGGCGAATCAAAGGCGGTGAATCAGAGATGGGGAAACAGAGGCGGGGAATCAGAGGCGGGTAAACAGAGGTGGGGAATCACATATGGGGAATCAGAGGCGGGGAAACAGAGGCAGGGAATCCGATATGGGGAATCAGAGGCGGGGAATCAGAGGTGGGGAATCATAGGCAGGGAATCGGATGTGCGGAATCAGAGATGGGGAATCAGAGGCCGGGAATCAGAGGTGGTGAATCAGAGGCGGTGAATCAGAGGTGCGCAATCGGAGGCGGGCAATCAGATATGGGGAATCAGAGGCGGGGAATCAGAGGCGGGGAAACAGAGGCGGGGAATCAGATATGGGGAATCAGAGGTGGGGCATCAGAGGTTGTGAATCACAGATGGGGAATCAGAGGCGGGGAATCAGAGGCAGGGAATCAGACGCGGGGAATCAGAGCCGGGGATTCAGAGCTGGGGAATCAGAGGCGGGGAATCAGAGTTGGGGAATCAGAGGAGGGGAATCAGATATGGGGAAACAGAGGCCGGGAATCAGAGGCAGGGAAACAGAGGCGGGGAATCAGATTTTGGGAATCAGAGGTGGGGAATTAGAGGTTGCGAATCAGAGGCGGGGAATCAGAGGCGGGGAATCAGAGGCAGGGAATCGGATGTGCGGAATCAGAGATGGGGAATCAGAGGTGGGGATTCAGAGGTGGTGAATCAGAGAAGGGGAATCAGAGGCTGGGAATCAGAGGAAGGGAATCAGACGCATGGAATCAGAGGCGGGGAATCATAGCTGGCGAATTAGAGGAGGGGAATCAGAGTTGGGGAATCAGAGGCGGGGAATCAGATATGGGGAAACAGAGGCGGGGAATCAGAGGCGGGGAAACAGAGGTGGGGAATCAGATATGGGGAATCAGAGGTGGGGAATCAGGGGCAGGGAATCAGTGGCAAGGAATCAGACGTGGGGAATCAGAGGCGGGGAATCAGAGGCAGGTAATCAGACACGGGGAATCAGAGGCGGGGAATCAGAGATGGGGAATCAGAGGCGGGGAATCAGAGGCAGGGAATCGGATGCCGGAAATCAGAGGCGGGAAATCAGAGCTGGGGAATCAGAGGCGGGGAATCAGAGTTGGGGAATCAGAGGCGGCGAATAAGATATGGGGAAATAGAGGCGGGGAATCAGATATGGGGAATCAGAGGCGGGGAATCAGATGCTGGGAATCAGAGGGGGGGAAACAGAGGCGGGGAATAAGATATGGGGAATCAGAGGTGGGGAATCAGGGGCGGGTAATCAGTGGCAGGTAATCAGAGGCGGGGATTCAGAGGCAGGGAATCAGACACGGGGAATCAGAGGTGGGGAATCAGAGATGGGGAATCAGAGGTGGGGAATCAGAGGTGGTGAATCAGAGATGGGGAATCACAGGCGGGGAATCAGAGGCAGGGAATAGAACGCGGGGAATCAGAGGCAGGGAATCAGAGCTGGGGAATCAGAGGCGGGGAATCAGATATGGGGAAACAGAGGCGGGGAATCAGAGGCGCAGAAACAGAGGCGGGGAATCAGACATGGGGAATCGGATGCGGGGAATCAGAGGTGGGGAATCAGAGCTGGGGAATCAGAGGCGGGGAATCAGAGTTGGGGCATCAGAGGTGGGGAATTAGATATGGGGAAACAGAGGCGGGGAATTAGAGGCCTGGAATCAGAGGCCGGGAATCAGATGCTGGGAATAAGAGGCCGGGAATCAGAGGTGGGGAATCAGAGTCCGGGAATCAGAGATGGGGATTCAGAGGCGGGGAATGAGATATGGAGAATCAGAGGCGGGGAATCAGAGGCGGGGAAACAGAGGTGGGGAATCAGATATGGGGAATCAGAGGTGGCGAATCAAAGGCGGTGAATCAGAGATGGGGAAACAGAGGCGGGGAATCAGAGGCGGGTAAACAGAGGTGGGGAATCACATATGGGGAATCAGAGGCGGGGAAACAGAGGCAGGGAATCCGATATGGGGAATCAGAGGTGGGGAATCAGAGGTGGGGAATCATAGGCAGGGAATCGGATGTGCGGAATCAGAGATGGGGAATCAGAGGCCGGGAATCAGAGGTGGTGAATCAGAGATGGGGAATCAGAGGCAGTGAATCAGAGGTGCACAATCAGATGCGGGGAATCAGATATGGGGAATCGGAGGCGGGGAATCAGAGGCGGGGAATCTGATGTGCGGAATCAGAGATGGGGAATCAGAGGTGGGGAATCAGAGGCGGTGAATCAGAGATGGGGAATCAGAGGCGGGGAATCAGAGGCAGGAAATCAGACACGTGGATTCAGAGGCTGGGAATCAGACGGGGGGAATCAAAGGCGGGGAATCAGAGCTGGTGAATCAGAGGCAGGGAATCAGAGTTGGGGATTCAGAGGCGGGGAATCAGATATGGGGAAACAGAGGCGGGGAATCAGAGGCGGGCAAACAGAGGCGGGGAATTAGATATGGGGAATCAGAGGTGGGGAATCAGAGGTGGTGAATCAGAGATGGGGAATCACAGGCGGGGAATCAGAGGCAGGGAATAGAACGCGGGGAATTAGAGGCAGGGAATGAGAGCTGGGGAATCAGAGGCGGGGAATCGGATATGGGGAAACAGAGGCGGGGAATCAGAGGCGGGGAAACAGAGGCAGGGAATCAGACATGGGGAATCGGATGCGGGGAATCTGAGGTGGGGAATCAGAGCTGGGGAATCAGAGGCGGGGAATCAGAGTTGGGGCATCAGAGTTGGGGAATTAGATATGGGGAAACAGAGGCGGGGAATCAGAGGCGGGGAAACAGAGGCGGGGAATCAGATATGGGGAATCAGAGGTGGGGAATCAGAGGCAGGGAATCAGATGTGCGGAATCAGAGATGGGGAATCAGAGGCAGGGAATCAGAATCAGAAGCGGGGAATTAGAGGCCGGGAATCAGAGGCCGGGAATCAGATATGGGGAATCAGGGGTGGGGAATCAGGGGCAGGGAATCAGTGGCAGGGAATCAGAGGCGCGAATACAGAGGCGGGGAATCAGATATGGGGAATCAGAGGTGGGGAATCAGGGGCAGGGAATCAGTGGCAGGGAATCAGACGCGGGGAATCAGAGGCGGGGAATCAGCGGCAGGGAAACAGACACGGGGAATCAGAGGCGGGGAATCAGAGATGGGGAATCAGAGGCGGGGAATCAGAGGCAGGGAATCGGATGCCGGGAATCAGAGGCGGGAAATCAGAGCTGGGGAATCAGAGGCGGGGCATCAGAGTTGGGGAATCAGAGGCGGCGAAGCAGATATGGGGAAATAGAGGCGGGGAATCAGATATGGGGAATCAGAGGCAGGGAATCAGATATGGGGAATCAGATGCTGGGAATCAGAGGGGGGGAAACAGAGGCGGGGAATCAGAGGCAGGGAATCAGACACGGGGAATCAGAGGTGGGGAATCAGAGATGGGGAATCAGAGGCGGGGAATCAGAGGCAGGGAATCAGACACGGGGAATCAGAGGCGGGGAATAAGAGCTGGGGATTCAGAGGAGGGGAATCAGAGTTGGGGAATCAGAGGCGGGGAATCAGATATGGGGAAACAGAGGCGGGGAATCAGAGGCGGGGAAACAGAGGCGAGGAATCAGATATGGGGAATCAGAGGTGGGGAATCAGGGACAGGGAATCAGTGGCAGGGAATCAGACGCGGGGAATCAGAGGCGGGGAATCAGAGGCAGGTAATCAGACACGGGGAATCAGAGGCGGGGAATCAGAGATGGGGAATCAGAGGCGGGGAATCAGAGGCAGGGAATCGGATGCGGGAAATCAGAGCTGGGGAATCAGAGGCGGGGAATCAGAGTTGGGGAATCAGAGGGGGTGAATAATATATGGGGAAATAGAGGCGGGGAATCAGATATGGGGAATCAGAGGCGGGGAATCAGACATGGGGAATCAGAGGCTGGGAATCAGAGGGGGGGAAACAGAGGCGGGGAATAAGATATGGGGAATCAGAGGTGGGGAATCAGGGGCGGGTAATCAGTGGCAGGGAATCAGAGGCGGGGAATCAGAGGTGGGGATTCAGAGGCAGGGAATCAGACACGGGGAATCAGAGGTGGGGAATCAGAGATGGGGAATCAGAGGCGGGGAATCAGAGGCAGGGAATCAGACGCGGGGAATCAGAGGCGGGGAATCAGAGCTGGGGAATCAGAGGTGGGGAATCAGAGTCGTGGAATCAGAGGCAGGGAATCGGATGTGCGGAATCAGAGATGGGGAATCAGAGGCGGTGAATCAGAGATGGGGAATCAGAGGCGGGGAATCAGAGGCAGGAAATCAGACACGGGGATTCAGAGGCTGGGAATCAGACGGGGGGAGTCAAAGGCGGGGAATCAGAGCTGGTGAATCAGAGGCAGGGAATCGGAGTTGGGGATTCAGAGGCGGGGAATCAGATATGGGGAAACAGAGGCGGGGAATCAGAGGCGGGCAAACAGAGGCGGGGAATTAGATATGGGGAATCAGAGGTGGGGAATCAGTGGTGGTGAATCAGAGATGGGGAATCACAGGCGGGGAATCAGAGGCAGCGAATAGAACGCGGGGAATCAGAGGCAGGGAATCAGAGCTGGGGAATCAGAGGCGGGGAATCAGATATGGGGAAACAGAGGCGGGGAATCAGAGGCGGGGAAACAGAGGCGGGGAATCAGACATGGGGAATCGGATGCGGAGAATCAGAGGTGGGGAATCAGAGCTGGGGAATCAGAGGCGGGGAATCAGAGTTGGGGCATCAGAGGTGGGGAATTAGATATGGGGAAACAGAGGCGGGGAATTAGAGGCCGGGAATCAGAGGACGGGAATCTGATGCTGGGAATAAGAGGCCGGGAATCAGAGGTGGGGAATCAGAGTCCGGGAATCAGAGATGGGGATTCAGAGGCGGGGAATGAGATATGGAGAATCAGAGGCGGGGAATCAGAGGCGGGGAAACAGAGGTGGGGAATCAGATATGGGGAATTAGAGGTGGCGAATCAAAGGCGGTGAATCAGAGATGGGGAAACAGAGGCGGGGAATCAGAGGCGGGTAAACAGAGGTGGGGAATCACATATGGGGAATCAGAGGCGGGGAAACAGAGGCAGGGAATCCGATATGGGGAATCAGAGGCGGGGAATCAGAGGTGGGGAATCATAGGCAGGGAATCGGATGTGCGGAATCAGAGATGGGGAATCAGAGGCCGGGAATCAGAGGTGGTGAATCAGAGGCGGTGAATCAGAGGTGCGCAATCAGAGGCGGGCAATCAGATATGGGGAATCAGAGGCGGGGAATCAGAGGCGGGGAAACAGAGGCGGGGAATCAGATATGAGGAATCAGAGGTGGGGCATCAGAGGTTGTGAATCACAGATGGGGAATCAGAGGCGGGGAATCAGAGGCAGGGAATCAGACGCGGGGAATCAGAGCCGGGGATTCAGAGCTGGGGAATCAGAGGCGGGGAATCAGAGTTGGGGAATCAGAGGAGGGGAATCAGATATGGGGAAACAGAGGCCGGGAATCAGAGGCAGGGAAACAGAGGCGGGGAATCAGATTTTGGGAATCAGAGGTGGGGAATTAGAGGTTGCGAATCAGAGGCGGGGAATCAGAGGCGGGGAATCAGAGGCAGGGAATCGGATGTGCGGAATCAGAGATGGGGAATCAGAGGTGGGGATTCAGAGGTGGTGAATCAGAGAAGGGGAATCAGAGGCTGGGAATCAGAGGAAGGGAATCAGACGCATGGAATCAGAGGCGGGGAATCATAGCTTGCGAATTAGAGGAGGGGAATCAGAGTTGGGGAATCAGAGGTGGGGAATCAGATATGGGGAAACAGAGGCGGGGAATCAGAGGCGGGGAAACAGAGGTGGGGAATCAGATATGGGGAATCAGAGGTGGGGAATCAGGGGCAGGGAATCAGTGGCAGGGAATCAGACGTGGGGAATCAGAGGCGGGGAATCAGAGGCAGGTAATCAGACACGGGGAATCAGAGGCGGGGAATCAGAGATGGGGAATCAGAGGCGGGGAATCAGAGGCAGGGAATCGGATGCCGGAAATCAGAGGCGGGAAATCAGAGCTGGGGAATCAGAGGCGGGGAATCAGAGTTGGGGAATCAGAGGCGGCGAATAAGATATGGGGAAATAGAGGCGGGGAATCAGATATGGGGAATCAGAGGCGGGGAATCAGATGCTGGGAATCAGAGGGGGGGAAACAGAGGCGGGGAATAAGATATGGGGAATCAGAGGTGGGGAATCAGGGGCGGGTAATCAGTGGCAGGTAATCAGAGGCGGGGATTCAGAGGCAGGGAATCAGACACGGGGAATCAGAGGTGGGGAATCAGAGATGGGGAATCAGAGGTGGGGAATCAGAGGTGGTGAATCAGAGATGGGGAATCAGAGGCGGGGAATCAGAGGCAGGGAATAGAACGCGGGGAATCAGAGGCAGGGAATCAGAGCTGGGGAATCAGAGGCGGGGAATCAGATATGGGGAAACAGAGGCGGGGAATCAGAGGCGCAGAAACAGAGGCGGGGAATCAGACATGGGGAATCGGATGCGGGGAATCAGAGGTGGGGAATCAGAGCTGGGGAATCAGAGGCGGGGAATCAGAGTTGGGGCATCAGAGGTGGGGAATTAGATATGGGGAAACAGAGGCGGGGAATTAGAGGCCGGGAATCAGAGGCCGGGAATCAGATGCTGGGAATAAGAGGCCGGGAATCAGAGGTGGGGAATCAGAGTCCGGGAATCAGAGATGGGGATTCAGAGGCGGGGAATGAGATATGGAGAATCAGAGGCGGGGAATCAGAGGCGGGGAAACAGAGGTGGGGAATCAGATATGGGGAATCAGAGGTGGCGAATCAAAGGCGGTGAATCAGAGATGGGGAAACAGAGGCGGGGAATCAGAGGCGGGTAAACAGAGGTGGGGAATCACATATGGGGAATCAGAGGCGGGGAAACAGAGGCAGGGAATCCGATATGGGGAATCAGAGGTGGGGAATCAGAGGTGGGGAATCATAGGCAGGGAATCGGATGTGCGGAATCAGAGATGGGGAATCAGAGGCCGGGAATCAGAGGTGGTGAATCAGAGATGGGGAATCAGAGGCAGTGAATCAGAGGTGCACAATCAGATGCGGGGAATCAGATATGGGGAATCGGAGGCGGGGAATCAGAGGCGGGGAAACAGAGGCGGGGAATCAGATATGGGGAATCAGAGGTGGGGCATCAGAGGTTGTGAATCACAGATGGGGAATCATAGGCGGGGAATCAGAGGCAGGGAATCAGACGCGGGGAATCAGAGCCGGGGATTCAGAGCTGTGGAATCAGAGGCGGGGAATCAGAGTTGGGGAATCAGAGGCGGGGAATCAGATTTGGGGAATCAGAGGCAGGGAATCAGAGGCGGGAAAACAGAGGTGGGGAATCAGATATGGGGAATCAGAGGTGGGGAATCAGGGGCAGGGAATCAGTGGCAGGGTATCAGACGCGGGGAATCAGAGGCGGGGAATCAGAGGCAGGGAATCAGACACGGGGAATCAGAGGCGGGGAATCAGAGATGGGGAATCAGAGGCGGGGAATCAGAGGCAGGGAATCGGATGCCGGGAATCAGAGGCGGGAAATCAGAGCTGGGGAATCAGAGGCGGGGAATCAGAGTCGGGGAATCAGAGGCAGGGAATCGGATGTGCGGAATCAGAAATGGGGAGTCAGAGGTGGGGAATCAGAGGCGGTGAATCAGAGATGGGGAATCAGAGGCGGGGAATCAGAGGCAGGAAATCAGACACGGGGATTCAGAGGCTGGGAATCAGACGGGGGGAATCAAAGGCGGGGAATCAGAGCTGGTGAATCAGAGGCAGGGAATCAGAGTTGGGATTCAGAGGCGGGGAATCTGATATGTGGAAACAGAGGCGGGGAATCAGAGGCGGGCAAACAGAGGCGGGGTATTAGATATGGGGAATCAGAGGTGGGGAATCAGAGGTGGTGAATCAGAGATGGGGAATCACAGGCGGGGAATCAGAGGCAGGGATTGGAACGCGGAGAATCAGAGGCAGGGAATCAGAGCTGGGGAATCAGAGGTGGGGAATCAGATATGGGGAAACAGAGGCGGTGAATCAGAGGCGGGGAAACAGAGGCGGGGAATCAGACATGGGGAATCGGATGTAGGGAATCAGAGGTGGGGAATCAGAGCTGGGGAATCAGAGGCGGGGTATCAGAGTTGGGGCATCAGAGGTGGGGAATTAGATATGGAGAAACAGAGGGGGGGAATTAGAGGCGGGGAAACAGAGGCGGGGAATCAGATATGGGGAATCAGAGGTGGGGAATCAGAGGCAGGGAATCAGATGTGCGGAATCAGAGATGGGGAATCAGAGGCAGGGAATCAGAATCAGAAGCGGGGAATCAGAGGCCGGGAATCAGAGGCCGGGAATCAGATGCTGGGAATAAGAGGCCGGGAATCAGAGGTGGGGAATCAGAGTCCGGGAATCAGAGATGGGGATTCAGAGGCGGGGAATGAGATATGGAGAATCAGAGGCGGGGAATCAGAGGCGGGGAAACAGAGGTGGGGAATCAGATATGGGAAATCAGAGGTGGCGAATCAAAGGCGGTGAATCAGAGATGGGGAAACAGAGGCGGGGAATCAGAGGCGGGTAAACAGAGGTGGGGAATCACATATGGGGAATCAGAGGCGGGGAAACAGAGACAGGGAATCCGATATGGGGAATCAGAGGCGGGGAATCAGAGGTGGGGAATCATAGGCAGGGAATCGGATGTATGGAATCAGAGATGGGGAATCAGAGGCCGGGAATCAGAGGTGGTGAATCAGAGATGGGGAATCAGAGGCGGTGAATCAGAGGTGCACAATCAGAGGCGGGGAATCAGATATGGTGAATCAGAGGCGGGGAATCAGAAGCGGGGAAACAGAAGCGGGGAATCAGAGCCGGGGATTCAGAGCTGGGGAATCAGAGGCGGGGAATCAGAGTTGGGGAATCAGAGGCGGGGAATCAGATATGGGGAATCAGAGGCAGGGAATCAGAGGCGGGAAAACAGAGGCGGGTAATCAGATATGGGGAATCAGAGGTGGGGAATCAGGGGCAGGGAATCAGTGGCAGGGAATCAGACGCGGGGAATCAGAGGCGGGGAATCAGAGGCAGGGAATCAGACACGGGGAATCAGAGGCGGGGAATCATAGATGGGGAATCAAAGGCGGGGAATCAGAGGCAGGGAATCGGATGCCGGGAATCAGAGGCGGGAAATCAGAGCTGGGGAATCAGAGGCGGGGCATCAGAGTTGGGGAATCAGAGGCGGCGAAGCAGATATGGGGAAATAGAGGCGGGGAATCAGATATGGGGAATCAGAGGCAGGGAATCAGATATGGGGTATCAGAGGCTGGGAATCAGAGGCGGGGAAACAGAGGCGGGGAATCAGATATGGGGAATCAGAAGTGGGGAATCAGGGGCAGGGAATCAGTGGCAGGGAATCAGAGGCGGGGAATCAGAGGCGGGGAATCAGAGGCAGGGAATCAGACACGGGGAATCAGAGGCGGGGAATCAGAGATGGGGAATCAGAGGCGGGGAATCAGAGGCACGGAATCGGACGCCGGGAATCAGAGGCGGGGAATCAGAGCTGGGGAATCAGAGGCGGGGAATCAGAGTTGGGGAATCAGAGGCGGGGAATCAGATATGGGGAAATAGAGGCGGGGAATCAGATATGGGGAATGAGAGGTGTGGAATCAGAGGTGGCGAATCAAAGGCGGTGAAACAGAGATGGGGAATCAGGGCAGGGAATCAGAGGCAGGGAATCAGAGCTGGGGAAACAGAGGCGGGGAATCAGATATGGGGAATCAGAGGTGGGGAATCAGGGGCGGGGAATCAGTGGCAGGGAATCAGAGCTGGGGAATCAGAGGTGGGGAATCAGAGCTGGGGAAACAGAGGCGGGGAATCAGATATGGGGAATCAGAGGTGGGGAATCAGGGGCGGGGAATCAGTGGCAGGGAATCAGAGGCCGGGAATAAAAGGCGGGGAATCAGAGCTGTGGAATCAGAGGCCGGGAATCAGAGGCAGGGAAACAGAGGCGGGGAATCAGATATGGGGAATCAGAGGTGGGGAATTAGAGGTTGCGAATCAGAGGCAGGGAATCAGAGGCGGGGATTCAGAGGCGGGGAATCAGAGGCAGGGAATCAGATGTGCGGAATCAGAGATGGGGAATCAGAGGTGGGGATTCAGAGGTGGTGAATCAGAGATGGGGAATCAGAGGCAGGGAATCAGACGCAGGGAATCAGAGGCGGGGAATTATAGCTGGCGAATTAGAGGAGGGGAATCAAAGTTGGGGAATCAGAGGCGGGGAATCAGATATGGGGAAACAGAGGCGGGGAATCAGAGGCGGGGAAACAGAGGCGGGGAATCATAGGCGGGGAATCAGAGATGGGGAATCAGAGGTGGGTAATCAGAGGCAGGGAATCGGATGCCGGAAATCAGAGGCGGGAAATCAGAGATGGGGAATCAGAGGCGGGGAATCAGAGTTGGGGAATCAGAGGCGGCGAAGCAGATATGGGGAAAATGATGCAGGTAATCAGATGTGGGGAATCAGAGGCGGTGAATCAGATATGGGGAATCAGAGGCTGCGAATCAGAGCGGGGGAAACAGAGGCGGGGAATAAGATATGGGGAATTAGAGGTGGGGAATCAGTGGTGGGGACTCAGTGGCAGGGAATCAGAGGCGGGGAATCAGAGGCGGGGATTCAGAGGCAGGGAATCAGACACGGGGAATCAGAGGTGGGGAATCAGAGATGGGGAATCAGAGGCGGGGAATCAGAGGCAGGGAATCAGACGCGGGGAATCAGAGGCGGGGAATCAGAGCTGGGGAATCAGAGGTGGGGAATCAGAGTCGGGGAATCAGAGGCAGGGAATCTGATGTGCGGAATCAGAGATGGGGAATCAGAGGTGGGGAATCAGAGGCGGTGAATCAGAGATGGGGAATCAGAGGCGGGGAATCAGAGGCGGCGAAGCAGATATGGGGAAAATGATGCGGGGAATCAGATGTGGGGAATCAGAGGCGGTGAATCAGATATGGGGAATCAGAGGCTGGGAATCAGAGCGGGGGAAACAGAGGCGGGGAATAAGATATGGGGAATTAGAGGTGGGGAATCAGTGGTGGGGAATCAGTGGCAGGGAATCAGAGGCGGGGAATCAGAGGCGGGGATTCAGAGGCAGGGAATCAGACACGGGGAATCAGAGGTGGGGAATCAGAGATGGGGAATCAGAGGCGGGGAATCAGAGGCAGGGAATCAGACGCGGGGAATCAGAGGCGGGGAATCAGAGCTGGGGAATCAGAGGTGGGGAATCAGAGTCGGGGAATCAGAGGCAGGGAATCTGATGTGCGGAATCAGAGATGGGGAATCAGAGGTGGGGAATCAGAGGCGGTGAATCAGAGATGGGGAATCAGAGGCGGGGAATCAGAGGCAGGAAATCAGACACGTGGATTCAGAGGCTGGGAATCAGACGGGGGGAATCAAAGGCGGGGAATCAGAGCTGGTGAATCAGAGGCAGGGAATCAGAGTTGGGGATTCAGAGGCGGGGAATCAGATATGGGGAAACAGAGGCGGGGAATCAGAGGCGGGCAAACAGAGGCGGGGAATTAGATATGGGGAATCAGAGGTGGGGAATCAGAGGTGGTGAATCAGAGATGGGGAATCACAGGCGGGGAATCAGAGGCAGGGAATAGAACGCGGGGAATTAGAGGCAGGGAATGAGAGCTGGGGAATCAGAGGCGGGGAATCAGATATGGGGAAACAGAGGTGGGGAATCAGAGGCGGGGAAACAGAGGCAGGGAATCAGACATGGGGAATCGGATGCGGGGAATCTGAGGTGGGGAATCAGAGCTGGGGAATCAGAGGCGGGGAATCAGAGTTGGGGCATCAGAGTTGGGGAATTAGATATGGGGAAACAGAGGCGGGGAATCAGAGGCGGGGAAACAGAGGCGGGGAATCAGATATGGGGAATCAGAGGTGGGGAATCAGAGGCAGGGAATCAGATGTGCGGAATCAGAGATGGGGAATCAGAGGCAGGGAATCAGAATCAGAAGCGGGGAATTAGAGGCCGGGAATCAGAGGCCGGGAATCAGATATGGGGAATCAGGGGTGGGGAATCAGGGGCAGGGAATCAGTGGCAGGGAATCAGAGGCGGGAATACAGAGGCGGGGAATCAGATATGGGGAATCAGAGGTGGGGAATCAGGGGCAGGGAATCAGTGGCAGGGAATCAGACGCGGGGAATCAGAGGCGGGGAATCAGAGGCAGGGAATCAGACACGGGGAATCAGAGGCGGGGAATCAGAGATGGGGAATCAGAGGCGGGGAATCAGAGGCAGGGAATCGGATGCCGGGAATCAGAGGCGGGAAATCAGAGCTGGGGAATCAGAGGCGGGGCATTAGAGTTGGGGAATCAGAGGCGGCGAAGCAGATATGGGGAAATAGAGGCGGGGAATCAGATATGGGGAATCAGAGGCAGGGAATCAGATATGGGGAATCAGAGGCTGGGAATCAGAGGGGGGGAAACAGAGGCGGGGAATCAGAGGCAGGGAATCAGACACGGGGAATCAGAGGTGGGGAATCAGAGATGGGGAATCAGAGGCGGGGAATCAGAGGCAGGGAATCAGACACGGGGAATCAGAGGCGGGGAATAAGAGCTGGGGATTCAGAGGTGGGGAATCAGAGTCGGGGAATCAGAGGCAGGGAATCGGATGTGCGGAATCAGAAATGGGGAATCAGAGGTGGGGAATTAGAGGCGGTGAATCAGAGATGGGGAATCAGAGGCGGGGAATCAGAGGCAGGAATTCAAACACGGGGATACATAGGCTGGGAATCAGACGGGGGGAATGAAAGGCGGGGAATCAGAGCTGGTGAATCAGAGGCAGGGAATCAGAGCTGGGGAATCAGAGGCGGGGAATCAGATATGGGGAAACAGAGGCGGGGAATCAGAGGCGGGGAAACAGAGGCGGGGAATCAGACATGGGGAATCGGATGCAGGGAATCAGAGGTGGGGAATCAGAGCTGGGGAATCAGAGGCGGGGAATCAGAGTTGGGGCATCAGAGGTGGGGAATTAGATATGGGGAAACAGAGGCGGGGAATCAGAGGCGGGGAAACAGAGGCTGGGAATCAGATATGGGGAATCAGAGGTGGGGAATCAGAGGCAGGGAATCAGATGTGCGGAATCAGAGATGGGGAATCAGAGGCAGGGAATCAGAATCAGAAGCGGGGAATCAGAGGCCGGGAATCAGAGGCCGGGAATCAAATGCTGGGAATAAGAGGCCGGGAATCAGAGGTGGGGAATCAGAGTCCGGGAATCAGAGATGGGGATTCAGAGGCGGGGAATGAGATATGGAGAATCAGAGATGGGGAATCAGAGGCAGGGAATCGGATGTGCGGAATCAGAGATGGGGAATCAGAGCTAAGGGAAACAGAGGCGGGAAATCAGATATGGGGAATCAGAGGTGGGGAATCAGGGGCGGGGAATCAGTGGCAGGGAATCAGAGCTGGGGAATCAGAGGTGGGGAATCAGAGCTGGGGAAACAGAGGCGGGGAATCAGATATGGGGAATCAGAGGTGGGGAATCAGGGGCGGGGAATCAGTGGCAGTGAATCAGAGGCCGGGAATAAAAGGCGGGGAATCAGAGCTGGGGAATCAGAGGCGGGGAATCAGAGTTGGGGAATCAGAGGAGGGGAATCAGATATGGGGAAACAGAGACCGGGAATCAAAGGCAGGGAAACAGAGGCGGGGAATCAGATATGGGGAATCAGAGGTGGGGAATTAGAGGTTGCGTATCAGAGGCGGGGAATCAGAGGCGGGGAATCAGAGGCAGGGAATCGGATGTGCGGAATCAGAGATGGGGAATCAGAGGTGGGGATTCAGAGGTGGTGAATCAGAGAAGGGGAATCAGAGGCTGGGAATCAGAGGCAGGGAATCAGACGCAGGGAATCAGAGGCGGGGAATCATAGCTGGCGAATTAGAGGAGGGGAATCAGAGTTGGGGAATCAGAGGCGGGGAATCAGATATGGGGAAACAGAGGCGGGGAATCAGAGGCGGGGAAACAGAGGCGGGGAATCAGATATGGGGAATCAGAGGTGGGGAATCAGGGACAGGGAATCAGTGGCAGGGAATCAGACGCGGGGAATCAGAGGCGGGGAATCAGAGGCAGGTAATCAGACACGGGGAATCAGAGGCGGGGAATCAGAGATGGGGAATCAGAGGCGGGGAATCAGAGGCAGGGAATCGGATGCGGGAAATCAGAGCTGGGTTATCAGAGGCGGGGAATCAGAGTTGGGGAATCAGAGGGGGTGAATAATATATGGGGAAATAGAGGCGGGGAATCAGATATGGGGAATCAGAGGCGGGGAATCAGATATGGGGAATCAGAGGCTGGGAATCAGAGGGGGGGAAACAGAGGCGGGGAATAAGATATGGGGAATCAGAGGTGGGGAATCAGGGGCGGGTAATCAGTGGCAGGGAATCAGAGGCGGGGAATCAGAGGCGGGGATTCAGAGGCAGGGAATCAGACACGGGGAATCAGAGGTGTGGAATCAGAGATGGGGAATCAGAGGCAGGGAATCAGACGCGGGGAATCAGAGGCGGGGAATCAGAGCTGGGGAATCAGAGGTGGGGAATTAGAGTCGGGGAATCAGAGGCAGGGAATCGGATGTGCGGAATCAGAGATGGGGAATCAGAGGCGGTGAATCAGAGATGGGGAATCAGAGGCGGGGAATCAGAGGCAGGAAATCAGACACGGGGATTCAGAGGCTGGGAATCAGACGGGGTGAGTCAAAGGCGGGGAATCAGAGCTGGTGAATCAGAGGCAGGGAATCGGAGTTGGGGATTCAGAGGCGGGGAATCAGATATGGGGAAACAGAGGCGGGGAATCAGAGGCGGGCAAACAGAGGCGGGGAATTAGATATGGGGAATCAGAGGTGGGGAATCAGTGGAGGTGAATCAGAGATGGGGAATCACAGGCGGGGAATCAGAGGCAGCGAATAGAACGCGGGGAATCAGAGGCAGGGAATCAGAGCTGGGGAATCAGAGGCGGGGAATCAGATATGGGGAAACAGAGGCGGGGAATCAGAGGCGGGGAAACAGAGGCGGGGAATCAGACATGGGGAATCGGATGCGGAGAATCAGAGGTGGGGAATCAGAGCTGGGGAATCAGAGGCGGGGAATCAGAGTTGGGGCATCAGAGGTGGGGAATTAGATATGGGGAAACAGAGGCGGGGAATTAGAGGCCGGGAATCAGAGGCCGGGAATCTGATGCTGGGAATAAGAGGCCGGGAATCAGAGGTGGGGAATCAGAGTCCGGGAATCAGAGATGGGGATTCAGAGGCGGGGAATGAGATATGGAGAATCAGAGGCGGGGAATCAGAGGCGGGGAAACAGAGGTGGGGAATCAGATATGGGGAATTAGAGGTGGCGAATCAAAGGCGGTGAATCAGAGATGGGGAAACAGAGGCGGGGAATCAGAGGCGGGTAAACAGAGGTGGGGAATCACATATGGGGAATCAGAGGCGGGGAAACAGAGGCAGGGAATCCGATATGGGGAATCAGAGGCGGGGAATCAGAGGTGGGGAATCATAGGCAGGGAATCGGATGTGCGGAATCAGAGATGGGGAATCAGAGGCCGGGAATCAGAGGTGGTGAATCAGAGGCGGTGAATCAGAGGTGCGCAATCAGAGGCGGGCAATCAGATATGGGGAATCAGAGGCGGGGAATCAGAGGCGGGGAAACAGAGGCGGGGAATCAGATATGGGGAATCAGAGGTGGGGCATCAGAGGTTGTGAATCACAGATGGGGAATCAGAGGCGGGGAATCAGAGGCAGGGAATCAGACGCGGGGAATCAGAGCCGGGGATTCAGAGCTGGGGAATCAGAGGCGGGGAATCAGAGTTGGGGAATCAGAGGAGGGGAATCAGATATGGGGAAACAGAGGCCGGGAATCAGAGGCAGGGAAACAGAGGCGGGGAATCAGATTTTGGGAATCAGAGGTGGGGAATTAGAGGTTGCGAATCAGAGGCGGGGAATCAGAGGCGGGGAATCAGAGGCAGGGAATCGGATGTGCGGAATCAGAGATGGGGAATCAGAGGTGGGGATTCAGAGGTGGTGAATCAGAGAAGGGGAATCAGAGGCTGGGAATCAGAGGCAGGGAATCAGACGCATGGAATCAGAGGCGGGGAATCATAGCTGGCGAATTAGAGGAGGGGAATCAGAGTTGGGGAATCGGAGGCGGGGAATCAGATATGGGGAAACAGAGGCGGGGAATCAGAGGCGGGGAAACAGAGGCGGGGAATCAGATATGGGGAATCAGAGGTGGGGAATCAGGGGCAGGGAATCAGTGGCAGGGAATCAGACGCGGGGAATCAGAGGCGGGGAATCAGAGGCAGGTAATCAGACACGGGGAATCAGAGGCGGGGAATCAGAGATGGGGAATCAGAGGCGGGGAATCAGAGGCAGGGAATCGGATGCCGGAAATCAGAGGCGGGAAATCAGAGCTGGGGAATCAGAGGCGGGGAATCAGAGTTGGGGAATCAGAGGCGGCGAATAAGATATGGGGAAATAGAGGCGGGGAATCAGATATGGGGAATCAGAGGCGGGGAATCAGATGCTGGGAATCAGAGGGGGGGAAACAGAGGCGGGGAATAAGATATGGGGAATCAGAGGTGGGGAATCAGGGGCGGGTAATCAGTGGCAGGGAATCAGAGGCGGGGATTCAGAGGCAGGGAATCAGACACGGGGAATCAGAGGTGGGGAATCAGAGATGGGGAATCAGAGGTGGGGAATCAGAGGTGGTGAATCAGAGATGGGGAATCACAGGCGGGGAATCAGAGGCAGGGAATAGAACGCGGGGAATCAGAGGCAGGGAATCAGAGCTGGGGAATCAGAGACGGGGAATCAGATATGGGGAAACAGAGGCGGGGAATCAGAGGCGCGGAAACAGAGGCGGGGAATCAGACATGGGGAATCGGATGCGGGGAATCAGAGGTGGGGAATCAGAGCTGGGGAATCAGAGGCGGGGAATCAGAGTTGGGGCATCAGAGGTGGGGAATTAGATATGGGGAAACAGAGGCGGGGAATTAGAGGCCGGGAATCAGAGGCCGGGAATCAGATGCTGGGAATAAGAGGCCGGGAATCAGAGGTGGGGAATCAGAGTCCGGGAATCAGAGATGGGGATTCAGAGGCGGGGAATGAGATATGGAGAATCAGAGGCGGGGAATCAGAGGCGGGGAAACAGAGGTGGGGAATCAGATATGGGGAATCAGAGGTGGCGAATCAAAGGCGGTGAATCAGAGATGGGGAAACAGAGGCGGGGAATCAGAGGCGGGTAAACAGAGGTGGGGAATCACATATGGGGAATCAGAGGCGGGGAAACAGAGGCAGGGAATCCGATATGGGGAATCAGAGGTGGGGAATCAGAGGTGGGGAATCATAGGCAGGGAATCGGATGTGCGGAATCAGAGATGGGGAATCAGAGGCCGGGAATCAGAGGTGGTGAATCAGAGATGGGGAATCAGAGGCAGTGAATCAGAGGTGCACAATCAGATGCGGGGAATCAGATATGGGGAATCGGAGGCGGGGAATCAGAGGCGGGGAAACAGAGGCGGGGAATCAGATATGGGGAATCAGAGGTGGGGCATCAGAGGTTGTGAATCACAGATGGGGAATCATAGGCGGGGAATCAGAGGCAGGGAATCAGACGCGGGGAATCAGAGCCGGGGATTCAGAGCTGTGGAATCAGAGGCTGGGAATCAGAGTTGGGGAATCAGAGGCGGGGAATCAGATTTGGGGAATCAGAGGCAGGGAATCAGAGGCGGGAAAACAGAGGTGGGGAATCAGATATGGGGAATCAGAGGTGGGGAATCAGGGGCAGGGAATCAGTGGCAGGGTATCAGACGCGGGGAATCAGAGGCGGGGAATCAGAGGCAGGGAATCAGACACGGGGAATCAGAGGCGGGGAATCAGAGATGGGGAATCAGAGGCGGGGAATCAGAGGCAGGGAATCGGATGCCGGGAATCAGAGGCGGGAAATCAGAGCTGGGGAATCAGAGGCGGGGAATCAGAGTTGGGGAATCAGAGGCGGCGAAGCAGATATGGGGAAATAGAGGCGGGGAATCAGATATGGGGAATCAGAGGCAGGGAATCAGATATGGGGAATCAGAGGCTTGGAATCAGAGGTGGGGAAACAGAGGCGGGGAATAAGATATGGGGAATCAGAGGTGGGGAATCAGGGGCGGGGAATCAGTTGCAGGGAATCAGAGGCGGGGAATCAGAGGCGGGGAATCAGAGGCAGGGAATCAGACACGGGGAATCAGAGGTGGGGAATCAGAGATGGGGAATCAGAGGCGGGGAATCAGAGGCACGGAATCAGACGCGGGGAATCAGAGGCGGGGAATCATAGCTGGCGAATTAGAGGAGGGGAATCAGAGTTGGGGAATCAGAGGCGGGGAATCAGATATGGGGAAACAGAGGCGGGGAATCAGAGGCGGGGAAACAGAGGCGGGGAATCAGATATGGGGAATCAGAGGTGGGGAATCAGGGGCAGGGAATCAGTGGCAGGGAATCAGACGCGGGGAATCAGAGGCGGGGAATCAGAGGCAGGTAATCAGACACGGGGAATCAGAGGCGGGGAATCAGAGATGGGGAATCAGAGGCGGGGAATCAGAGGCAGGGAATCGGATGCCGGAAATCAGAGGCGGGAAATCAGAGCTGGGGAATCAGAGGCGGGGAATCAGAGTTGGGGAATCAGAGGCGGCGAATAAGATATGGGGAAATAGAGGCGGGGAATCAGATATGGGGAATCAGAGGCGGGGAATCAGATGCTGGGAATCAGAGGGGGGGAAACAGAGGCGGGGAATAATATATGGGGAATCAGAGGTGGGGAATCAGGGGCGGGTAATCAGTGGCAGGGAATCAGAGGCGGGGATTCAGAGGCAGGGAATCAGACACGGGGAATCAGAGGTGGGGAATCAGAGATGGGGAATCAGAGGTGGGGAATCAGAGGTGGTGAATCAGAGATGGGGAATCACAGGCGGGGAATCAGAGGCAGGGAATAGAACGCGGGGAATCAGAGGCAGGGAATCAGAGCTGGGGAATCAGAGGCGGGGAATCAGATATGGGGAAACAGAGGCGGGGAATCAGAGGCGCGGAAACAGAGGCGGGGAATCAGACATGGGGAATCGGATGCGGGGAATCAGAGGTGGGGAATCAGAGCTGGGGAATCAGAGGCGGGGAATCAGAGTTGGGGCATCAGAGGTGGGGAATTAGATATGGGGAAACAGAGGCGGGGAATTAGAGGCCGGGAATCAGAGGCCGGGAATCAGATGCTGGGAATAAGAGGCCGGGAATCAGAGGTGGGGAATCAGAGTCCGGGAATCAGAGATGGGGATTCAGAGGCGGGGAATGAGATATGGAGAATCAGAGGCGGGGAATCAGAGGCGGGGAAACAGAGGTGGGGAATCAGATATGGGGAATCAGAGGTGGCGAATCAAAGGCGGTGAATCAGAGATGGGGAAACAGAGGCGGGGAATCAGAGGCGGGTAAACAGAGGTGGGGAATCACATATGGGGAATCAGAGGCGGGGAAACAGAGGCTGGGAATCCGATATGGGGAATCAGAGGTGGGGAATCAGAGGTGGGGAATCATAGGCAGGGAATCGGATGTGCGGAATCAGAGATGGGGAATCAGAGGCCGGGAATCAGAGGTGGTGAATCAGAGATGGGGAATCAGAGGCAGTGAATCAGAGGTGCACAATCAGATGCGGGGAATCAGATATGGGGAATCGGAGGCGGGGAATCAGAGGCGGGGAAACAGAGGCGGGGAATCAGATATGGGGAATCAGAGGTGGGGCATCAGAGGTTGTGAATCACAGATGGGGAATCATAGGCGGGGAATCAGAGGCAGGGAATCAGACGCGGGGAATCAGAGCCGGGGATTCAGAGCTGTGGAATCAGAGGCGGGGAATCAGAGTTGGGGAATCAGAGGCGGGGAATCAGATTTGGGGAATCAGAGGCAGGGAATCAGAGGCGGGAAAACAGAGGTGGGGAATCAGATATGGGGAATCAGAGGTGGGGAATCAGGGGCAGGGAATCAGTGGCAGGGTATCAGACGCGGGGAATCAGAGGCGGGGAATCAGAGGCAGGGAATCAGACACGGGGAATCAGAGGCGGGGAATCAGAGATGGGGAATCAGAGGCGGGGAATCAGAGGCAGGGAATCGGATGCCGGGAATCAGAGGCGGGAAATCAGAGCTGGGGAATCAGAGGCGGGGAATCAGAGTTGGGGAATCAGAGGCGGCGAAGCAGATATGGGGAAATAGAGGCGGGGAATCAGATATGGGGAATCAGAGGCAGGGAATCAGATATGGGGAATCAGAGGCTTGGAATCAGAGGTGGGGAAGCAGAGGCGGGGAATAAGATATGGGGAATCAGAGGTGGGGAATCAGGGGCGGGGAATCAGTTGCAGGGAATCAGAGGCGGGGAATCAGAGGCGGGGAATCAGAGGCAGGGAATCAGACACGGGGAATCAGAGGTGGGGAATCAGAGATGGGGAATCAGAGGCGGGGAATCAGAGGCACGGAATCAGACGCGGGGAATCAGAGGCGGGGAATAAGAGCTGGGGAATCAGAGGTGGGGAATCAGAGTCGGGGAATCAGAGGCAGGGAATCGGATGTGCGGAATCAGAAATGGGGAGTCAGAGGTGGGGAATCAGAGGCGGTGAATCAGAGATGGGGAATCAGAGGCGGGGAATCAGAGGCAGGAAATCAGACACGGGGATTCAGAGGCTGGGAATCAGACGGGGGGAATCAAAGGCGGGGAATCAGAGCTGGTGAATCAGAGGCAGGGAATCAGAGTTGGGGATTCAGAGGCGGGGAATCTGATATGTGGAAACAGAGGCGGGGAATCAGAGGCGGGCAAACAGAGGCGGGGAATTAGATATGGGGAATCAGAGGTGGGGAATCAGAGGTGGTGAATCAGAGATGGGGAATCACAGGCGGGGAATCAGAGGCAGGGAATGGAACGCGGGGAAACAGAGGCAGGGAATCAGAGCTGGGGAATCAGAGGCGGGGAATCAGATATGGGGAAACAGAGGCGGTGAATCAGAGGCGGGGAAACAGAGGCGGGGAATCAGACATGGGGAATCGGATGCAGGGAATCAGATGTGGGGAATCAGAGCTGGGGAATCAGAGGTGGGGAATCAGAGTTGGGGCATCAGAGGTGGGGAATTAGATATGGGGAAACAGAGGCGGGGAATCAGAGGCGGGCAAACAGAGGCGGGGAATTAGATATGGGGAATCAGAGGTGGGGAATCAGAGGTGGTGAATCAGAGATGGGGAATCACAGGCGGGGAATCAGAGGCAGGGAATAGAACGCGGGGAATCAGAGGCAGGGAATCAGAGCTGGGGAATCAGAGGCGGGGAATCAGATATGGGGAAACAGAGGCGGGGAATCAGAGGCGCGGAAACAGAGGCGGGGAATCAGACATGGGGAATCGGATGCGGGGAATCAGAGGTGGGGAATCAGAGCTGGGGAATCAGAGGCGGGGAATCAGAGTTGGGGCATCAGAGGTGGGGAATTAGATATGGGGAAACAGAGGCGGGGAATTAGAGGCCGGGAATCAGAGGCCGGGAATCAGATGCTGGGAATAAGAGGCCGGGAATCAGAGGTGGGGAATCAGAGTCCGGGAATCAGAGATGGGGATTCAGAGGCGGGGAATGAGATATGGAGAATCAGAGGCGGGGAATCAGAGGCGGGGAAACAGAGGTGGGGAATCAGATATGGGGAATCAGAGGTGGCGAATCAAAGGCGGTGAATCAGAGATGGGGAAACAGAGGCGGGGAATCAGAGGCGGGTAAACAGAGGTGGGGAATCACATATGGGGAATCAGAGGCGGGGAAACAGAGGCAGGGAATCCGATATGGGGAATCAGAGGCGGGGAATCAGAGGTGGGGAATCATAGGCAGGGAATCGGATGTGCGGAATCAGAGATGGGGAATCAGAGGCCGGGAATCAGAGGTGGTGAATCAGAGATGGGGAATCAGAGGCGGTGAATCAGAGGTGCACAATCAGAGGCGGGGAATCAGATATGGGGAATCGGAGGCGGGGAATCAGAGGCGGGGAAACAGAGGCGGGGAATCAGATATGGGGAATCAGAGGTGGGGCATCAGAGGTTGTGAATCACAGATGGGGAATCAGAGGCGGGGAATCAGAGGCAGGGAATCAGACGCGGGGAATCAGAGCCGGGGATTCAGAGCTGGGGAATCAGAGGCGGGGAATCAGAGTTGGGGAATCAGAGGCGGGGAATCAGATTTGGGGAATCAGAGGCAGGGAATCAGAGGCGGGAAAACAGAGGTGGGGAATCAGATATGGGGAATCAGAGGTGGGGAATCAGGGGCAGGGAATCAGTGGCAGGGAACCAGACGCGGGGAATCAGAGGCGGGGAATCAGAGGCAGGGAATCAGACACGGGGAATCCAGAGGCGGGGAATCAGAGATGGGGAATCAGAGGCGGGGAATCAGAGGCAGGGAATCGGATGCCAGGAATCAGAGGCGGGAAATCAGAGCTGGGGAATCAGAGGCGGGGAATCAGAGTTGGGGAATCAGAGGCGGCGAAGCAGATATGGGGAAATAGAGGCGGGGAATCAGATATGGGGAATCAGAGGCAGGGAATCAGATATGGGGAATCAGAGGCTGGGAATCAGAGGTGGGGAAACAGAGGCGGGGAATAAGATATGGGGAATCAGAGGTGGGGAATCAGGGGCGGGGAATCAGTTGCAGGGAATCAGAGGCGGGGAATCAGAGGCGGGGAATCAGAGGCAGGGAATCAGACACGGGGAATCAGAGGTGGGGAATCAGAGATGGGGAATCAGAGGCGGGGAATCAGAGGCAGGGAATCAGAGGCGGGGAATAAGAGCTGGGGAATCAGAGGTGGGGAATCAGAGTCGGGGAATCAGAGGCAGGGAATCGGATGTGCGGAATCAGAAATGGGGAGTCAGAGGTGGGGAATCAGAGGCGGTGAATCAGAGATGGGGAATCAGAGGCGGGGAATCAGAGGCAGGAAATCAGACACGGGGATTCAGAGGCTGGGAATCAGACGGGGGGAATCAAAGGCGGGGAATCAGAGCTGGTGAATCAGAGGCAGGGAATCAGAGTTGGGGATTCAGAGGCGGGGAATCTGATATGTGGAAACAGAGGCGGGGAATCAGAGGCGGGCAAACAGAGGCGGGGTATTAGATATGGGGAATCAGAGGTGGGGAATCAGAGGTGGTGAATCAGAGATGGGGAATCACAGGCGGGGAATCAGAGGCAGGGATTGGAACGCGGGGAATCAGAGGCAGGGAATCAGAGCTGGGGAATCAGAGGTGGGGAATCAGATATGGGGAAACAGAGGCGGTGAATCAGAGGCGGGGAAACAGAGGCGGTGAATCAGACATGGGGAATCAAATGTAGGGAATCAGAGGTGGGGAATCAGAGCTGGGGAATCAGAGGCGGGGAATCAGAGTTGGGGCATCAGAGGTGGGGAATTAGATATGGAGAAACAGAGGCGGGGAATCAGAGGCGGGGAAACAGAGGCGGGGAATCAGATATGGGGAATCAGAGGTGGGGAATCAGAGGCAGGGAATCAGATGTGCGGAATCAGAGATGGGGAATCAGAGGCAGGGAATCAGAATCAGAAGCGGGGAATCAGAGGCCGGGAATCAGAGGCCGGGAATCAAATTCTGGGAATAAGAGGCCGGGAATCACAGGTGGGGAATCAGAGTCCGGGAATCAGAGATGGGGATTCAGAGGCGGGGAATGAGATATGGAGAATCAGAGGCGGGGAATCAGAGGCGGGGAAACAGAGGTGGGGAATCAGATATGGGGAATCAGAGGTGGCGAATCAAAGGCGGTGAATCAGAGATGGGGAATCTGAGGCGGGGAATCAGAGGCAGGGAATCAGATGCGGGGAATCAGAGGCGGGGAATCAGAGCTGGCGAATCAGAGGCGGGGAATCAGAGGTGGGCAATCAGAGCCGGGGAATCAGATATGGGGAATCAGAGGCGGGGAATCAGAGGCGGGGAAACAGAGGCTGGGAATCAGATGTGGGGAATCAGAGGTTGTAAATCAGAGATGGGGAATCAAGGCGGGGAATCAGAGGCAGGGAATCAGACGCGGGGAATCAGAGGCGGGGATTCAGAGCTGGGGAATCAGAGGCGGGGAATCAGAGTTGGGGAATCAGAGGCAGGGAATCAGATATGGGGAATCAGAGGCGGGGAATCAGAGGCGGGGAAACAGAGGCGGGGAATCAGATATGGGGAATCAGAAGTGGGGAATCAGGGTCAGGGAATCAGTGGCAGGGAATCAGAGGCGGGGAATCAGAGGCGGGGAATCAGAGGCAGGGAATCAGACACGGGGAATCAGAGGCGGGGAATCAGAGATGGGGAATCAGAGGCGGGGAATCAGAGGCAGGGAATCGGACGCCGGGAATCAGAGGCGGGGAATCAGAGCTGGGGAATCAGAGGCGGGGAATCAGAGTTGGGGAATCAGAGGCGGGGAATCAGATATGGGGAAATAGAGGCGGGGAATCAGATATGGGGAATGAGAGGTGTGGAATCAGAGGTTGGGAATCAGAGGCAGGGAATCAGAGGCGGGGAAACAGAGGCGGGGAATCAGATATGGGGAATCAGAGGTGGCGAATCAAAGGCGGTGAAACAGAGATGGGGAATCAGGGCAGGGAATCAGAGGCAGGGAATCAGAGCTGGGGAAACAGAGGCGGGGAATCAGATATGGGGAATCAGATGTGGGGAATCAGGGGCGGGGAATCAGTGGCAGGGAATCAGAGCTGGGGAATCAGAGCTGGGGAATCAGAGCTGGGGAAACAGAGGCGGGGAATCAGATATGGGGTATCAGAGGTGGGGAATCATGGGCGGGGAATCATTGGCAGGGAATCAGAGGCCGGGAATAAAAGGCGGGGAATCAGAGCTGGGGAATCAGAGGCCGGGAATCAGAGGCAGGGAAACAGAGGCGGGGAATCAGATATGGGGAATCAGAGGTGGGGAATTAGAGGTTGCGAATCAGAGGCAGGGAATCAGAGGCGGGGAATCAGAGGCGGGGAATCAGAGGCAGGGAATCGGATGTGCGGAATCAGAGATGGGGAATCAGAGGTGGGGATTCAGAGGTGGTGAATCAGAGAAGGGGAATCAGAGGCAGGGAATCAGACTCAGGGAATCAGAGGCGGGGAATCATAGCTGGCGAATTAGAGGAGGGGAATCAAAGTTGGGGAATCAGAGGCGGGGAATCAGAGGCGGGGAAACAGAGGCGGGGAATCAGATATGGGGAATCAGAGGTGGCGAATCAAAGGCGGTGAAACAGAGATGGGGAATCAGGGCAGGGAATCAGAGGCAGGGAATCGGATGCCGGAAATCAGAGGCGGGAAATCAGAGCTGGGGAATCAGAGGCGGGGAATCAGAGTTGGGGAATCAGAGGCGGCGAAGCAGATATGGGGAAAATGAGGCGGGGAATCAGATATGGGGAATCAGAGGCGGGGAATCAGATATGGGGAATCAGAGGCTGGGAATCAGAGCGGGGGAAACAGAGGCGGGGAATAAGATATGGGGAATCAGAGGTGGGGAATCAGTGGTGGGGAATCAGTGGCAGGGAATCAGAGGCGGGGAATCAGAGGCGGGGATTCAGAGGCAGGGAATCAGACACGGGGAATCAGAGGTGGGGAATCAGAGATGGGGAATCAGAGGCGGGGAATCAGAGGCAGGGAATCAGACGCGTGGAATCAGAGGCGGGGAATCAGAGCTGGGGAATCAGAGGTGGGGAATCAGAGTCGGGGAATCAGAGGCAGGGAATCGGATGTGCGGAATCAGAGATGGGGAATCAGAGGTGGGGAATCAGAGGCGGTGAATCAGAGATGGGGAATCAGGGGTGGGGAATCAGAGGCAGGAAATCAGACACGGGGATTCAGAGGCTGGGAATCAGACGGGGGGAATCAAAGGCGGGGAATCAGAGCTGGTGAATCAGAGGCAGGGAATCAGAGTTGGGGATTCAGAGGCGGGGAATCAGATATGGGGAAACAGAGGCGGGGAATCAGAGGCGGGCAAACAGAGGCGGGGAATTAGATGTGGGGAATCAGAGGTGGGGAATCAGAGGTGGTGAATCAGAGATGGGGAATCACAGGCGGGGAATCAGAGGCAGGGAATAGAACGCTGGGAATCAGAGGCAGGGAATCAGAGCTGGGGAATCAGAGGCGGGGAATCAGATATGGGGAAACAGAGGCGGGGAATCAGAGGCGGGGAAACAGAGGCAGGGAATCAGACATGGGGAATCGGATGCGGGGTATCAGAGGTGGGGAATCAGAGCTGGGGAATCAGAGGCGGGGAATCAGAGTTGGGGCATCAGAGGTGGGGAATTAGATATGGGGAAACAAGAGGCGGGGAATCAGAGACGGGGAAACAGAGGCGGGGAATCAGATATGGGGAATCAGAGGTGGGGAATCAGAGGCAGGGAATCAGATGTGCGGAATCAGAGATGGGGAATCAGAGGCAGGGAATCAGAATCAGAAGCGGGGAATAAGAGGCCGGGAATCAGAGGCCGGGAATCAGATGCTGGGAATAAGAGGCCGGGAATCAGAGGTGGGGAATTAGAGGTTGCGAATCAGAGGCGGGGATTCAGAGGCGGGGAATCTGATATGTGGAAACAGAGGCGGGGAATCAGAGGCGGGCAAACAGAGGCGGGGTATTAGATATGGGGAATCAGAGGTGGGGAATCAGAGGTGGTGAATCAGAGATGGGGAATCACAGGCGGGGAATCAGAGGCAGGGATTGGAACGCGGGGAATCAGAGGCAGGGAATCAGAGCTGGGGAATCAGAGGTGGGGAATCAGATATGGGGAAACAGAGGCGGTGAATCAGAGGCGGGGAAACAGAGGCGGTGAATCAGACATGGGGAATCAAATGTAGGGAATCAGAGGTGGGGAATCAGAGCTGGGGAATCAGAGGCGGGGAATCAGAGTTGGGGCATCAGAGGTGGGGAATTAGATATGGAGAAACAGAGGCGGGGAATCAGAGGCGGGGAAACAGAGGCGGGGAATCAGATATGGGGAATCAGAGGTGGGGAATCAGAGGCAGGGAATCAGATGTGCGGAATCAGAGATGGGGAATCAGAGGCAGGGAATCAGAATCAGAAGCGGGGAATCAGAGGCCGGGAATCAGAGGCCGGGAATCAAATTCTGGGAATAAGAGGCCGGGAATCACAGGTGGGGAATCAGAGTCCGGGAATCAGAGATGGGGATTCAGAGGCGGGGAATGAGATATGGAGAATCAGAGGCGGGGAATCAGAGGCGGGGAAACAGAGGTGGGGAATCAGATATGGGGAATCAGAGGTGGCGAATCAAAGGCGGTGAATCAGAGATGGGGAATCTGAGGCGGGGAATCAGAGGCAGGGAATCAGATGCGGGGAATCAGAGGCGGGGAATCAGAGCTGGCGAATCAGAGGCGGGGAATCAGAGGTGGGCAATCAGAGCCGGGGAATCAGATATGGGGAATCAGAGGCGGGGAATCAGAGGCGGGGAAACAGAGGCTGGGAATCAGATGTGGGGAATCAGAGGTTGTAAATCAGAGATGGGGAATCAAGGCGGGGAATCAGAGGCAGGGAATCAGACGCGGGGAATCAGAGGCGGGGATTCAGAGCTGGGGAATCAGAGGCGGGGAATCAGAGTTGGGGAATCAGAGGCAGGGAATCAGATATGGGGAATCAGAGGCGGGGAATCAGAGGCGGGGAAACAGAGGCGGGGAATCAGATATGGGGAATCAGAAGTGGGGAATCAGGGTCAGGGAATCAGTGGCAGGGAATCAGAGGCGGGGAATCAGAGGCGGGGAATCAGAGGCAGGGAATCAGACACGGGGAATCAGAGGCGGGGAATCAGAGATGGGGAATCAGAGGCGGGGAATCAGAGGCAGGGAATCGGACGCCGGGAATCAGAGGCGGGGAATCAGAGCTGGGGAATCAGAGGCGGGGAATCAGAGTTGGGGAATCAGAGGCGGGGAATCAGATATGGGGAAATAGAGGCGGGGAATCAGATATGGGGAATGAGAGGTGTGGAATCAGAGGTTGGGAATCAGAGGCAGGGAATCAGAGGCGGGGAAACAGAGGCGGGGAATCAGATATGGGGAATCAGAGGTGGCGAATCAAAGGCGGTGAAACAGAGATGGGGAATCAGGGCAGGGAATCAGAGGCAGGGAATCAGAGCTGGGGAAACAGAGGCGGGGAATCAGATATGGGGAATCAGATGTGGGGAATCAGGGGCGGGGAATCAGTGGCAGGGAATCAGAGCTGGGGAATCAGAGCTGGGGAATCAGAGCTGGGGAAACAGAGGCGGGGAATCAGATATGGGGTATCAGAGGTGGGGAATCATGGGCGGGGAATCATTGGCAGGGAATCAGAGGCCGGGAATAAAAGGCGGGGAATCAGAGCTGGGGAATCAGAGGCCGGGAATCAGAGGCAGGGAAACAGAGGCGGGGAATCAGATATGGGGAATCAGAGGTGGGGAATTAGAGGTTGCGAATCAGAGGCAGGGAATCAGAGGCGGGGAATCAGAGGCGGGGAATCAGAGGCAGGGAATCGGATGTGCGGAATCAGAGATGGGGAATCAGAGGTGGGGATTCAGAGGTGGTGAATCAGAGAAGGGGAATCAGAGGCAGGGAATCAGACTCAGGGAATCAGAGGCGGGGAATCATAGCTGGCGAATTAGAGGAGGGGAATCAAAGTTGGGGAATCAGAGGCGGGGAATCAGAGGCGGGGAAACAGAGGCGGGGAATCAGATATGGGGAATCAGAGGTGGCGAATCAAAGGCGGTGAAACAGAGATGGGGAATCAGGGCAGGGAATCAGAGGCAGGGAATCGGATGCCGGAAATCAGAGGCGGGAAATCAGAGCTGGGGAATCAGAGGCGGGGAATCAGAGTTGGGGAATCAGAGGCGGCGAAGCAGATATGGGGAAAATGAGGCGGGGAATCAGATATGGGGAATCAGAGGCGGGGAATCAGATATGGGGAATCAGAGGCTGGGAATCAGAGCGGGGGAAACAGAGGCGGGGAATAAGATATGGGGAATCAGAGGTGGGGAATCAGTGGTGGGGAATCAGTGGCAGGGAATCAGAGGCGGGGAATCAGAGGCGGGGATTCAGAGGCAGGGAATCAGACACGGGGAATCAGAGGTGGGGAATCAGAGATGGGGAATCAGAGGCGGGGAATCAGAGGCAGGGAATCAGACGCGTGGAATCAGAGGCGGGGAATCAGAGCTGGGGAATCAGAGGTGGGGAATCAGAGTCGGGGAATCAGAGGCAGGGAATCGGATGTGCGGAATCAGAGATGGGGAATCAGAGGTGGGGAATCAGAGGCGGTGAATCAGAGATGGGGAATCAGGGGTGGGGAATCAGAGGCAGGAAATCAGACACGGGGATTCAGAGGCTGGGAATCAGACGGGGGGAATCAAAGGCGGGGAATCAGAGCTGGTGAATCAGAGGCAGGGAATCAGAGTTGGGGATTCAGAGGCGGGGAATCAGATATGGGGAAACAGAGGCGGGGAATCAGAGGCGGGCAAACAGAGGCGGGGAATTAGATGTGGGGAATCAGAGGTGGGGAATCAGAGGTGGTGAATCAGAGATGGGGAATCACAGGCGGGGAATCAGAGGCAGGGAATAGAACGCTGGGAATCAGAGGCAGGGAATCAGAGCTGGGGAATCAGAGGCGGGGAATCAGATATGGGGAAACAGAGGCGGGGAATCAGAGGCGGGGAAACAGAGGCAGGGAATCAGACATGGGGAATCGGATGCGGGGTATCAGAGGTGGGGAATCAGAGCTGGGGAATCAGAGGCGGGGAATCAGAGTTGGGGCATCAGAGGTGGGGAATTAGATATGGGGAAACAAGAGGCGGGGAATCAGAGACGGGGAAACAGAGGCGGGGAATCAGATATGGGGAATCAGAGGTGGGGAATCAGAGGCAGGGAATCAGATGTGCGGAATCAGAGATGGGGAATCAGAGGCAGGGAATCAGAATCAGAAGCGGGGAATAAGAGGCCGGGAATCAGAGGCCGGGAATCAGATGCTGGGAATAAGAGGCCGGGAATCAGAGGTGGGGAATTAGAGGTTGCGAATCAGAGGCGGGGAATCAGAGGCGGGGAATCAGAAGCAGGGAATCGGATGTGCGGAATCAGAGATGGGGAATCAGAGGTGGGGATTCAGAGGTGGTGAATCAGAGAAGGGGAATCAGAGGCTGGGAATCAGAGGCAGGGAATCAGACGCAGGGAATCAGAGGCGGGGAATCATAGCTGGCGAATTAGAGGAGGGGAATCAGAGTTGGGGAATCAGAGGCGGGGAAACAGAGGCGGGGAATCAGAGGCGGGGAAACAGAGGCGGGGAATCAGATATGGGGAATCAGAGGTGGGGAATCAGGGGCAGGGAATCAGTGGCAGGGAATCAGACGCGGGGAATCAGAGGCGGGGAATCAGAGGCAGGTAATCAGACACGGGGAATCAGAGGCGGGGAATCAGAGATGGGGAATCAGAGGCGGGGAATCAGAGGCAGGGAATCGGATGCCGGAAATCAGAGGCGGGAAATCAGAGCTGGGGAATCAGAGGCGGGGAATCAGAGTTGGGGAATCAGAGGCGGCGAATAAGATATGGGGAAATAGAGGCGTGGAATCAGATATGGGGAATCAGAGGCGGGGAATCAGATATGGGGAATCAGAGGCTGGGAATCAGAGGGGGGGAAACTGAGGCGGGGAATAAGATATGGGGAATCAGAGGTGGGGAATCAGGGGCGGGTAATCAGTGGCAGGGAATCAGAGGCGGGGAATCAGAGGCGGGGATTCAGAGGCAGGGAATCAGACACGGGGAATCAGAGGTGGGGAATCAGAGATGGGGAATCAGAGGCGGGGAATCAGAGGCAGGGAATCAGATGCAGGGAATCAGAGGCGGGGAATCAGAGCTGGGGAATCAGAGGTGGGTAATCAGAGTCGGGGAATCAGAGGCAGGGAATCGGATGTGCGGAATCAGAGATGGGGAATCAGAGGCGGTGTATCAGAGATGGGGAATCAGAGGCGGGGAATCAGAGGCAGGAAATCAGACACGGGGATTCAGAGGCTGGGAATCAGACGGGGGGAATCAAAGGCGGGGAATCAGAGCTGGTGAATCAGAGGCAGGGAATCAGAGTTGGGGATTCAGAGGCGGGGAATCTGATATGGGGAAACAGAGGCGGGGAATCAGAGGCGGGCAAACAGAGGCGGGGAATTAGATATGGGGAATCAGAGGTGGGGAATCAGAGGTGGTGAATCAGAGATGGGGAATCACAGGCGGGGAATCAGAGGCAGGGAATAGAACGCGGGGAATCAGAGGCAGGGAATCAGAGCTGGGGAATCAGAGGCGGGGAATCAGATATGGGGAAACAGAGGCGGGGAATCAGAGGCGGGGAAACAGAGGCGGGGAATCAGACATGGGGAATCGGATGCGGGGAATCAGAGGTGGGGAATCAGAGCTGGGGAATCAGAGGCGGGGAATCAGAGTTGGGGCATCAGAGGTGGGGAATTAGATATGGGGAAACAGAGGCGGGGAATTAGAGGCCGGGAATCAGAGGCCGGGAATCAGATGCTGGGAATAAGAGGCCGGGAATCAGAGGTGGGGAATCAGAGTCCGGGAATCAGAGATGGGGATTCAGAGGCGGGGAATGAGATATGGAGAATCAGAGGCGGGGAATCAGAGGCGGGGAAACAGAGGTGGGGAATCAGATATGGGAAATCAGAGGTGGCGAATCAAAGGCGGTGAATCAGAGATGGGGAAACAGAGGCGGGGAATCAGAGGCGGGTAAACAGAGGTGGGGAATCACATATGTGGAATCAGAGGCGGGGAAACAGAGACAGGGAATCCGATATGGGGAATCAGAGGCGGGGAATCAGAGGTGGGGAATCATAGGCAGGGAATCGGATGTGCGGAATCAGAGATGGGGAATCAGAGGCCGGGAATCAGATGTGGTGAATCAGAGATGGGGAATCAGAGGCGGTGAATCAGAGGTGCACAATCAGAGGCGGGGAATCAGATATGGGGAATCAGAGGCGGGGAATCAGAGGCGGGGAAACAGAGGCGGGGAATCAGAGCCGGGGATTCAGAGCTGGGGAATCAGAGGCGGGGAATCAGAGTTGGGGAATCAGAGGCGGGGAATCAGATATGGGGAATCAGAGGCAGGGAATCAGAGGCGGGAAAACAGAGGCGGGGAATCAGATATGGGGAATCAGAGGTGGGGAATCAGGGGCAGGGAATCAGTGGCAGGGAATCAGACGCGGGGAATCAGAGGCGGGGAATCAGAGGCAGGGAATCAGACACGGGGAATCAGAGGCGGGGAATCAGAGATGGGGAATCAGAGGCGGGGAATCAGAGGCAGGGAATCGGATGCCGGGAATCAGAGGCGGGAAATCAGAGCTGGGGAATCAGAGGCGGGGCATCAGAGTTGGGGAATCAGAGGCGGCGAAGCAGATATGGGGAAATAGAGGCGGGGAATCAGATATGGGGAATCAGAGGCAGGGAATCAGATATGGGGAATCAGAGGCTGGGAATCAGAGGGGGGGAAACAGAGGCGGGGAATAAGATATGGGGAATCAGAGGTGGGGAATCAGGGGCGGGGAATCAGTGGCAGGGAATCAGAGGCGGGGAATCAGAGGCGGGGAATCAGAGGCAGGGAATCAGACACGGGGAATCAGAGGTGGGGAATCAGAGATGGGGAATCAGAGGCGGGGAATCAGAGGCAGGGAATCAGACACGGGGAATCAGAGGCGGGGAATAAGAGCTGGGGAATCAGAGGTGGGGAATCAGAGTCGGGGAATCAGAGGCAGGGAATCGGATGTGCGGAATTAGATATGGGGAATCAGAGGTGGGGCATCAGAGGTTGTGAATCGCAGATGGGGAATCAGAGGCGGGGAATCAGAGGCAGGGAATCAGACGCGGGGAATCAGAGCCGGGGATTCAGAGCTGGGGAATCAGAGGCGGGGAATCAGAGTTGGGGAATCAGAGGCGGGGAATCAGATATGGGGAATCAGAGGCAGGGAATCAGAGGCGGGAAAACAGAGGCGGGGAATCAGATATGGGGAATCAGAGGTGGGGAATCAGGGGCAGGGAATCAGTGGCAGGGAATCAGACGCGGGGAATCAGAGGCGGGGAATCAGAGGCAGGGAATCAGACACGGGGAATCAGAGGCGGGGAATCAGAGATGGGGAATCAGAGGCGGGGAATCAGAGGCAGGGAATCGGATGCCGGGAATCAGAGGCGGGAAATCAGAGCTGGGGAATCAGAGGCGGGGCATCAGAGTTGGGGAATCAGAGGCGGCGAAGCAGATATGGGGAAATAGAGGTGGGGAATCAGATATGGGGAATCAGAGGCAGGGAATCAGACACGGGGAATCAGAGGCGGGGAATAAGAGCTGGGGAATCAGAGGTGGGGAATCAGAGTCGGGGAATCAGAGGCAGGGAATCGGATGTGCGGAATCAGAAATGGGGAATCAGAGGTGGGGAATCAGAGGCGGTGAATCAGAGATGGGGAATCAGAGGCGGGGAATCAGAGGCAGGAATTCAGACACGGGGATTCAGAGGCTGGGAATCAGACGGGGGGAATCAAAGGCGGGGAATCAGAGCTGGTGAATCAGAGGCAGGGAATCAGAGTTGGGGATTCAGAGGCGGGGAATCAGATATGGGGAAACAGAGGCGGGGAATCAGAGGCGGGCAAACAGAGGCGGGGAATTAGATATGGGGAATCAGAGGTGGGGAATCAGAGTTGGTGAATCAGAGATGGGGAATCACAGGCGGGGAATCAGATATGGGGAAACAGTGGCGGGGAATCAGAGGCGGGGAAACAGAGGCGGGGAATCAGACATGGGGAATCGGATGCAGGGAATCAGAGGTGGGGAATCAGAGCTGGGGAATCAGTGGCGGGGAATCAGAGTTGGGGCATCAGAGGTGGGGAATTAGATATGGGGAAACAGAGGCGGGGAATCAGAGGCGGGGAAACAGAGGCGGGGAATCAGATATGGGGAATCAGAGGTGGGGAATCAGAGGCAGGGAATCAGATGTGCGGAATCAGAGATGGGGAATCAGAGGCAGGGAATCAGAATCAGAAGCGGGGAATCAGAGGCCGGGAATCAGAGGCCGGGAATCAAATGCTGGGAATAAGAGGCCGGGAATCAGAGGTGGGGAATCAGAGTCCGGGAATCAGAGATGGGGATTCAGAGGCGGGGAATGAGATATGGAGAATCAGAGGCGGGGAATCAGAGGCGGGGAAACAGAGGTGGGGAATCAGATATGGGAAATCAGAGGTGGCGAATCAAAGGTGGTGAATCAGAGATGGGGAATCAGAGGCGGGGAATCAGAGGCAGGGAATCAGATGCGGGGAATCAGAGTGGGGAATCAGAGCTGGCGAATCAGAGGCGGGGAATCAGAGGTGGGCAATCAGAGCCGGGGAATCAGATATGGGGAATCAGAGGCGGGGAATCAGAGGCGGGGAAACAGAGGCGGGGAATCAGATATGGGGAATCAGAGGTGGGGAATCAGAGGTTGTAAATCAGAGATGGGGAATCAAGGCGGGGAATCAGAGGCAGGGAATCAGACGCGGGGAATCAGAGGCGGGAATTCAGAGCTGGGGAATCAGAGGCGGGGAATCAGAGTTGGGGAATCAGAGGCAGGGAATCAGATATGGGGAAACAGAGGCGGGGAATCAGAGGCGGGGAAACAGAGGCGGGGAATCAGATATGGGGAATCAGAAGTGGGGAATCAGGGGCAGGGAATCAGTGGCAGGGAATCAGAGGCGGGGAATCAGAGGCGGGGAATCAGAGGCAGGGAATCAGACACGGGGAATCAGAGGCGGGGAATCAGAGATGGGGAATCAGAGGCGGGGAATCAGAGGCAGGGAATCGGACGCCGGGAATCAGAGGCGGGGAATCAGAGCTGGGGAATCAGAGGCGGGGAATCAGAGTTGGGGAATCAGAGGCGGGGAATCAGATATGGGGAAATAGAGGCGGGGAATCAGATATGGGGAATGAGAGGTGTGGAATCAGAGGTTGGGAATCAGAGGCAGGGAATCAGAGGCGGGGAAACAGAGGCGGGGAATCAGATATGGGGAATCAGAGGTGGCGAATCAAAGGCGGTGAAACAGAGATGGGGAATCAGGGCATGGAATCAGAGGCAGGGAATCAGAGCTGGGGAAACAGAGGCGGGGAATCAGATATGGAGAATCAGAGGTGGGGAATCAGGGGCGGGGAATCAGTGGCAGGGAATCAGAGCTGGGGAATCAGAGGTGGGGAATCAGAGCTGGGGAAAGAGAGGCGGGGAATCAGATATCGGGAATCAGAGGTGGGGAATCAGGGGCGGGGAATCAGTGGCAGGGAATCAGAGGCCGGGAATAAAAGGCGGGGAATCAGAGCTGTGGAATCAGAGGCCGGGAATCAGAGGCAGGGAAACAGAGGCGTGGAATCAGATATGGGGAATCAGAGGTGGGGAATTAGAGGTTGCGAATCAGAGGCAGGGAATCAGAGGCGGGGAATCAAAGGCGGGGAATCAGAGGCAGGGAATCGGATGTGCGGAATCAGAGATGGGGAATCAGAGGTGGGGATTCAGAGGTGGTGAATCAGAGATGGGGAATCAGAGGCAGGGAATCAGACGTAGGGAATCAGAGGCGGGGAACCATAGCTGGCGAATTAGAGGTGGGGAATCAAAGTTGGGGAATCAGAGGCGGGGAATCAGATATGGGGAAACAGAGGCGGGGAATCAGAGGCGGGGAAACAGAGGCGGGGAATCATAGGCGGGGAATCAGAGATGGGGAATCAGAGGCGGGGAATCAGAGGCAGGGAATCGGATGCCGGAAATCAGAGGCGGGAAATCAGAGCTGGGGAATCAGAGGCGGGGAATCAGAGTTGGGGAATCAGAGGCGGCGAAGCAGATATGGGGAAAATGAGGCGGGGATTCAGATATGGGGAATCAGAGGCGGGGAATCAGATATGGGGAATCAGAGGCTGGGAATCAGAGCGGGGGAAACAGAGGCGGGGAATAAGATATGGGGAATTAGAGGTGGGGAATCAGTGGTGGGGAATCAGTGGCAGGGAATCAGAGGCGGGGAATCAGAGGCGGGGATTCAGAGGCAGGGAATCAGACACGGGGAATCAGAGGTGGGGAATCAGAGATGGGGAATCAGAGGCGGGGAATCAGAGGCGGGGAATCAGAGCTGGGGAATCAGAGGTGGGGAATCAGAGTCGGGGAATCAGAGGCAGGGAATCGGATGTGCGGAATCAGAGATGGGGAATCAGAGGTGGGGAATCAGAGGCGGTGAATCAGAGATGGGGAATCAGAGGCGGGGAATCAGAGGCAGGAAATCAGACACGTGGATTCAGAGGCTGGGAATCAGACGGGGGGAATCAAAGGCGGGGAATCAGAGCTGGTGAATCAGAGGCAGGGAATCAGAGTTGGGGATTCAGAGGCGGGGAATCAGATATGGGGAAACAGAGGCGGGGAATCAGAGGCGGGCAAACAGAGGCGGGGAATTAGATATGGGGAATCAGAGGTGGGGAATCAGAGGTGGTGAATCAGAGATGGGGAATCACAGGCGGGGAATCAGAGGCAGGGCATAGAACGCGGGGAATTAGAGGCAGGGAATCAGAGCTGGGGAATCAGAGGCGGGGAATCAGATATGGGGAAACAGAGGCGGGGAATCAGAGGCGGGGAAACAGAGGCAGGGAATCAGACATGGGGAATCGGATGCGGGGAATCTGAGGTGGGGAATCAGAGCTGGGGAATCAGAGGCGGGGAATCAGAGTTGGGGCATCAGAGGTGGGGAATTAGATATGGGGAAACAGAGGCGGGGAATCAGAGGCGGGGAAACAGAGGCGGGGAATCAGATATGGGGAATCAGAGGTGGGGAATCAGAGGCAGGGAATCAGATGTGCGGAATCAGAGATGGGGAATCAGAGGCAGGGAATCAGAATCAGAAGCGGGGAATTAGAGGCCGGGAATCAGAGGCCGGGAATCAGATATGGGGAATCAGAGGTGGGGAATCATGGGCAGGGAATCAGTGGCAGGGAATCAGAGGCGGGAAAACAGAGGCGGGGAATCAGATATGGGGAATCAGAGGTGGGGAATCAGGGGCAGGGAATCAGTGGCAGGGAATCAGACGCGGGGAATCAGAGGCGGGGAATCAGAGGCAGGGAATCAGACACGGGGAATCAGAGGCGGGGAATCAGAGATGGGGAATCAGAGGCTGGGAATCAGAGGCAGGGAATCGGATGCCGGGAATCAGAGGCGGGAAATCAGAGCTGGGGAATCAGAGGCGGGGCATCAGAGTTGGGGAATCAGAGGCGGCGAAGCAGATATGGGGAAATTGAGGCGGGGAATCAGATATGGGGAATCAGAGGCAGGGAATCAGATATGGGGAATCAGAGGCTGGGAATCAGAGGGGGGGAAACAGAGGCGGGGATTCAGAGGCAGGGAATCAGACACGGGGAATCAGAGGTGGGGAATCAGAGATGGGGAATCAGAGGCGGGGAATCAGAGGCAGGGAATCAGACACGGGGAATCAGAGGCGGGGAATAAGAGCTGGGGATTCAGAGGTGGGGAATCAGAGTCGGGGAATCAGAGGCAGGGAATCGGATGTGCGGAATCAGAAATGGGGAATCAGAGGTGGCGAATAAGATATGGGGAAATAGAGGCGTGGAATCAGATATGGGGAATCAGAGGCGGGGAATCAGATATGGGGAATCAGAGGCTGGGAATCAGAGGGGGGGAAACTGAGGCGGGGAATAAGATATGGGGAATCAGAGGTGGGGAATCAGGTGCGGGTAATCAGTGGCAGGGAATCAGAGGCGGGGAATCAGAGGCGGGGATTCAGAGGCAGGGAATCAGACACGGGGAATCAGAGGTGGGGAATCAGAGATGGGGAATCAGAGGCGGGGAATCAGAGGCAGGGAATCAGATGCAGGGAATCAGAGGCGGGGAATCAGAGCTGGGGAATCAGAGGTGGGTAATCAGAGTCGGGGAATCAGAGGCAGGGAATCGGATGTGCGGAATCAGAGATGGGGAATCAGAGGCGGTGAATCAGAGATGGGGAATCAGAGGCGGGGAATCAGAGGCAGGAAATCAGACACGGGGATTCAGAGGCTGGGAATCAGACGGGGGGAATCAAAGGCGGGGAATCAGAGCTGGTGAATCAGAGGCAGGGAATCAGAGTTGGGGATTCAGAGGCGGGGAATCTGATATGGGGAAACAGAGGCGGGGAATCAGAGGCGGGCAAACAGAGGCGGGGAATTAGATATGGGGAATCAGAGGTGGGGAATCAGAGGTGGTGAATCAGAGATGGGGAATCACAGGCGGGGAATCAGAGGCAGGGAATAGAACGCGGGGAATCAGAGTAAGGGAATCAGAGCTGGGGAATCAGAGGCGGGGAATCAGATATGGGGAAACAGAGGTGGGGAATCAGAGGCGGGGAAACAGAGGCGGGGAATCAGACATGGGGAATCGGATGCGGGGAATCAGAGGTGGGGAATCAGAGCTGGGGAATCAGAGGCGGGGAATCAGAGTTGGGGCATCAGAGGTGGGGAATTAGATATGGGGAAACAGAGGCGGGGAATTAGAGGCCGGGAATCAGAGGCCGGGAATCAGATGCTGGGAATAAGAGGCCGGGAATCAGAGGTGGGGAATCAGAGTCCGGGAATCAGAGATGGGGATTCAGAGGCGGGGAATGAGATATGGAGAATCAGAGGCGGGGAATCAGAGGCGGGGAAACAGAGGTGGGGAATCAGATATGGGAAATCAGAGGTGGCGAATCAAAGGCGGTGAATCAGAGATGGGGAAACAGAGGCGGGGAATCAGAGGCGGGTAAACAGAGGTGGGGAATCACATATGTGGAATCAGAGGCGGGGAAACAGAGACAGGGAATCCGATATGGGGAATCAGAGGCGGGGAATCAGAGGTGGGGAATCATAGGCAGGGAATCGGATGTGCGGAATCAGAGATGGGGAATCAGAGGCCGGGAATCAGATGTGGTGAATCAGAGATGGGGAATCAGAGGCGGTAAATCAGAGGTGCACAATCAGAGGCGGGGAATCAGATATGGGGAATCAGAGGCGGGGAATCAGAGGCGGAGAAACAGAGGCGGGGAATCAGAGCCGGGGATTCAGAGCTGGGGAATCAGAGGCGGGGAATCAGAGTTGGGGAATCAGAGGCGGGGAATCAGATATGGGGAATCAGAGGCAGGGAATCAGAGGCGGGAAAACAGAGGCGGGGAATCAGATATGGGGAATCAGAGGTGGGGAATCAGGGGCAGGGAATCAGTGGCAGGGAATCAGACGCGGGGAATCAGAGGCGGGGAATCAGAGGCAGGGAATCAGACACGGGGAATCAGAGGCGGGGAATCAGAGATGGGGAATCAGAGGCGGGGAATCAGAGGCAGGGAATCGGATGCCGGGAATCAGAGGCGGGAAATCAGAGCTGGGGAATCAGAGGCGGGGCATCAGATATGGGGAATCAGAGGCTGGGAATCAGAGGGGGGGAAACAGAGGCGGGGAATAAGATATGGGGAATCAGAGGTGGGGAATCAGGGGCGGGGAATCAGTGGCAGGGAATCAGAGGCGGGGAATCAGAGGCGGGGAATCAGAGGCAGGGAATCAGACACGGGGAATCAGAGGTGGGGAATCAGAGATGGGGAATCAGAGGCGGGGAATCAGAGGCAGGGAATCAGACACGGGGAATCAGAGGCGGGGAATAAGAGCTGGGGAATCAGAGGTGGGGAATCAGAGTCGGGGAATCAGAGGCAGGGAATCGGATGTGCGGAATCAGATATGGGGAATCAGAGGTGGGGCATCAGTGGTTGTGAATCACAGATGGGGAATCAGAGGCGGGGAATCAGAGGCAGGGAATCAGACGCGGGGAATCAGAGCCGGGGATTAAGAGCTGGGGAATCAGAGGCGGGGAATCAGAGTTGGGGAATCAGAGGCGGGGAATCAGATATGGGGAATCAGAGGCAAGGAATCAGAGGCGGGAAAACAGAGGCGGGGAATCAGATATGGGGAATCAGAGGTGGGGAATCAGGGGCAGGGAATCAGTGGCAGGGAATCAGACGCGGGGAATCAGAGGCGGGGAGTCAGAGGCAGGGAATCAGACACGGGGAATCAGAGGCGGGGAATCAGAGATGGGGAATCAGAGGCGGGGAATCAGAGGCAGGGAATCGGATGCCGGGAATCAGAGGCGGGAAATCAGAGCTGGGGAATCAGAGGCGGGGCATCAGAGTTGGGGAATCAGAGGCGGCGAAGCAGATATGGGGAAATAGAGGCGGGGAATCAGATATGGGGAACCAGAGGCAGGGAATCAGATATGGGGAATCAGAGGCTGGGAATCAGAGGGGGGGAAACAGAGGCGGGGAATTAGATATGGGGAATCAGAGGTGGGGAATCAGGGGCGGGGAATCAGTGGCAGGGAATCAGAGGCGGGGAATCAGAGGCGGGGAATCAGAGGCAGGGAATCAGACACGGGGAATCAGAGGTGGGGAATCAGATATGGGGAATCAGAGGCGGGGAATCAGAGGCAGGGAATCAGACACGGGGAATCAGAGGCGGGGAATAAGAGCTGGGGAATCAGAGGTGGGGAATCAGAGTCGGGGAATCAGAGGCAGGGAATCGGATGTGCGGAATCAGAAATGGGGAATTAGAGGTGGGGAATCAGAGGCGGTGAATCAGAGATGGGGAATCAGAGGCGGGGAATCAGAGGCAGGAATTCAGACACGGGGATTCAGAGGCTGGGAATCAGACGGGGGGAATCAAAGGCGGGGAATCAGAGCTGGTGAATCAGAGGCAGGGAATCAGAGTTGGGGATTCAGAGGCGGGGAATCAGATATGGGGAAACAGAGGCGGGGAATCAGAGGCGGGCAAACAGAGGCGGGGAATTAGATATGGGGAATCAGAGGTGGGGAATCAGAGGTGGTGAATCAGAGATGGGGAATCAGAGGCAGGGAATCAGACGTAGGGAATCAGAGGCGGGGAACCATAGCTGGCGAATTAGAGGTGGGGAATCAAAGTTGGGGAATCAGAGGCGGGGAATCAGATATGGGGAAACAGAGGCGGGGAATCAGAGGCGGGGAAACAGAGGCGGGGAATCATAGGCGGGGAATCAGAGATGGGGAATCAGAGGCGGGGAATCAGAGGCAGGGAATCGGATGCCGGAAATCAGAGGCGGGAAATCAGAGCTGGGGAATCAGAGGCGGGGAATCAGAGTTGGGGAATCAGAGGCGGCGAAGCAGATATGGGGAAAATGAGGCGGGGATTCAGATATGGGGAATCAGAGGCGGGGAATCAGATATGGGGAATCAGAGGCTGGGAATCAGAGCGGGGGAAACAGAGGCGGGGAATAAGATATGGGGAATTAGAGGTGGGGAATCAGTGGTGGGGAATCAGTGGCAGGGAATCAGAGGCGGGGAATCAGAGGCGGGGATTCAGAGGCAGGGAATCAGACACGGGGAATCAGAGGTGGGGAATCAGAGATGGGGAATCAGAGGCGGGGAATCAGAGGCGGGGAATCAGAGCTGGGGAATCAGAGGTGGGGAATCAGAGTCGGGGAATCAGAGGCAGGGAATCGGATGTGCGGAATCAGAGATGGGGAATCAGAGGTGGGGAATCAGAGGCGGTGAATCAGAGATGGGGAATCAGAGGCGGGGAATCAGAGGCAGGAAATCAGACACGTGGATTCAGAGGCTGGGAATCAGACGGGGGGAATCAAAGGCGGGGAATCAGAGCTGGTGAATCAGAGGCAGGGAATCAGAGTTGGGGATTCAGAGGCGGGGAATCAGATATGGGGAAACAGAGGCGGGGAATCAGAGGCGGGCAAACAGAGGCGGGGAATTAGATATGGGGAATCAGAGGTGGGGAATCAGAGGTGGTGAATCAGAGATGGGGAATCACAGGCGGGGAATCAGAGGCAGGGCATAGAACGCGGGGAATTAGAGGCAGGGAATCAGAGCTGGGGAATCAGAGGCGGGGAATCAGATATGGGGAAACAGAGGCGGGGAATCAGAGGCGGGGAAACAGAGGCAGGGAATCAGACATGGGGAATCGGATGCGGGGAATCTGAGGTGGGGAATCAGAGCTGGGGAATCAGAGGCGGGGAATCAGAGTTGGGGCATCAGAGGTGGGGAATTAGATATGGGGAAACAGAGGCGGGGAATCAGAGGCGGGGAAACAGAGGCGGGGAATCAGATATGGGGAATCAGAGGTGGGGAATCAGAGGCAGGGAATCAGATGTGCGGAATCAGAGATGGGGAATCAGAGGCAGGGAATCAGAATCAGAAGCGGGGAATTAGAGGCCGGGAATCAGAGGCCGGGAATCAGATATGGGGAATCAGAGGTGGGGAATCATGGGCAGGGAATCAGTGGCAGGGAATCAGAGGCGGGAAAACAGAGGCGGGGAATCAGATATGGGGAATCAGAGGTGGGGAATCAGGGGCAGGGAATCAGTGGCAGGGAATCAGACGCGGGGAATCAGAGGCGGGGAATCAGAGGCAGGGAATCAGACACGGGGAATCAGAGGCGGGGAATCCGAGATGGGGAATCAGAGGCTGGGAATCAGAGGCAGGGAATCGGATGCCGGGAATCAGAGGCGGGAAATCAGAGCTGGGGAATCAGAGGCGGGGCATCAGAGTTGGGGAATCAGAGGCGGCGAAGCAGATATGGGGAAATTGAGGCGGGGAATCAGATATGGGGAATCAGAGGCAGGGAATCAGATATGGGGAATCAGAGGCTGGGAATCAGAGGGGGGGAAACAGAGGCGGGGATTCAGAGGCAGGGAATCAGACACGGGGAATCAGAGGTGGGGAATCAGAGATGGGGAATCAGAGGCGGGGAATCAGACGCAGGGAATCAGACACGGGGAATCAGAGGCGGGGAATAAGAGCTGGGGATTCAGAGGTGGGGAATCAGAGTCGGGGAATCAGAGGCAGGGAATCGGATGTGCGGAATCAGAAATGGGGAATCAGAGGTGGCGAATAAGATATGGGGAAATAGAGGCGTGGAATCAGATATGGGGAATCAGAGGCGGGGAATCAGATATGGGGAATCAGAGGCTGGGAATCAGAGGGGGGGAAACTGAGGCGGGGAATAAGATATGGGGAATCAGAGGTGGGGAATCAGGTGCGGGTAATCAGTGGCAGGGAATCAGAGGCGGGGAATCAGAGGCGGGGATTCAGAGGCAGGGAATCAGACACGGGGAATCAGAGGTGGGGAATCAGAGATGGGGAATCAGAGGCGGGGAATCAGAGGCAGGGAATCAGATGCAGGGAATCAGAGGCGGGGAATCAGAGCTGGGGAATCAGAGGTGGGTAATCAGAGTCGGGGAATCAGAGGCAGGGAATCGGATGTGCGGAATCAGAGATGGGGAATCAGAGGCGGTGAATCAGAGATGGGGAATCAGAGGCGGGGAATCAGAGGCAGGAAATCAGACACGGGGATTCAGAGGCTGGGAATCAGACGGGGGGAATCAAAGGCGGGGAATCAGAGCTGGTGAATCAGAGGCAGGGAATCAGAGTTGGGGATTCAGAGGCGGGGAATCTGATATGGGGAAACAGAGGCGGGGAATCAGAGGCGGGCAAACAGAGGCGGGGAATTAGATATGGGGAATCAGAGGTGGGGAATCAGAGGTGGTGAATCAGAGATGGGGAATCACAGGCGGGGAATCAGAGGCAGGGAATAGAACGCGGGGAATCAGAGTAAGGGAATCAGAGCTGGGGAATCAGAGGCGGGGAATCAGATATGGGGAAACAGAGGTGGGGAATCAGAGGCGGGGAAACAGAGGCGGGGAATCAGACATGGGGAATCGGATGCGGGGAATCAGAGGTGGGGAATCAGAGCTGGGGAATCAGAGGCGGGGAATCAGAGTTGGGGCATCAGAGGTGGGGAATTAGATATGGGGAAACAGAGGCGGGGAATTAGAGGCCGGGAATCAGAGGCCGGGAATCAGATGCTGGGAATAAGAGGCCGGGAATCAGAGGTGGGGAATCAGAGTCCGGGAATCAGAGATGGGGATTCAGAGGCGGGGAATGAGATATGGAGAATCAGAGGCGGGGAATCAGAGGCGGGGAAACAGAGGTGGGGAATCAGATATGGGAAATCAGAGGTGGCGAATCAAAGGCGGTGAATCAGAGATGGGGAAACAGAGGCGGGGAATCAGAGGCGGGTAAACAGAGGTGGGGAATCACATATGTGGAATCAGAGGCGGGGAAACAGAGACAGGGAATCCGATATGGGGAATCAGAGGCGGGGAATCAGAGGTGGGGAATCATAGGCAGGGAATCGGATGTGCGGAATCAGAGATGGGGAATCAGAGGCCGGGAATCAGATGTGGTGAATCAGAGATGGGGAATCAGAGGCGGTAAATCAGAGGTGCACAATCAGAGGCGGGGAATCAGATATGGGGAATCAGAGGCGGGGAATCAGAGGCGGAGAAACAGAGGCGGGGAATCAGAGCCGGGGATTCAGAGCTGGGGAATCAGAGGCGGGGAATCAGAGTTGGGGAATCAGAGGCGGGGAATCAGATATGGGGAATCAGAGGCAGGGAATCAGAGGCGGGAAAACAGAGGCGGGGAATCAGATATGGGGAATCAGAGGTGGGGAATCAGGGGCAGGGAATCAGTGGCAGGGAATCAGACGCGGGGAATCAGAGGCGGGGAATCAGAGGCAGGGAATCAGACACGGGGAATCAGAGGCGGGGAATCAGAGATGGGGAATCAGAGGCGGGGAATCAGAGGCAGGGAATCGGATGCCGGGAATCAGAGGCGGGAAATCAGAGCTTGGGAATCAGAGGCGGGGCATCAGATATGGGGAATCAGAGGCTGGGAATCAGAGGGGGGGAAACAGAGGCGGGGAATAAGATATTGGGAATCAGAGGTGGGGAATCAGGGGCGGGGAATCAGTGGCAGGGAATCAGAGGCGGGGAATCAGAGGCGGGGAATCAGAGGCAGGGAATCAGACACGGGGAATCAGAGGTGGGGAATCAGAGATGGGGAATCAGAGGCGGGGAATCAGAGGCAGGGAATCAGACACGGGGAATCAGAGGCGGGGAATAAGAGCTGGGGAATCAGAGGTGGGGAATCAGAGTCGGGGAATCAGAGGCAGGGAATCGGATGTGCGGAATCAGATATGGGGAATCAGAGGTGGGGCATCAGTGGTTGTGAATCACAGATGGGGAATCAGAGGCGGGGAATCAGAGGCAGGGAATCAGACGCGGGGAATCAGAGCCGGGGATTAAGAGCTGGGGAATCAGAGGCGGGGAATCAGAGTTGGGGAATCAGAGGCGGGGAATCAGATATGGGGAATCAGAGGCAAGGAATCAGAGGCGGGAAAACAGAGGCGGGGAATCAGATATGGGGAATCAGAGGTGGGGAATCAGGGGCAGGGAATCAGTGGCAGGGAATCAGACGCGGGGAATCAGAGGCGGGGAGTCAGAGGCAGGGAATCAGACACGGGGAATCAGAGGCGGGGAATCAGAGATGGGGAATCAGAGGCGGGGAATCAGAGGCAGGGAATCGGATGCCGGGAATCAGAGGCGGGAAATCAGAGCTGGGGAATCAGAGGCGGGGCATCAGAGTTGGGGAATCAGAGGCGGCGAAGCAGATATGGGGAAATAGAGGCGGGGAATCAGATATGGGGAATCAGAGGCAGGGAATCAGATATGGGGAATCAGAGGCTGGGAATCAGAGGGGGGGAAACAGAGGCGGGGAATTAGATATGGGGAATCAGAGGTGGGGAATCAGGGGCGGGGAATCAGTGGCAGGGAATCAGAGGCGGGGAATCAGAGGCGGGGAATCAGAGGCAGGGAATCAGACACGGGGAATCAGAGGTGGGGAATCAGATATGGGGAATCAGAGGCGGGGAATCAGAGGCAGGGAATCAGACACGGGGAATCAGAGGCGGGGAATAAGAGCTGGGGAATCAGAGGTGGGGAATCAGAGTCGGGGAATCAGAGGCAGGGAATCGGATGTGCGGAATCAGAAATGGGGAATTAGAGGTGGGGAATCAGAGGCGGTGAATCAGAGATGGGGAATCAGAGGCGGGGAATCAGAGGCAGGAATTCAGACACGGGGATTCAGAGGCTGGGAATCAGACGGGGGGAATCAAAGGCGGGGAATCAGAGCTGGTGAATCAGAGGCAGGGAATCAGAGTTGGGGATTCAGAGGCGGGGAATCAGATATGGGGAAACAGAGGCGGGGAATCAGAGGCGGGCAAACAGAGGCGGGGAATTAGATATGGGGAATCAGAGGTGGGGAATCAGAGGTGGTGAATCAGAGATGGGGAATCACAGGCGGGGAATCAGAGGCAGGGAATGGAACGCGGGGAATCAGAGGCAGGGAATCAGAGCTGGGGAATCAGAGGCGGGGAATCAGATATGGGGAAACAGTGGCGGGGAATCAGAGGCGGGGAAACAGAGGCGGGGAATCAGACATGGGGAATCGGATGCAGGGAATCAGAGCTGGGGAATCAGTGGCGGGGAATCAGAGTTGGGGCATCAGAGGTGGGGAATTAGATATGGGGAAACAGAGGCGGGGAATCAGAGGCGGGGAAACAGAGGCGGGGAATCAGATATGGGGAATCAGTGGTGGGGAATCAGAGGCAGGGAATCAGATGTGCGGAATCAGAGATGGGGAATCAGAGGCAGGGAATCAGAATCAGAAGCGGGGAATCAGAGGCCGGGAATCAGAGGCCGGGAATCAAATGCTGGGAATAAGAGGCCGGGAATCAGAGGTGGGGAATCAGAGTCCGGGAATGAGAGATGGGGATTCAGAGGCGGGGAATGAGATATGGAGAATCAGAGGCGGGGAATCAGAGGCGGGGAAACAGAGGTGGGGAATCAGATATGGGGAATCAGAGGTGGCGAATCAAAGGCGGTGAATCAGAGATGGGGAATCAGAGGCGGGGAATCAGAGGCAGGGAATCAGATGCGGGGAATCAGAGGCGGGGAATCAGAGCTGGCGAATCAGAGGCGGGGAATCAGAGGTGGGCAATCAGAGCCGGGGAATCAGATATGGGGAATCAGAGGCGGGGAATCAGAGGCGGGGAAACAGAGGCGGGGAATCAGATATGGGGAATCAGAGGTGGGGAATCAGAGGTTGTAAATCAGAGATGGGGAATCAAGGCGGGGAATCAGAGGCAGGGAATCAGACGCGGGGAATCAGAGGCGGGGATTCAGAGCTGGGGAATCAGAGGCGGGGAATCAGAGTTGGGGAATCAGAGGCAGGGAATCAGATATGGGGAATCAGAGGCGGGGAATCAGAGGCGGGGAAACAGAGGCGGGGAATCAGATATGGGGAATCAGAAGTGGGGAATCAGGGGCAGGGAATCAGTGGCAGGGAATCAGAGGCGGGGAATCAGAGGCGGGGAATCAGAGGCAGGGAATCAGACACGGGGAATCAGAGGCGGGGAATCAGAGATGGGGAATCAGAGGCGGGGAATCAGAGGCAGGGAATCGGACGCCGGGAATCAGAGGCGGGGAATCAGAGCTGGGGAATCAGAGGCGGGGAATCAGAGTTGGGGAATCAGAGGCGGGGAATCAGATATGGGGAAATAGAGGCGGGGAATCAGATATGGGGAATGAGAGGTGTGGAATCAGAGGTTGGGAATCAGAGGCAGGGAATCAGAGGCGGGGAAACAGAGGCGGGGAATCAGATATGGGGAATCAGAGGTGGCGAATCAAAGGCGGTGAAACAGAGATGGGGAATCAGGGCAGGGAATCAGAGGCAGGGAATCAGAGCTGGGGAAACAGAGGCGGGGAATCAGATATGGGGAATCAGAGGTGGGGAATCAGGGGCGGGGAATCAGTGGCAGGGAATCAGAGCTGGGGAATCAGAGGTGGGGAATCAGAGCTGGGGAAAGAGAGGCGGGGAATCAGATATCGGGAATCAGAGGTGGGGAATCAGGGGCGGGGAATCAGTGGCAGGGAATCGGAGGCCGGGAATAAAAGGCGGGGAATCAGAGCTGTGGAATCAGAGGCCGGGAATCAGAGGCAGGGAAACAGAGGCGGGGAATCAGATATGGGGAATCAGAGGTGGGGAATTAGAGGTTGCGAATCAGAGGCAGGGAATCAGAGGCGGGGAATCAAAGGCGGGGAATCAGAGGCAGGGAATCGGATGTGCGGAATCAGAGATGGGGAATCAGAGGTGGGGATTCAGAGGTGGTGAATCAGAGATGGGGAATCAGAGGCAGGGAATCAGACGTAGGGAATCAGAGGCGGGGAACCATAGCTGGCGAATTAGAGGTGGGGAATCAAAGTTGGGGAATCAGAGGCGGGGAATCAGATATGGGGAAACAGAGGCGGGGAATCAGAGGCGGGGAAACAGAGGCGGGGAATCATAGGCGGGGAATCAGAGATGGGGAATCAGAGGCGGGGAATCAGAGGCAGGGAATCGGATGCCGGAAATCAGAGGCGGGAAATCAGAGCTGGGGAATCAGAGGCGGGGAATCAGAGTTGGGGAATCAGAGGCGGCGAAGCAGATATGGGGAAAATGAGGCGGGGAATCAGATATGGGGAATCAGAGGCGGGGAATCAGATATGGGGAATCAGAGGCTGGGAATCAGAGCGGGGGAAACAGAGGCGGGGAATAAGATATGGGGAATTAGAGGTGGGGAATCAGTGGTGGGGAATCAGTGGCAGGGAATCAGAGGCGGGGAATCAGAGGCGGGGATTCAGAGGCAGGGAATCAGACACGGGGAATCAGAGGTGGGGAATCAGAGATGGGGAATCAGAGGCGGGGAATCAGAGGCAGGGAATCAGACGCGGGGAATCAGAGGCGGGGAATCAGAGCTGGGGAATCAGAGGTGGGGAATCAGAGTCGGGGAATCAGAGGCAGGGAATCGGATGTGCGGAATCAGAGATGGGGAATCAGAGGTGGGGAATCAGAGGCGGTGAATCAGAGATGGGGAATCAGAGGCGGGGAACCAGAGGCAGGAAATCAGACACGTGGATTCAGAGGCTGGGAATCAGACGGGGGGAATCAAAGGCGGGGAATCAGAGCTGGTGAATCAGAGGCAGGGAATCAGAGTTGGGGATTCAGAGGCGGGGAATCAGATATGGGGAAACAGAGGCGGGGAATCAGAGGCGGGCAAACAGAGGCGGGGAATTAGATATGGGGAATCAGAGGTGGGGAATCAGAGGTGGTGAATCAGAGATGGGGAATCACAGGCGGGGAATCAGAGGCAGGGCATAGAACGCGGGGAATTAGAGGCAGGGAATCAGAGCTGGGGAATCAGAGGCGGGGAATCAGATATGGGGAAACAGAGGCGGGGAATCAGAGGCGGGGAAACAGAGGCAGGGAATCAGACATGGGGAATCGGATGCGGGGAATCTGAGGTGGGGAATCAGAGCTGGGGAATCAGAGGCGGGGAATCAGAGTTTGGGCATCAGAGGTGGGGAATTAGATATGGGGAAACAGAGGCGGGGAATCAGAGGCGGGGAAACAGAGGCGGGGAATCAGATATGGGGAATCAGAGGTGGGGAATCAGAGGCAGGGAATCAGATGTGCGGAATCAGAGATGGGGAATCAGAGGCAGGGAATCAGAATCAGAAGCGGGGAATTAGAGGCCGGGAATCAGAGGACGGGAATCAGATATGGGGAATCAGAGGTGGGGAATCAGGGGCAGGGAATCAGTGGCAGGGAATCAGAGGCGGGAAAACAGAGGCGGGGAATCAGATATGGGGAATCAGAGGTGGGGAATCAGGGGCAGGGAATCAGTGGCAGGGAATCAGACGCGGGGAATCAGAGGCGGGGAATCAGAGGCAGGGAATCAGACACGGGGAATCAGAGGCGGGGAATCAGAGATGGGGAATCAGAGGCGGGGAATCAGAGGCAGGGAATCGGATGCCGGGAATCAGAGGCGGGAAATCAGAGCTGGGGAATCAGAGGCGGGGCATCAGAGTTGGGGAATCAGAGGCGGCGAAGCAGATATGGGGAAATTGAGGCGGGGAATCAGATATGGGGAATCAGAGGCAGGGAATCAGATATGGGGAATCAGAGGCTGGGAATCAGAGGGGGGGAAACAGAGGCGGGGAATCAGAGGCAGGGAATCAGACACGGGGAATCAGAGGTGGGGAATCAGAGATGGGGAATCAGAGGCGGGGAATCAGAGGCAGGGAATCAGACACGGGGAATCAGAGGCGGGGAATAAGAGCTGGGGATTCAGAGGTGGGGAATCAGAGTCGGGGAATCAGAGGCAGGGAATCGGATGTGCGGAATCAGAAATGGGGAATCAGAGGTGGGGAATCAGAGGCGGTGAATCAGAGATGGGGAATCAGAGGCGGGGAATCAGAGGCAGGAATTCAGACACGGGGATTCAGAGGCTGGGAATCAGACGGGGGGAATGAAAGGCGGGGAATCAGAGCTGGTGAATCAGAGGCAGGGAATCAGAGTTGGGGATTCAGAGGCGGGGAATCAGATATGGGGAAACAGAGGCGGGGAATCAGAGGCGGGCAAACAGAGGCGGGGAATTAGATATGGGGAATCAGAGGTGGGGAATCAGAGGTGGTGAATCAGAGATGGGGAATCACAGGCGGGGAATCAGAGGCAGGGAATGGAATGCGGGGAATCAGAGGCAGGGAATCAGAGCTGGGGAATCAGAGGCGGGGAATCAGATATGGGGAAACAGAGGCGGGGAATCAGAGGCGGGGAAACAGAGGCGGGGAATCAGACATGGGGAATCGGATGCAGGGAATCAGAGGTGGGGAATCAGAGCTGGGGAATCAGAGGCGGGGAATCAGAGTTGGGGCATCAGAGGTGGGGAATTAGATATGGGGAAACAGAGGCGGGGAATCAGAGGCGGGGAAACAGAGGCTGGGAATCAGATATGGGGAATCAGAGGTGGGGAATCAGAGGCAGGGAATCAGATGTGCGGAATCAGAGATGGGGAATCAGAGGCAGGGAATCAGAATCAGAAGCGGGGAATCAGAGGCCGGGAATCAGAGGCCGGGAATCAAATGCTGGGAATAAGAGGCCGGGAATCAGAGGTGGGGAATCAGAGTCCGGGAATCAGAGATGGGGATTCAGAGGCGGGGAATGAGATATGGAGAATCAGAGGCGGGGAATCAGAGGCGGGGAAACAGAGGTGGGGAATCAGATATGGGGAATCAGAGGTGGCGAATCAAAGGCGGTGAATCAGAGATGGGGAATCAGAGGCGGGGAATCAGAGGCAGAGAATCAGATGCGGGGAATCAGAGGCGGGGAATCAGAGCTGGCGAATCAGAGGCGGGGAATCAGAGGTGGGCAATCAGAGCCGGGGAATCAGATATGGGGAATCAGAGGCGGGGAATCAGAGGCGGGGAAACAGAGGCGGGGAATCAGATATGGGGAATCAGAGGTGGGGAATCAGAGGTTGTAAATCAGAGATGGGGAATCAAGGCGGGGAATCAGAGGCAGGGAATCAGACGCGGGGAATCAGAGGCGGGGATTCAGAGCTGGGGAATCAGAGGCGGGGAATCAGAGTTGGGGAATCAGAGGCAGGGAATCAGATATGGGGAATCAGAGGCGGGAATCAGAGGCGGGGAAACAGAGGCGGGGAATCAGATATGGGGAATCAGAAGTGGGGAATCAGGGGCAGGGAACCAGTGGCAGGGAATCAGAGGCGGGGAATCAGAGGCGGGGAATCAGAGGCAGGGAATCAGACACGGGGAATCAGAGGCGGGGAATCAGAGATGGGGAATCAGAGGCGGGGAATCAGAAACAGGGAATCGGACGCCGGGAATCAGAGGCGGGGAATCAGAGCTGGGGAATCAGAGGCGGGGAATCAGAGTTGGGGAATCAGAGGCGGGGAATCAGATATGGGGAAATAGAGGCGGGGAATCAGATATGGGGAATGAGAGGTGTGGAATCAGAGGTTGGGAATCAGAGGCAGGGAATCAGAGGCGGGGAAACAGAGGCGGGGAATCAGATATGGGGAATCAGAGGTGGCGAATCAAAGGCGGTGAAACAGAGATGGGGAATCAGGGCAGGGAATCAGAGGCAGGGAATCAGAGCTGGGGAAACAGAGGCGGGGAATCAGATATGGGGAATCAGAGGTGGGGAATCAGGGGCGGGGAATCAGTGGCAGGGAATCGGAGCTGGGGAATCAGAGGTGGGGAATCAGAGCTGGGGAAACAGAGGCGGGGAATCAGATATGGGGAATCAGAGGTGGGGAATCAGGGGCGGGGAATCAGTGGCAGGGAATCAGAGGCCGGGAATAAAAGGCGGGGAATCAGAGCTGTGGAATCAGAGGCCGGGAATCAGAGGCAGGGAAACAGAGGCGGGGAATCAGATATGGGGAATCAGAGGTGGGGAATTAGAGGTTGCGAATCAGAGGCAGGGAATCAGAGGCGGGGAATCAGAGGCGGGGAATCAGAGGCAGGGAATCGGATGTGCGGAATCAGAGATGGGGAATCAGAGGTGGGGATACAGAGGTGGTGAATCAGAGAAGGGGAATCAGAGGCAGGGAATCAGACGCAGGGAATCAGAGGCGGGGAATCATAGCTGGCGAATTAGAGGAGGGGAATCAAAGTTGGGGAATCAGAGGCGGGGAAACAGATATGGGGAAACAGAGGCGGGGAATCAGAGGCGGGGAAACAGAGGCGGGGAATCATAGGCGGGGAATCAGAGATGGGGAATCAGAGGCGGGGAATCAGAGGCAGGGAATCGGATGCCGGAAATCAGAGGCGGGAAATCAGAGCTGGGGAATCAGAGGCGGGGAATAAGAGTTGGGGATTCAGAGGCGGGGAATCAGATATGGGGAAACAGAGGCGGGGAATCAGAGGCGGGCAAACAGAGGCGGGGAATTAGATATGGGGAATCAGAGGTGGGGAATCAGAGGTGGTGAATCAGAGATGGGGAATCACAGGCGGGGAATCAGAGGCAGGGAATAGAACGCGGGGAATTAGAGGCAGGGAATCAGAGCTGGGGAATCAGAGGCGGGGAATCAGATATGGGGAAACAGAGGCGGGGAATCAGAGGCGGGGAAACAGAGGCAGGGAATCAGACATGGGGAATCGGATGCGGGGAATCTGAGGTGGGGAATCAGAGCTGGGGAATCAGAGGCGGGGAATCAGAGTTGGGGCATCAGAGGTGGGGAATTAGATATGGGGAAACAGAGGCGGGGAATCAGAGGCGGGGAAACAGAGGCGGGGAATCAGATATGGGGAATCAGAGGTGGGGAATCAGAGGCAGGGAATCAGATGTGCGGAATCAGAGATGGGGAATCAGAGGCAGGGAATCAGAATCAGAAGCGGGGAATTAGAGGCCGGGAATCAGAGGCCGGGAATCAGATATGGGGAATCAGAGGTGGGGAATCAGGGGCAGGGAATCAGTGGCAGGGAATCAGAGGCGGGAAAACAGAGGCGGGGAATCAGATATGGGGAATCAGAGGTGGGGAATCAGGGGCAGGGAATCAGTGGCAGGGAATCAGACGCGGGGAATCAGAGGCGGGGAATCAGAGGCAGGGAATCAGACACGGGGAATCAGAGGCGGGGAATCAGAGATGGGGAATCAGAGGCGGGGAATCAGAGGCAGGGAATCGGATGCCGGGAATCAGAGGCGGGAAATCAGAGCTGGGGAATCAGAGGCGGGGCATCAGAGTTGGGGAATCAGAGGCGGCGAAGCAGATATGGGGAAATAGAGGCGGGGAATCAGATATGGGGAATCAGAGGCAGGGAATCAGATATGGGGAATCAGAGGCTGGGAATCAGAGGGGGGGAAACAGAGGCGGGGAATCAGAGGCAGGGAATCAGACACGGGGAATCAGAGGTGGGGAATCAGAGATGGGGAATCAGAGGCGGGGAATCAGAGGCAGGGAATCAGACACGGGGAATCAGAGGCGGGGAATAAGAGCTGGGGATTCAGAGGTGGGGAATCAGAGGTGGGGAATCAGAGGCGGTGAATCAGAGATGGGGAATCAGAGGCGGGGAATCAGAGGCAGGAATTCAGACACGGGGATTCAGAGGCTGGGAATCAGACGGGGGGAATCAAAGGCGGGGAATCAGAGCTGGTGAATCAGAGGCAGGGAATCAGAGTTGGGGATTCAGAGGCGGGGAATCAGAGTTGGGGAATCAGAGGCGGGGAATCAGAGGCAGGGAATCGGATGCCGGGAATCAGAGGCGGGGAATCAGAGCTGGGGAATCAGAGGCGGGGAATCAGAGTTGGGGAATCAGAGGCGGGGAATCAGATATGGGGAAATAGAGGCGGGGAATCAGATATGGGGAATGAGAGGTGTGGAATCAGAGCTGGGGAATCAGAGGCAGGGAATCAGAGGCGGGGAAACAGAGGCGGGGAATCAGATATGGGGAATCAGAGGTGGCGAATCAAAGGCGGTGAAACAGAGATGGGGAATCAGGGCAGGGAATCAGAGGCAGGGAATCAGAGCTGGGGAAACCGAGGCGGGGAATCAGATATGGGGAATCAGAGGTGGGGAATCAGGGGCGGGGAATCAGTGGCAGGGAATCAGAGCTGGGGAATCAGAGGTGGGGAATCAGAGCTGGGGAAAGAGACGCGGGGAATCAGATATGGGGAATCAGAGGTGGGGAATCAGGGGCGGGGAATCAGTGGCAGGGAATCAGAGGCCGGGAATAAAAGGCGGGGAATCAGAGCTGTGGAATCAGAGGCCGGGAATCAGAGGCAGGGAAACAGAGGCGGGGAATCAGATATGGGGAATCAGAGGTGGGGAATTAGAGGTTGCGAATCAGAGGCAGGGAATCAGAGGCGGGGAATCAAAGGCGGGGAATCAGAGGCAGGGAATCGGATGTGCGGAATCAGAGATGGGGAATCAGAGGTGGGGATTCAGAGGTGGTGAATCAGAGATGGGGAATCAGAGGCAGGGAATCAGACGTAGGGAATCAGAGGCGGGGAATCATAGCTGGCGAATTAGAGGAGGGGAATCAAAGTTGGGGAATCAGAGGCGGGGAATCAGATATGGGGAAACAGAGGCGGGGAATCAGAGGCGGGGAAACAGAGGCGGGGAATCATAGGCGGGGAATCAGAGATGGGGAATCAGAGGCGGGGAATCAGAGGCAGGGAATTGGATGCCGGAAATCAGAGGCGGGAAATCATAGCTGGGGAATCAGAGGCGGGGAATCAGAGTTGGGGAATCAGAGGCGGCGAAGCAGATATGGGGAAAATGAGGCGGGGAATGAGATATGGGGAATCAGAGGCGGGGAATCAGATATGGGGAATCAGAGGCTGGGAATCAGAGCGGGGGAAACAGAGGCGGGGAATAAGATATGGGGAATTAGAGGTGGGGAATCAGTGGTGGGGAATCAGTGGCAGGGAATCAGAGGCGGGGAATCAGAGGCGGGGATTCAGAGGCAGGGAATCAGACACGGGGAATCAGAGGTGGGAAATCAGAGATGGGGAATCAGAGGCGGGGAATCAGAGGCAGGGAATCAGACGCGGGGAATCAGAGGCGGGGAATCAGAGCTGGGGAATCAGAGGTGGGGAATCAGAGTCGGGGAATCAGAGGCAGGGAATCGGATGTGCGGAATCAGAGATGGGGAATCAGAGGTGGGGAATCAGAGGCGGTGAATCAGAGATGGGGAATCAGAGGCGGAGAATCAGAGGCAGGAAATCAGACACGTGGATTCAGAGGCTGGGAATCAGACGGGGGGAATCAAAGGCGGGGAATCAGAGCTGGTGAATCAGAGGCAAGGAATCAGAGTTGGGGATTCAGAGGCGGGGAATCAGATATGGGGAAACAGAGGCGGGGAATCAGAGGCGGGCAAACAGAGGCGGGGAATTAGATATGGGGAATCAGATGTGGGGAATCAGAGGTGGTGAATCAGAGATGGGGAATCACAGGCGGGGAATCAGAGGCAGGGCATAGAACGCGGGGAATTAGAGGCAGGGAATCAGAGCTGGGGAATCAGAGGCGGGGAATCAGATATGGGGAAACAGAGGCGGGGAATCAGAGGCGGGGAAACAGAGGCAGGGAATCAGACATGGGGAATAGGATGCGGGGAATCTGAGGTGGGGAATCAGAGCTGGGGAATCAGAGGCGGGGAATCAGAGTTGGGGCATCAGAGGTGGGGAATTAGATATGGGGAAACAGAGGCGGGGAATCAGAGGCGGGGAAACAGAGGCGGGGAATCAGATATGGGGAATCAGAGGTGGGGAATCAGAGGCAGGGAATCAGATGTGCGGAATCAGAGATGGGGAATCAGAGGCAGGGAATCAGAATCAGAAGCGGGGAATTAGAGGCCGGGAATCAGAGGCCGGGAATCAGATATGGGGAATCAGAGGTGGGGAATCAGGGGCAGGGAATCAGTGGCAGGGAATCAGAGGCGGGAAAACAGAGGCGGGGAATCAGATATGGGGAATCAGAGGTGGGGAATCAGGGGCAGGGAATCAGTGGCAGGGAATCAGACGCGGGGAATCAGAGGCGGGGAATCAGAGGCAGGGAATCAGACACAGGGAATCAGAGGCGGGGAATCAGAGATGGGGAATCAGAGGCGGGGAATCAGAGGCAGGGAATCGGATGCCGGGAATCAGAGGCGGGAAATCAGAGCTGGGGAATCAGAGGCGGGGCATCAGAGTTGGGGAATCAGAGGCGGCGAAGCAGATATGGGGAAATTGAGGCGGGGAATCAGATATGGGGAATCAGAGGCAGGGAATCAGATATGGGGAATCAGAGGCTGGGAATCAGAGGGGGGGAAACAGAGGCGGGGAATCAGAGGCAGGGAATCAGACACGGGGAATCAGAGGTGGGGAATCAGAGATGGGGAATCAGAGGTGGGGAATCAGAGGCAGGGAATCAGACACGGGGAATCAGAGGCGGGGAATAAGAGCTGGGGATTCAGAGGTGGGGAATCAGAGTCGGGGAATCAGAGGCAGGGAATCGGATGTGCGAAATCAGAAATGGGGAATCAGAGGTGGGGAATCAGAGGCGGTGAATCAGAGATGGGGAATCAGAGGCGGGGAATCAGAGGCAGGAATTCAGACACGGGGATTCAGAGGCTGGGAATCAGACGGGGGGAATGAAAGGCGGGGAATCAGAGCTGGTGAATCAGAGGCAGGGAATCAGAGTTGGGGATTCAGAGGCGGGGAATCAGATATGGGGAAACAGAGGCGGGGAATCAGAGGCGGGCAAACAGAGGCGGGGAATTAGATATGGGGAATCAGAGGTGGGGAATCAGAGGTGGTGAATCAGAGATGGGGAATCACAGGCGGGGAATCAGAGGCAGGGAATGGAACGCGGGGAATCAGAGGCAGGGAATCAGAGCTGGGGAATCAGAGGCGGGGAATCAGATATGGGGAAACAGAGGCGGGGAATCAGAGGCGGGGAAACAGAGGCGGGGAATCAGACATGGGGAATCGGATGCAGGGAATCAGAGGTGGGGAATCAGAGCTGGGGAATCAGAGGCGGGGAATCAGAGTTGGGGCATCAGAGGTGGGGAATTAGATATGGGGAAACAGAGGCGGGGAATCAGAGGCGGGGAAACAGAGGCTGGGAATCAGATATGGGGAATCAGAGGTGGGGAATCAGAGGCAGGGAATCAGATGTGCGGAATCAGAGATGGGGAATCAGAGGCAGGGAATCAGAATCAGAAGCGGGGAATCAGAGGCCGGGAATCAGAGTCCGGGAATCAAATGCTGGGAATAAGAGGCCGGGAATCAGAGATGGGGAATCAGAGTCCGGGAATCAGAGATGGGGATTCAGAGGCGGGGAATGAGATATGGAGAATCAGAGGCGGGGAATCAGAGGCGGGGAAACAGAGGTGGGGAATCAGATATGGGGAATCAGAGGTGGCGAATCAAAGGCGGTGAATCAGAGATGGGGAATCAGAGGCGGGGAATCAGAGGCAGGGAATCAGATGCGGGGAATCAGAGGCGGGGAATCAGAGCTGGCGAATCAGAGGCGGGGAATCAGAGGTGGGCAATCAGAGCCGGGGAATCAGATATGGGGAATCAGAGGCGGGGAATCAGAGGCGGGGAAACAGAGGCGGGGAATCAGAAATGGGGAATCAGAGGTGGGGAATCAGAGGTTGTAAATCAGAGATGGGGAATCAAGGCGTGGAATCAGAGGCAGGGAATCAGACGCGGGGAATCAGAGGCGGGGATTCAGAGCTGGGGAATCAGAGGCGGGGAATCAGAGTTGGGGAATCAGAGGCAGGGAATCAGATATGGGGAATCAGAGGCGGGGAATCAGAGGCGGGGAAACAGAGGCGGGGAATCAGATATGGGGAATCAGAAGTGGGGAATCAGGGGCAGGGAATCAGTGGCAGGGAATCAGAGGCGGGGTATCAGAGGCGGGGAATCAGAGGCAGGGAATCAGACACGGGGAATCAGAGGCGGGGAATCAGAGATGGGGAATCAGAGGCGGGGAATCAGAAGCAGGGAATCGGACGCCGGGAATCAGAGGCGGGGAATCAGAGCTGGGGAATCAGAGGCGGGGAATCAGAGTTGGGGAATCAGAGGCGGGGAATCAGATATGGGGAAATAGAGGCGGGGAATCAGATATGGGGAATGAGAGGTGTGGAATCAGAGGTTGGGAATCAGAGGCAGGGAATCAGAGCTGGGGAAACAGAGGCGGGGAATCAGATATGGGGAATCAGAGGTGGGGAATCAGGGGCGGGGAATCAGTGGCAGGGAATCAGAGCTGGGGAATCAGAGGTGGGGAATCAGAGCTGGGGAAACAGAGGCGGGGAATCAGATATGGGGAATCAGAGGTGGGGAATCAGGGGCGGGGAATCAGTGGCAGGGAATCAGAGGCCGGGAATAAAAGGCGGGGAATCAGAGCTGTGGATTCAGAGGCCGGGAATCAGAGGCAGGGAAACAGAGGCGGGGAATCAGATATGGGGAATCAGAGGTGGGGAATTAGAGGTTGCGAATCAGAGGCAGGGAATCAGAGGCGGGGAATCAGAGGCGGGGAATCATAGGCGGGGAATCAGAGATGGGGAATCAGAGGCAGGGAATCAGACGCAGGGAATCAGAGGCGGGGAATCATAGCTGGCGAATTAGAGGAGGGGAATCAAAGTTGGGGAATCAGAGGCGGGGAATCAGATATGGGGAAACAGAGGCGGGGAATCAGAGGCGGGGAAACAGAGGCGGGGAATCATAGGCGGGGAATCAGAGATGGGGAATCAGAGGCGGGGAATCAGAGGCAGGGAATCGGATGCCGGAAATCAGAGGCGGGAAATCAGAGCTGGGGAATCAGAGGCGGGGAATAAGAGTTGGGGATTCAGAGGCGGGGAATCAGATATGGGGAAACAGAGGCGGGGAATCAGAGTCAGGCAAACAGAGGCGGGGAATTAGATATGGGGAATCAGAGGTGGGGAATCAGAGGTGGTGAATCAGAGATGGGGAATCACAGGCGGGGAATCAGAGGCAGGGAATAGAACGCGGGGAATTAGAGGCAGGGAATCAGAGCTGGGGAATCAGAGGCGGGGAATCAGATATGGGGAAACAGAGGCGGGGAATCAGAGGCGGGGAAACAGAGGAAGGGAATCAGACATGGGGAATCGGATGCGGGGAATCTGAGGTGGGGAATCAGAGCTGGGGAATCAGAGGCGGGGAATCAGAGTTGGGGCATCAGAGGTGGGGAATTAGATATGGGGAAACAGAGGCGGGGAATCAGAGGCGGGGAAACAGAGGCGGGGAATCAGATATGGGGAATCAGAGGTGGGGAATCAGAGGCAGGGAATCAGATGTGCGGAATCAGAGATGGGGAATCAGAGGCAGGGAATCAGAATCAGAAGCGGGGAATTAGAGGCCGGGAATCAGAGGCCGGGAATCAGATATGGGGAATCAGAGGTGGGGAATCAGGGGCAGGGAATCAGTGGCAGGGAATCAGAGGCGGGAAAACAGAGGCGGGGAATCAGATATGGGGAATCAGAGGTGGGGAATCAGGGGCAGGGAATCAGTGGCAGGGAATCAGACGCGGGGAATCAGAGGCGGGGAATCAGAGGCAGGGAATCAGACACGGGGAATCAGAGGCGGGGAATCAGAGATGGGGAATCAGAGGCGGGGAATCAGAGGCAGGGAATCGGATGCCGGGAATCAGAGGCGGGAAATCAGAGCTGGGGAATCAGAGGCGGGGCATCAGAGTTGGGGAATCAGAGGCGGCGAAGCAGATATGGGGAAATAGAGGCGGGGAATCAGATATGGGGAATCAGAGGCAGGGAATCAGATATGGGGAATCAGAGGCTGGGAATCAGAGGGGGGGAAACAGAGGCGGGGAATCAGAGGCAGGGAATCAGACACGGGGAATCAGAGGTGGGGAATCAGAGATGGGGAATCAGAGGCGGGGAATCAGAGGCAGGGAATCAGACACGGGGAATCAGAGGCGGGGAATAAGAGCTGGGGATTCAGAGGTGGGGAATCAGAGTCGGGGAATCAGAGGCAGGGAATCGGATGTGCGGAATCAGAAATGGGGAATCAGCGGTGGGGAATCAGAGGCGGTGAATCAGAGATGGGGAATCAGAGGCGGGGAATCAGAGGCAGGAATTCAGACACGGGGATTCAGAGGCTGGGAATCAGACGGGGGGAATCAAAGGCGGGGAATCAGAGCTGGTGAATCAGAGGCAGGGAATCAGAGTTGGGGATTCAGAGGCGGGGAATCAGATATGGGGAAACAGAGGCGGGGAATCAGAGGCGGGCAAACAGAGGCGGGGAATTAGATATGGGGAATCAGAGGTGGGGAATCAGAGGTGGTGAATCAGAGATGGGGAATCACAGGCGGGGAATCAGAGGCAGGGAATGGAACGCGGGGAATCAGAGGCAGGGAATCAGAGCTGGGGAATCAGAGGCGGGGAATCAGATATGGGGAAACAGAGGCGGGGAATCAGAGGCGGGGAAAGAGATGCGGGGAATCAGACATGGGGAATCGGATGCAGGGAATCAGAGGTGGGGAATCAGAGCTGGGGAATCAGAGGCGGGGAATCAGAGTTGGGGCATCAGAGGTGGGGAATTAGATATGGGGAAACAGAGGCGGGGAATCAGAGGCGGGGAAACAGAGGCTGGGAATCAGATATGGGGAATCAGAGGTGGGGAATCAGAGGCAGGGAATCAGATGTGCGGAATCAGAGATGGGGAATCAGAGGCAGGGAATCAGAATCAGAAGCGGGGAATCAGAGGCCGGGAATCAGAGGCCGGGAATCAAATGCTGGGAATAAGAGGCCGGGAATCAGAGGTGGGGAATCAGAGTCCGGGAATCAGAGATGGGGATTCAGAGGCGGGGAATGAGATATGGAGAATCAGAGGCGGGGAATCAGAGGCGGGGAAACAGAGGTGGGGAATCAGATATGGGGAATCAGAGGTGGCGAATCAAAGGCGGTGAATCAGAGATGGGGAATCAGAGGCAGGGAATCAGAGGCAGGGAATCAGATGCGGGGAATCAGAGGCGGGGAATCAGAGCTGGCGAATCAGAGGCGGGGAATCAGAGGTGGGCAATCAGAGCCGGGGAATCAGATATGGGGAATCAGAGGCGGGGAATCAGAGGCGGGGAAACAGAGGCGGGGAATCAGATATGGGGAATCAGAGGTGGGGAATCAGAGGTTGTAAATCAGAGATGGGGAATCAAGGCGGGGAATCAGAGGCAGGGAATCAGACGCGGGGAATCAGAGGCGGGGATTCAGAGCTGGGGAATCAGAGGCGGGGAATCAGAGTTGGGGAATCAGAGGCAGGGAATCAGATATGGGGAATCAGAGGCGGGGAATCAGAGGCGGGGAAACAGAGGCGGGGAATCAGATATGGGGAATCAGAAGTGGGGAATCAGGGGCAGGGAATCAGTGGCAGGGAATCAGAGGCGGGGAATCAGAGGCGGGGAATCAGAGGCAGGGAATCAGACACGGGGAATCAGAGGCGGGGAATCAGAGATGGGGAATCAGAGGCGGGGAAACAGAGGCAGGGAATCGGACGCCGGGAATCAGAGGCGGGGAATCAGAGCTGGGGAATCAGAGGCGGGGTATCAGAGTTGGTGAATCAGAGGCAGGGAATCAGATATGGGGAAATAGAGGCGGGTAATCAGATATGGGGAATGAGAGGTGTGGAATCAGAGGTTGGGAATCAGAGGCAGGGAATCAGAGGCGGGGAAACAGAGGCGGGGAATCAGATATGGGGAATCAGAGGTGGCGAATCAAAGGCGGTGAAACAGAGATGGGGAATCAGGGCAGGGAATCAGAGGCAGGGAATCAGAGCTGGGGAAACAGAGGCGGGGAATCAGATATGGGGAATCAGAGGTGGGGAATCAGGGGCGGGGAATCAGTGGCAGGGAATCAGAGCTGGGGAATCAGAGGTGGGGAATCAGAGCTGGGGAAACAGAGGCGGGGAATCAGATATGGGGAATCAGAGGTGGGGAATCAGGGGCGGGGAATCAGTGGCAGGGAATCAGAGGCCGGGAATAAAAGGCGGGGAATCAGAGCTGTGGAATCAGAGGCCGGGAATCAGAGGCAGGGAAACAGAGGCGGGGAATCAGATATGGGGAATCAGAGGTGGGGAATTAGAGGTTGCGAATCAGAGGCAGGGAATCAGAGGCGGGGAATCAGAGGCGGGGAATCAGAGGCGGGGATTCAGAGGCAGGGAATCAGACACGGGGAATCAGAGGTGGGGAATCAGAGATGGGGAATCAGAGGCGGGGAATCAGAGGCAGGGAATCAGACGCAGGGAATCAGAGGCGGGGAATCAGAGCTGGGGAATCAGAGGTGGGGAATCAGAGTCGGGGAATCAGAGGCAGGGAATCGGATGTGCGGAATCAGAGATGGGGAATCAGAGGTGGGAAATCAGAGGCGGTGAATCAGAGATGGGGAATCAGAGGCGGAGAATCAGAGGCAGGAAATCAGACACGTGGATTCAGAGGCTGGGAATCAGACGGGGGGAATCAAAGGCGGGGAATCAGAGCTGGTGAATCAGAGGCAGGGAATCAGAGTTGGGGATTCAGAGGCGGGGAATCAGATATGGGGAAACAGAGGCGGGGAATCAGAGGCGGGCAAACAGAGGCGGGGAATTAGATATGGGGAATCAGAGGTGGGGAATCAGAGGTGGTGAATCAGAGATGGGGAATCACAAGCGGGGAATCAGAGGCAGGGCATAGAACGCGGGGAATTAGAGGCAGGGAATCAGAGCTGGGGAATCAGAGACGGGGAATCAGATATGGGGAAACAGAGGCGGGGAATCAGAGGCGGGGAAACAGAGGCAGGGAATCAGACATGGGGAATCGGATGCGGGGAATCTGAGGTGGGGAATCAGAGCTGGGGAATCAGAGGCGGGGAATCAGAGTTGGGGCATCAGAGGTGGGGAATTAGATATGGGGAAACAGAGGCGGGGAATCAGAGGCGGGGAAACTGAGGCGGGGAATCAGATATGGGGAATCAGAGGTGGGGAATCAGAGGCAGGGAATCAGATGTGCGGAATCAGAGATGGGGAATCAGAGGCAGGGAATCAGAATCAGAAGCGGGGAATTAGAGGCCGGGAATCAGAGGCCGGGAATCAGATATGGGGAATCAGAGGTGGGGAATCAGGGGCAGGGAATCAGTGGCAGGGAATCAGAGGCGGGAAAACAGAGGCGGGGAATCAGATATGGGGAATCAGAGGTGGGGAATCAGGGGCAGGGAATCAGTGGCAGGGAATCAGACGCGGGGAATCAGAGGCGGGGAATCAGAGGCAGGGAATCAGACACAGGGAATCAGAGGCGGGGAATCAGAGATGGGGAATCAGAGGCGGGGAATCAGAGGCAGGGAATCGGATGCCGGGAATCAGTGGCGGGAAATCAGAGCTGGGGAATCAGAGGCGGGGCATCAGAGTTGGGGAATCAGAGGCGGCGAAGCCGATATGGGGAAATTGAGGCGGGGAATCAGATATGGGGAATCAGAGGCAGGGAATCAGATATGGGGAATCAGAGGCTGGGAATCAGAGGGGGGGAAACAGAGGCGGGGAATCAGAGGCAGGGAATCAGACACGGGGAATCAGAGGTGGGGAATCAGAGATTGGGAATAAGAGGCGGGGAATCAGAGGCAGGGAATCAGACACGGGGAATCAGAGGCGGGGAATAAGAGCTGGGGATTCAGAGGTGGGGAATCAGAGTCGGGGAATCAGAGGCAGGGAATCGGATGTGCGGAATCAGAAATGGGGAATCAGAGGTGGGGAATCAGAGGCGGTGAATCAGAGATGGGGAATCAGAGGTGGGGAATCAGAGGCAGGAATTCAGACACGGGGATTCAGAGGCTGGGAATCAGACGGGGGGAATGAAAGGCGGGGAATCAGAGCTGGTGAATCAGAGGCAGGGAATCAGAGTTGGGGATTCAGAGGCGGGGAATCAGATATGGGGAAACAGAGGCGGGGAATCAGAGGCGGGCAAACAGAGGCGGGGAATTAGATATGGGGAATCAGAGGTGGGGAATCAGAGGTGGTGAATCAGAGAAGGGGAATCACAGGCGGGGAATCAGAGGCAGGGAATGGAACGCGGGGAATCAGAGGCAGGGAATCAGAGCTGGGAATCAGAGGCGGGGAATCAGATATGGGGAAACAGAGGCGGGGAATCAGACGCGGGGAAACAGAGGCGGGGAATCAGACATGGGGAATCGGATGCAGGGAATCAGAGGTGGGGAATCAGAGCTGGGGAATCAGATGTGCGGAATCAGAGATGGGGAATCAGAGGCAGGGAATCAGAATCAGAAGCGGGGAATCAGAGGCCGGGAATCAGAGGCCGGGAATCAAATGCTGGGAATAAGAGGCCGGGAATCAGAGATGGGGAATCAGAGTCCGGGAATCAGAGATGGGGATTCAGAGGCGGGGAATGAGATATGGAGAATCAGAGGCGGGGAATCAGAGGCGGGGAAACAGAGGTGGGGAATCAGATATGGGGAATCAGAGGTGGCGAATCAAAGGCGGTGAATCAGAGATGGGGAATCAGAGGCGGGGAAACAGAGGCAGGGAATCAGATGCGGGGAATCAGAGGCGGGGAATCAGAGCTGGCGAATCAGAGGTGGGGAATCAGAGGTGGGCAATCAGAGCCGGGGAATCAGATATGGGGAATCAGAGGCGGGGAATCAGAGGCGGGGAAACAGAGGCGGGGAATCAGAAATGGGGAATCAGAGGTTGGGAATCAGAGGTTGTAAATCAGAGATGGGGAATCAAGGCGTGGAATCAGAGGCAGGGAATCAGACGCGGGGAATCAGAGGCGGGGATTCAGAGCTGGGGAATCAGAGGCGGGGAATCAGAGTTGGGGAATCAGAGGCAGGGAATCAGATATGGGGAATCAGAGGCGGGGAATCAGAGGCGGGGAAACAGAGGCGGGGAATCAGATATGGGGAATCAGAAGTGGGGAATCAGGGGCAGGGAATCAGTGGCAGGGAATCAGAGGCGGGGAATCAGAGGCGGGGAATCAGAGGCAGGGAATCAGACACGGGGAATCAGAGGCGGGGAATCAGAGATGGGGAATCAGAGGCGGGGAATCAGAAGCAGGGAATCGGACGCCGGGAATCAGAGGCGGGGAATCAGAGCTGGGGAATCAGAGGCGGGGAATCAGAGTTGGGGAATCAGAGGCGGGGAATCAGATATGGGGAAATAGAGGCGGGGAATCAGATATGGGGAATGAGAGGTGTGGAATCAGAGGTTGGGAATCAGAGGCAGGGAATCAGAGGCGGGGAAACAGAGGCGGGGAATCAGATATGGGGAATCAGAGGTGGCGAATCAAAGGCGGTGAAACAGAGATGGGGAATCAGGGCAGGGAATCAGAGTCAGGGAATCAGAGCTGGGGAAACAGAGGCGGGGAATCAGATATGGGGAATCAGAGGTGGGGAATCAGGGGCGGGGAATCAGTGGCAGGGAATCAGAGCTGGGGAATCAGAGGTGGGGAATCAGAGCTGGGGAAACAGAGGCGGGGAATCAGATATGGGGAATCAGAGGTGGGGAATCAGGGGCGGGGAATCAGTGGCAGGGAATCAGAGGCCGGGAATAAAAGGCGGGGAATCAGAGCTGTGGAATCAGAGGCCGGGAATCAGAGGCAGGGAAACAGAGGCGGGGAATCAGATATGGGGAATCAGAGGTGGGGAATTAGAGGTTGCGAATCAGAGGCAGGGAATCAGAGGCGGGGAATCAGAGGCGGGGAATCAGAGGCAGGGAATCGGATGTGCGGAATCAGAGATGGGGTATCAGAGGTGGGGATTCAGAGGTGGTGAATCAGAGAAGGGGAATCAGAGGCAGGGAATCAGACGCAGGGAATCAGAGGCGGGGAATCATAGCTGGCGAATTAGAGGAGGGGAATCAAAGTTGGGGAATCAGAGGCGGGGAATCAGATATGGGGAAACAGAGGCGGGGAATCAGAGGCGGGGAAACAGAGGCGGGGAATCATAGGCGGGGAATCAGAGATGGGGAATCAGAGGCGGGGAATCAGAGGCAGGGAATCGGATGCCGGAAATCAGAGGCGGGAAATCAGAGCTGGGGAATCAGAGGCGGGGAATAAGAGTTGGGGATTCAGAGGCGGGGAATCAGATATGGGGAAACAGAGGCGGGGAATCAGAGGCAGGCAAACAGAGGCGGGGAATTAGATATGGGGAATCAGAGGTGGGGAATCAGAGGTGGTGAATCAGAGATGGGGAATCACAGGCGGGGAATCAGAGGCAGGGAATAGAACGCGGGGAATTAGAGGCAGGGAATCAGAGCTGGGGAATCAGAGGCGGGGAATCAGATATGGGGAAACAGAGGCGGGGAATCAGAGGCGGGGAAACAGAGGCAGGGAATCAGACATGGGGAATCGGATGCGGGGAATCTGAGGTGGGGAATCAGAGCTGGGGAATCAGAGGCGGGGAATCAGAGTTGGGGCATCAGAGGTGGGGAATTAGATATGGGGAAACAGAGGCGGGGAATCAGAGGCGGGGAAACAGAGGCGGGGAATCAGATATGGGGAATCAGAGGTGGGGAATCAGAGGCAGGGAATCAGATGTGCGGAATCAGAGATGGGGAATCAGAGGCAGGGAATCAGAATCAGAAGCGGGGAATTAGAGGCCGGGAATCAGAGGCCGGGAATCAGATATGGGGAATCAGAGGTGGGGAATCAGGGGCAGGGAATCAGTGGCAGGGAATCAGAGGCGGGAAAACAGAGGCGGGGAATCAGATATGGGGAATCAGAGGTGGGGAATCAGGGGCAGGGAATCAGTGGCAGGGAATCAGACGCGGGGAATCAGAGGCGGGGAATCAGAGGCAGGGAATCAGACACGGGGAATCAGAGGCGGGGAATCAGAGATGGGGAATCAGAGGCGGGGAATCAGAGGCAGGGAATCGGATGCCGGGAATCAGAGGCGGGAAATCAGGGCTGGGGAATCAGAGGCGGGGCATCAGAGTTGGGGAATCAGAGGCGGCGAAGCAGATATGGGGAAATAGAGGCGGGGAATCAGATATGGGGAATCAGAGGCAGGGAATCAGATATGGGGAATCAGAGGCTGGGAATCAGAGGGGGGGAAACAGAGGCGTGGAATCAGAGGCAGGGAATCAGACACGGGGAATCAGAGGTGGGGAATCAGAGATGGGGAATCAGAGGCGGGGAATCAGAGGCAGGGAATCAGACACGGGGAATCAGAGGCGGGGAATAAGAGCTGGGGATTCAGAGGTGGGGAATCAGAGTCGGGGAATCAGAGGCATGGAATCGGATGTGCGGAATCAGAAATGGGGAATCAGAGGTGGGGAATCAGAGGCGTTGAATCAGAGATGGGGAATCAGAGGCGGGGAATCAGAGGCAGGAATTCAGACACGGGGATTCAGAGGCTGGGAATCAGACGGGGGGAATCAAAGGCGGGGAATCAGAGCTGGTGAATCAGAGGCAGGGAATCAGAGTTGGGGATTCAGAGGCGGGGAATCAGATATGGGGAAACAGAGGCGGGGAATCAGAGGCGGGCAAACAGAGGCGGGGAATTAGATATGGGGAATCAGAGGTGGGGAATCAGAGGTGGTGAATCAGAGATGGGGAATCACAGGCGGGGAATCAGAGGCAGGGAATGGAACGCGGGGAATCAGAGGCAGGGAATCAGAGCTGGGGAATCAGAGGCGGGGAATCAGATATGGGGAAACAGAGGCGGGGAATCAGAGGCGGGGAAAGAGAGGCGGGGAATCAGACATGGGGAATCGGATGCAGGGAATCAGAGGTGGGGAATCAGAGCTGGGGAATCAGAGGCGGGGAATCAGAGTTGGGGCATCAGAGGTGGGGAATTAGATATGGGGAAACAGAGGCGGGGAATCAGAGGCGGGGAAACAGAGGCTGGGAATCAGATATGGGGAATCAGAGGTGGGGAATCAGAGGCAGGGAATCAGATGTGCGGAATCAGAGATGGGGAATCAGAGGCAGGGAATCAGAATCAGAAGCGGGGAATCAGAGGCCGGGAATCAGAGGCCGGGAATCAAATGCTGGGAATAAGAGGCCGGGAATCAGAGGTGGGGAATCAGAGTCCGGGAATCAGAGATGGGGATTCAGAGGCGGGGAATGAGATATGGAGAATCAGAGGCGGGGAATCAGAGGCGGGGAAACAGAGGTGGGGAATCAGATATGGGGAATCAGAGGTGGCGAATCAAAGGCGGTGAATCAGAGATGGGGAATCAGAGGCAGGGAATCAGAGGCAGGGAATCAGATGCGTGGAATCAGAGGCGGGGAATCAGAGCTGGCGAATCAGAGGCGGGGAATCAGAGGTGGGCAATCAGAGCCGGGGAATCAGATATGGGGAATCAGAGGCGGGGAATCAGAGGCGGGGAAACAGAGGCGGGGAATCAGATATGGGGAATCAGAGGTGGGGAATCAGAGGTTGTAAATCAGAGATGGGGAATCAAGGCGGGGAATCAGAGGCAGGGAATCAGACGCGGGGAATCAGAGGCGGGGATTCAGAGCTGGGGAATCAGAGGCGGGGAATCAGAGTTGGGGAATCAGAGGCAGGGAATCAGATATGGGGAATCAGAGGCGGGGAATCAGAGGCGGGGAAACAGAGGCGGGGAATCAGATATGGGGAATCTGAAGTGGGGAATCAGGGGCAGGGAATCAGTGGCAGGGAATCAGAGGCGGGGAATCAGAGGCGGGGAATCAGAGGCAGGGAATCAGACACGGGGAATCAGAGGCGGGGAATCAGAGATGGGGAATCAGAGGCGGGGAAACAGAGGCAGGGAATCGGACGCCGGGAATCAGAGGCGGGGAATCAGAGCTGGGGAATCAGAGGCGGGGTATCAGAGTTGGGGAATCAGAGGCGGGGAATCAGATATGGGGAAATAGAGGCGGGTAATCAGATATGGGGAATGAGAGGTGTGGAATCAGAGGTTGGGAATCAGAGGCAGGGAATCAGAGGCGGGGAAACAGAGGCGGGGAATCAGATATGGGGAATCAGAGGTGGCGAATCAAAGGCGGTGAAACAGAGATGGGGAATCAGGGCAGGGAATCAGAGGAAGGGAATCAGAGCTGGGGAAACAGAGGCGGGGAATCAGATATGGGGAATCAGAGGTGGGGAATCAGGGGCGGGGAATCAGTGGCAGGGAATCAGAGCTGGGGAATCAGAGGTGGGGAATCAGAGCTGGGGAAACAGAGGCGGGGAATCAGATATGGGGAATCAGAGGTGGGGAATCAGGGGCGGGGAATCAGTGGCAGGGAATCAGAGGCCGGGAATAAAAGGCGGGGAATCAGAGCTGTGGAATCAGAGGCCGGGAATCAGAGGCAGGGAAACAGAGGCGGGGAATCAGATATGGGGAATCAGAGGTGGGGAATTAGAGGTTGCGAATCAGAGGCAGGGAATCAGAGGCGGGGAATCAGAGGCGGGGAATCAGAGGCAGGGAATCGGATGTGCGGAATCAGAGATGGGGAATCAGAGGTGGGGATTCAGAGGTGGTGAATCAGAGAAGGGGAATCAGAGGCAGGGAATCAGACGCAGGGAATCAGAGGCGGGGAATCATAGCTGGCGAATTAGAGGAGGGGAATCAAAGTTGGGGAATCAGAGGCGGGGAATCAGATATGGGGAAACAGAGGCGGGAAATCAGAGGCGGGGAAACAGAGGCGGGGAATCATAGGCGGGGAATCAGAGATGGGGAATCAGAGGCGGGGAATCAGAGGCAGGGAATCGGATGCCGGAAATCAGAGGCGGGAAATCAGAGCTGGGGAATCAGAGGCGGGGAATCAGAGTTGGGGAATCAGAGGCGGCGAAGCAGATATGGGGAAAATGAGGCGGGGAATCAGATATGGGGAATCAGAGGCGGCGAATCAGATATGGGGAATCAGAGGCTGGGAATCAGAGCGGGGGAAACAGAGGCGGGGAATAAGATGTGGGGAATCAGAGGTGGGGAATCAGTGGTGGGGAATCAGTGGCAGGGAATCAGAGGAGGGGAATCAGAGGCGGGGATTCAGAGGCAGGGAATCAGACACGGGGAATCAGAGGTTGGGAATCAGAGATGGGGAATCAGAGGCGGGGAATCAGAGGCAGGGAATCAGACGCGTGGAATCAGAGGCGGGGAATCAGAGCTGGGGAATCAGAGGTGGGGAATCAGAGTCGGGGAATCAGAGGCAGGGAATCGGATGTGTGGAATCAGAGATGGGGAATCAGAGGTGGGGAATCAGAGGCGGTGAATCAGAGATGGGGAATCAGAGGCGGGGAATCAGAGGCAGGAAATCAGACACGGGGATTCAGAGGCTGGGAATCAGACGGGGGGAATCAAAGGCGGGGAATCAGAGCTGGTGAATCAGAGGCAGGGAATCAGAGTTGGGGATTCAGAGGCGGGGAATCAGATATGGGGAAACAGAGGCGGGGAATCAGAGGCGGGCAAACAGAGGCGGGGAATTAGATATGGGGAATCAGAGGTGGGGAATCAGAGGTGGTGAATCAGAGATGGGGAATCACAGGCGGGGAATCAGAGTTGGGGCATCAGAGGTGGGGAATTAGATATGGGGAAACAGAGGCGGGGAATCAGAGGCGGGGAAACAGAGGCGGGGAATCAGATATGGGGAATCAGAGGTGGGGAATCAGAGGCAGGGAATCAGATGTGCGGAATCAGAGATGGGGAATCAGAGGCAGGGAATCAGAATCAGAAGCGGGGAATTAGAGGCCGGGAATCAGAGGCCGGGAATCAGATGCTGGGAATAAGAGGCCGGGAATAAGAGGTGGGGAATTAGAGGTTGCGAATCAGAGGCGGGGAATCAGAGGCGGGGAATCAGAAGCAGGGAATCGGATGTGCGGAATCAGAGATGGGGAATCAGAGGTGGGGATTCAGAGGTGGTGAATCAGTGAAGGGGAATCAGAGGCTGGGAATCAGAGGCAGGGAATCAGACGCAGGGAATCAGAGGCGGGGAATCATAGCTGGCGAATTAGAGGAGTGGAATCAGAGTTGGGGAATCAGAGGCGGGGAATCAGATATGGGGAAACAGAGGCGGGGAATCAGAGGCGGGGAAACAGAGGCGGGGAATCAGATATGGGGAATCAGAGGTGGGGAATCAGGGGCAGGGAATCAGTGGCAGGGAATCAGACGCGGGGAATCAGAGGCGGGGAATCAGAGGCAGGTAATCAGACACGGGGAATCTGAGGCGGGGAATCAGAGATGGGCAATCAGAGGCGGGGAATCAGAGGCAGGGAATCGGATGCCGGAAATCAGAGGCGGGAAATCAGAGCTGGGGAATCAGAGGCGGGGAATCAGAGTTGGGGAATCAGAGGCGGCGAATAAGATATGGGGAAATAGAGGCGGGGAATCGGATATGGGGAATCAGAGGCGGGGAATTAGATATGGGGAATCAGAGGCTGGGAATCAGAGGGGGGGAAACTGAGGCGGGGAATAAGATATGGGGAATCAGAGGTGGGGAATCAGGGGCGGGTAATCAGTGGCAGGGAATCAGAGGCGAGGAATCAGAGGCGGGGATTCAGAGGCAGGGAATCAGACACGGGGAATCAGAGGTGGGGAATCAGAGATGGGGAATCAGAGGCGGGGAATCAGAGGCAGGGAATCAGACGCGGGGAATCAGAGGCGGGGAATCAGAGCTGGGGAATCAGAGGTGGGTAATCAGAGTCGGGGAATCAGAGGCAGGGAATCGGATGTGCGGAATCAGAGATGGGGAATCAGAGGCGGTGAATCAGAGATGGGGAATCAGAGGCGGGGAATCAGAGGCAGGAATTCAGACACGGGGATTCAGAGGCTGGGAATCAGACGGGGGGAATCAAAGGCGGGGAATCAGAGCTGGTGAATCAGAGGCAGGGAATCAGAGTTGGGGATTCAGAGGCGGGGAATCAGATATGGGGAAACAGAGGCGGGGAATCAGAGGCGGGCAAACAGAGGCGGGGAATTAGATATGGGGAATCAGAGGTGGGGAATCAGAGGTGGTGAATCAGAGATGGGGAATCACAGGCGGTGGAATCAGAGGCAGGGAATAGAACGCGGGGAATCAGAGGCAGGGAATCAGAGCTGGGGAATCAGAGGCGGGGAATCAGATATGGGGAAACAGAGGCGGGGAATCAGAGGCGGGGAAACAGAGGCGGGGAATCAGACATGGGGAATCGGATGCGGGGAATCAGAGGTGGGGAATCAGAGCTGGGGAATCAGAGGCGGGGAATCAGAGTTGGGGCATCAGAGGTGGGGAATTAGATATGGGGAAACAGAGGCGGGGAATTAGAGGCCGGGAATCAGAGGCCGGGAATCAGATGCTGGGAATAATAGGCCGGGAATCAGAGGTGGGGAATCAGAGTCCGGGAATCAGAGATGGGGATTCAGAGGCGGGGAATGAGATATGGAGAATCAGAGGCAGGGAATCAGAGGCGGGGAAACAGAGGTGGGGAATCAGATATGGGAAATCAGAGGTGGCGAATCAAAGGCGGTGAATCAGAGATGGGGAAACAGAGGCGGGGAATCAGAGGCGGGTAAACAGAGGTGGGGAATCACATATGGGGAATCAGAGGCGGGGAAACAGAGACAGGGAATCCGATATGGGGAATCAGAGGCCGGGAATCAGAGGTGGTGAATCAGAGATGGGGAATCAGAGGCAGTGAATCAGAGCTGCACAATCAGAGGCGGGGAATCAGATATGGGGAATCAGAGGCGGGGAATCAGAGGCGGGGAAACAGAGGCGGGGAATCAGATATGGGGAATCAGAGGTGGGGCATCAGAGGTTGTGAATCACAGATGGGGAATCAGAGGCGGGGAATCAGAGGCAGGGAATCAGACGCGGGGAATCAGAGCCGGGGATTCAGAGCTGGGGAATCAGAGGCGGGGAATCAGAGTTGGGGAATCAGAGGCGGGGAATCAGATATGGGGAATCAGAGGCAGGGAATCAGAGGCGGGAAAACAGAGGCGGGGAATCAGATATGGGGAATCAGAGGTGGGGAATCAGGGGCAGGTAATCAGTGGCAGGGAATCAGACGCAGGGAATCAGAGGCGGGGAATCAGAGGCAGGGAATCAGACACGGGGAATCAGAGGCGGGGAATCAGAGATGGGGAATCAGAGGCGGGGAATCAGAGGCAGGGAATCGGATGCCGGGAATCAGAGGCGGGAAATCAGAGCTGGGGAATCAGAGGCGGGGCATCAGAGTTGGGGAATCAGAGGCGGCGAAGCAGATATGGGGAAATAGAGGCGGGGAATCAGATATGGGGAATCAGAGGCAGGGAATCAGATATGGGGAATCAGAGGCTGGGAATCAGAGGGGGGGAAACAGAGGCGGGGAATAAGATATGGGGAATCAGAGGTGGGGAATCAGGGGCGGGGAATCAGTGGCAGGGAATCAGAGGCGGGGAATCAGAGGCGGGGAATCAGAGGCAGGGAATCAGACACGGGGAATCAGAGGTGGGGAATCAGAGATGGGGAATCAGAGGCGGGGAATAAGAGGCAGGGAATCAGACACGGGGAATCAGAGGCGGGGAATAAGAGCTGGGGAATCAGACGTGGGGAATCAGAGTCGGGGAATCAGAGGCAGGGAATCGGATGTGCGGAATCAGAAATGGGGAATCAGAGGTGGGGAATCAGAGGCGGTGAATCAGAAATGGGGAATCAGAGGCGGGGAATCAGAGGCAGGAATTCAGACACGGGGATTCAGAGGCTGGGAATCAGACGGGGGGAATGAAAGGCGGGGAATCAGAGCTGGTGAATCAGAGGCAGGGAATCAGAGTTGGGGATTCAGAGGCGGGGAATCAGATATGGGGAAACAGAGGCGGGGAATCAGAGGCGGGCAAACAGAGGCGGGGAATTAGATATGGGGAATCAGAGGTGGGGAATCAGAGGTGGTGAATCAGAGATGGGGAATCACAGGCGGGGAATCAGAGGCAGGGAATGGAACGCGGGGAATCAGAGGCAGGGAATCAGAGCTGGGGAATCAGAGGCGGGGAATCAGATATGGGGAAACAGAGGCGGGGAATCAGAGGCGGGGAAACAGAGGCGGGGAATCAGACATGGGGAATCGGATGCAGGGAATCAGAGGTGGGGAATCAGAGCTGGGGAATCAGAGGCGGGGAATCAGTGTTGGGGCATCAGAGGTGGGGAATTAGATATGGGGAAACAGAGGCGGGGAATCAGAGGCGTGGAAACAGAGGCGGGGAATCAGATATGGGGAATCAGAGGTGGGGAATCAGAGGCAGGGAATCAGATGTGCGGAATCAGAGATGGGGAATCAGAGGCAGGGAATCAGAATCAGAAGCGGGGAATCAGAGGCCGGGAATCAGAGGCCGGGAATCAAATGCTGGGAATAAGAGGCCGGGAATCAGAGGTGGGGAATCAGAGTCCGGGAATCAGAGATGGGGATTGAGAGGCGGGGAATGAGATATGGAGAATCAGAGGCGGGGAATCAGAGGCGGGGAAACAGAGGTGGGGAATCAGATATGGGGAATCAGAGGTGGCGAATCAAAGGCGGTGAATCAGAGATGGGGAATCAGAGGCGGGGAATCAGAGGCAGGGAATCAGATGCGGGGAATCAGAGGCGGGGAATCAGAGCTGGCGAATCAGAGGCGGGGAATCAGAGGTGGGCAATCAGAGCCGGGGAATCATATATGGGGAATCAGAGGCGGGGAATCAGAGGCAGGGAAACAGAGGCGGGGAATCAGATATGGGGAATCAGAGGTGGGGAATCAGAGGTTGTAAATCAGAGATGGGGAATCAAGGCGGGGAATCAGAGGCAGGGAATCAGACGCGGGGAATCAGAGGCGGGGATTCAGAGCTGGGGAATCAGAGGCGGGGAATCAGAGTTGGGGAATCAGAGGCAGGGAATCAGATATGGGGAATCAGAGGCGGGGAATCAGAGGCGGGGAAACAGAGGCGGCGAATCAGATATGGGGAATCAGAAGTGGGGAATCAGGGGCAGGGAATCAGTGGCAGGGAATCAGAGGCGGGGAATCAGAGGCGGGGAATCAGAGGCAGGGAATCAGACACGGGGAATCAGAGGCGGGGAATCAGAGATGGGGAATCAGAGGCGGGGAATCAGAGGCAGGGAATCGGACGCCGGGAATCAGAGGCGGGGAATCAGAGCTGGGGAATCAGAGGCGGGGAATCAGATTTGGGGAATCAGAGGCGGGGAATCAGATATGGGGAAATAGAGGCGGGGAATCAGATATGGGGAACGAGAGGTGGGGAATCAGGGGCGGGGAATCAGTGGCAGGGAATCAGAGCTGGGGAATCAGAGGTGGGGAATCAGAGCTGGGGAAACAGAGGCGGGGAATCAGATATGGGGAATCAGAGGTGGGGAATCAGGGGCGGGGAATCAGAGCTGTGGAATCAGAGGCCGGGAATCAGATATGGGGAATCAGAGGTGGGGAATCAGGGGCGGGGAATCAGTGGCGGGGAATCAGAGGCCGGGAATAAAAGGCGGGGAATCAGTGCTGTGGAATCAGAGGCCGGGAATCAGAGGCAGGGAAACAGAGGCGGGGAATCAGATATGGGGAATCAGAGGTGGGGAATTAGAGGTTGCGAATCAGAGGCAGGGAATCAGAGGCGGGGAATCAGAGGCAGGGAATCGGATGTGCGGAATCAGAGATGGGGAATCAGAGGTGGGGATTCAGAGGTGGTGAATCAGAGAAGGGGAATCAGAGGCAGGGAATCAGACGCAGGGAATCAGAGGCGGGGAATCATAGCTGGCGAATTAGAGGAGGGGAATCAAAGTTGGGGAATCAGAGGCGGGGAATCAGATATGGGGAAACAGAGGCGGGGAAACAGAGGCGGGGAATCAGAGGCGGGGAAACAGAGGCGGGGAATCATAGGCGGGGAATCAGAGATGGGGAATCAGAGGCGGGGAATCAGAGGCAGGGAATCGGATGCCGGAAATCAGAGGCGGGAAATCAGAGCTGGGGAATCAGAGGCGGGGAATCAGAGTTGGGGAATCAGAGGCGGCGAAGCAGATATGGGGAAAATGAGGCGGGGAATCAGATATGGGGAATCAGAGGTGGGGAATCAGATATGGGGAATCAGAGACTGGGAATCAGAGCGGGGGAAACAGAGGCGGGGAATAAGATATGGGGAATTAGAGGTGGGGAATCAGTGGTGGGGAATCAGAGGCGGGGATTCAGAGGCAGGGAATCAGACACGGGGAATCAGAGGTGGGGAATCAGAGATGGGGAATCAGAGGCGGGGAATCAGAGGCAGGGAATCAGACATGGGGAATCAGAGGCGGGGAATCAGAGCTGGGGAATCAGAGGTGGGGAATCAGAGTCGGGGAATCAGAGGCAGGGAATCGGATGTGCGGAATCAGAGATGGGGAATCAGAGGTGGGGAATCAGAGGCGGTGAATCAGAGATGGGGAATCAGAGGCGGGGAATCAGAGGCAGGAAATCAGACACGGGGATTCAGAGGCTGGGAATCAGACGGGGGGAATCAAAGGCGGGGAATCAGAGGTGGGGAATCATAGGCAGGGAATCGGATGTGCGGAATCAGAGATGGGGAATCAGAGGCCGGGAATCAGATGTGGTGAATCAGAGATGGGGAATCAGAGGCGGGGAATCAGAGGCAGGGAATCAGACACGGGGAATCAGAGGCGGGGAATCAGAGATGGGGAATCAGAGGCGGGGAATCAGAGGCAGGGAATCGGACGCCGGGAATCAGAGGCGGGGAATCAGAGCTGGGGAATCAGAGGCGGGGAATCAGAGTTGGGGAATCAGAGGCGGGGAATCAGATATGGGGAAATAGAGGCGGGGAATCAGATATGGGGAATGAGAGGTGTGGAATCAGAGGTTGGGAATCAGAGGCAGGGAATCAGAGTCGGGGAAACAGAGGCGGGGAATCAGATATGGGGAATCAGAGGTGGCGAATCAAAGGCGGTGAAACAGAGATGAGGAATCAGGGCAGGGAATCAGAGGCAGGGAATCAGAGCTGGGGAAACAGAGGCGGGGAATCAGATATGGGGAATCAGAGGTGGGGAATAAGGGGCGGGGAATCAGTGGCAGGGAATCAGAGCTGGGGAATCAGAGGTGGGGAATCAGAGCTGGGGAAACAGAGGCGGGGAATCAGATATGGGGAATCAGAGGTGGGGAATCAGGGGCGGGGAATCAGTGGCAGGGAATCAGAGGCCGGGAATAAAAGGCGGGGAATCAGAGCTGTGGAATCAGAGGCCGGGAATCAGAGGCAGGGAAACAGAGGCGGGGAATCAGATATGGGGAATCAGAGGTGGGGAATTAGAGGTTGCGAATCAGAGGCAGGGAATCAGAGGCGGGGAATCAGAGGCGGGGAATCAGAGGCAGGGAATCGGATGTGCGGAATCAGAGATGGGGAATCAGAGGTGGGGATTCAGAGGTGGTGAATCAGAGAAGGGGAATCAGAGGCAGGGAATCAGACGCAGGGAATCAGAGGCGGGGAATCATAGCTGGCGAATTAGAGGAGGGGAATCAAAGTTGGGGAATCAGAGGCGGGGAATCAGAGATGGGAAATCAGAGACGGGGAATCAGAGGCAGGGAATCGGATGCCGGAAATCAGAGGCGGGATATCAGAGCTGGGGAATCAGAGGCGGGGAATCAGAGTTGGGGAATCAGAGGCGGCGAAGCAGATATGGGGAAAATGAGGCGGGGAATCAGATATGGGGAATCAGAGGTGGGGAATCAGAGGCAGGGAATCAGATGTGCGGAATCAGAGATGGGGAATCAGAGGCAGGGAATCAGAATCAGAAGCGGGGAATTAGAGGCCGGGAATCAGAGGCCGGGAATCAGATGCTGGGAATAAGAGGCCGGGAATAAGAGGTGGGGAATTAGAGGTTTCGAATCAGAGGCGGGGAATCAGAGGCGGGGAATCAGAAGCAGGGAATCGGATGTGCGGAATCAGAGATGGGGAATCAGAGGTGGGGATTCAGAGGTGGTGAATCAGTGAAGGGGAATCAGAGGCTGGGAATCAGAGGCAGGGAATCAGACGCAGGGAATCAGAGGCGGGGAATCATAGCTGGCGAATTAGAGGAGTGGAATCAGAGTTGGGGAATCAGAGGCGGGGAATCAGATATGGGGAAACAGAGGCGGGGAATCAGAGGCGGGGAAACAGATGCGGGGAATCAGATATGGGGAATCAGAGGTGGGGAATCAGGGGCAGGGAATCAGTGGCAGGGAATCAGACGCGGGGAATCAGAGGCGGGGAATCAGAGGCAGGTAATCAGACACGGGGAATCAGAGGCGGGGAATCAGAGATGGGGAATCAGAGGCGGGGAATCAGAGGCAGGGAATCGGATGCCGGAAATCAGAGGCGGGAAATCAGAGCTGGGGAATCAGAGGCGGGGAATCAGAGTTGGGGAATCAGAGGCGGCGAATAAGATATGGGGAAATAGAGGCGGGGAATCGGATATGGGGAATCAGAGGCGGGGAATCAGATATGGGGAATCAGAGGCTGGGAATCAGATGGGGGGAAACTGAGGCGGGGAATAAGATATGGGGAATCAGAGGTGGGGAATCAGGGGCGGGTAATCAGTGGCAGGGAATCAGAGGCGAGGAATCAGAGGCGGGGATTCAGAGGCAGGGAATCAGACACGGGGAATCAGAGGTGGGGAATCAGAGATGGGGAATCAGAGGCGGGGAATCAGAGGCAGGGAATCAGACGCGGGGAATCAGAGGCGGGGAATCAGAGCTGGGGAATCAGAGGTGGGTAATCAGAGTCGGGGAATCAGAGGCAGGGAATCGGATGTGCGGAATCAGAGATGGGGAATCAGAGGCGGTGAATCAGAGATGGGGAATCAGAGGCGGGGAATCAGAGGCAGGAAATCAGACACGGGGATTCAGAGGCTGGGAATCAGACGGGGGGAATCAAAGGCGGGGAATCAGAGCTGGTGAATCAGAGTCAGGGAATCAGAGTTGGGGATTCAGAGGCGGGGAATCAGATATGGGGAAACAGAGGCGGGGAATCAGAGGCGGGCAAACAGAGGCGGGGAATTAGATATGGGGAATCAGAGGTGGGGAATCAGAGGTGGTGAATCAGAGATGGGGAATCACAGGCGGTGGAATCAGAGGCAGGGAATAGAACGCGGGGAATCAGAGGCAGGGAATCAGAGCTGGGGAATCAGAGGCGGGGAATCAGATATGGGGAAACAGAGGCGGGGAATCAGAGGCGGGGAAACAGAGGCGGGGAATCAGACATGGGGAATCGGATGCGGGGAATCAGAGGTGGGGAATCAGAGCTGGGGAATCAGAGGCGGGGAATCAGAGTTGGGGCATCAGAGGTGGGGAATTAGATATGGGGAAACAGAGGCGGGGAATTAGAGGCCGGGAATCAGAGGCCGGGAATCAGATGCTGGGAATAAGAGGCCGGGAATCAGAGGTGGGGAATCAGAGTCCGGGAATCAGAGATGGGGATTCAGAGGCGGGGAATGAGATATGGAGAATCAGAGGCAGGGAATCAGAGGCGGGGAAACAGAGGTGGGGAATCAGATATGGGAAATCAGAGGTGGCGAATCAAAGGCGGTGAATCAGAGATGGGGAAACAGAGGCGGGGAATCAGAGGCGGGTAAACAGAGGTGGGGAATCACATATGGGGAATCAGAGGCGGGGAAACAGAGACAGGGAATCCGATATGGGGAATCAGAGGCGGGGAATCAGAGGTGGGGAATCATAGGCAGGGAATCGGATGTGCGGAATCAGAGATGGGGAATCAGAGGCCGGGAATCAGAGGTGGTGAATCAGAGATGGGGAATCAGAGGCGGTGAATCAGAGCTGCACAATCAGAGGCGGGGAATCAGATATGGGGAATCAGAGGCGGGGAATCAGAGGCGGGGAAACAGAGGCGGGGAATCAGATATGGGGAATCAGAGGTGGGGCATCAGAGGTTGTGAATCACAGATGGGGAATCAGAGGCGGGGAATCAGAGGCAGGGAATCAGACGCGGGGAATCAGAGCCGGGGATTCAGAGCTGGGGAATCAGAGGCGGGGAATCAGAGTTGGGGAATCAGAGGCGGGGAATCAGATATGGCGAATCAGAGGCGGGGAATCAGAGGCAGGGAATCGGACGCCGGGAATCAGAGGCGGGGAATCAGAGCTGGGGAATCAGAGGCGGGGAATCAGAGTTGGGGAATCAGAGGCGGGGAATCAGATATGGGGAAATAGAGGCGGGGAATCAGATATGGGGAACGAGAGGTGGGGAATCAGGGGCGGGGAATCAGTGGCAGGGAATCAGAGCTGGGGAATCAGAGGTGGGGAATCAGAGCTGGGGAAACAGAGGCGGGGAATCAGATATGGGGAATCAGAGGTGGGGAATCAGGGGCGGGGAATCAGTGGCAGGGTATCAGAGGCCGGGAATAAAAGGCGGGGAATCCGAGCTGTGGAATCAGAGGCCGGGAATCAGATATGGGGAATCAGAGGTGGGGAATCAGGGGCGGGGAATCAGTGGCAGGGAATCAGAGGCCGGGAATAAAAGGCGGGGAATCAGTGCTGTGGAATCAGAGGCCGGGAATCAGAGGCAGGGAAACAGAGGCGGGGAATCAGATATGGGGAATCAGAGGTGGGGAATTAGAGGTTGCGAATCAGAGGCAGGGAATCGGATGTGCGGAATCAGAGATGGGGAATCAGAGGTGGGGATTCAGAGGTGGTGAATCAGAGAAGGGGAATCAGAGGCAGGGAATCAGATGCAGGGAATCAGAGGCGGGGAATCATAGCTGGCGAATTAGAGGAGGGGAATCAAAGTTGGGGAATCAGAGGCGGGGAATCAGATATGGGGAAACAGAGGCGGGGAAACAGAGGCGGGGAATCAGAGGCGGGGAAACAGAGGCGGGGAATCATAGGCGGGGAATCAGAGATGGGGAATCAGAGGCGGGGAATCAGAGGCAGGGAATCGGATGCCGGAAATCAGAGGCGGGAAATCAGAGCTGGGGAATCAGAGGCGGGGAATCAGAGTTGGGGAATCAGAGGCGGCGAAGCAGATATGGGGAAAATGAGGCGGGGAATCAGATATGGGGAATCAGAGGTGGGGAATCAGATATGGGGAATCAGAGGCTTGGAATCAGAGCGGGGGAAACAGAGGCGGGGAATAAGATATGGGGAATTAGAGGTGGGGAATCAGTGGTGGGGAATCAGAGGCGGGGATTCAGAGGCAGGGAATCAGACACGGGGAATCAGAGGTGGGGAATCAGAGATGGGGAATCAGAGGCGGGGTTTCAGAGGCAGGGAATCAGACGCGGGGAATCAGAGGCGGGGAATCAGAGCTGGGGAATCAGAGGTGGGGAATCAGAGTCGGGGAATCAGAGGCAGGGAATCGGATGTGCGGAATCAGAGATGGGGAATCAGAGGTGGGGAATCAGAGGCGGTGAATCAGAGGCAGGAAATCAGACACGGGGATTCAGAGGCTGGGAATCAGACACGGGGAATCAGAGGTGGGGAATCAGAGATGGGGAATCAGAGGCGGGGTTTCAGAGGCAGGGAATCAGTGGTGGGGAATCAGAGGCGGGGATTCAGAGGCAGGGAATCAGACACGGGGAATCAGAGGTGGGGAATCAGAGATGGGGAATCAGAGGCGGGGTTTCAGAGGCAGGGAATCAGACGCGGGGAATCAGAGGCGGGGAATCAGAGCTGGGGAATCAGAGGTGGGGAATCAGAGTCGGGGAATCAGAGGCAGGGAATCGGATGTGCGGAATCAGAGATGGGGAATCAGAGGTGGGGAATCAGAGGCGGGGAATCAGAGGCAGGAAATCAGACACGGGGATTCAGAGGCTGGGAATCAGACGGGGGGAATCAAAGGCGGGGAATCAGAGGTGGGGAATCATAGGCAGGGAATCGGATGTGCGGAATCAGAGATGGGGAATCAGAGGCCGGGAATCAGATGTGGTGAATCAGAGATGGGGAATCAGAGGCGGGGAATCAGAGGCAGGGAATCAGACACGGGGAATCAGAGGCGGGGAATCAGAGATGGGGAATCAGAGGCGGGGAATCAGAGGCAGGGAATCGGACGCCGGGAATCAGAGGCGGGGAATCAGAGCTGGGGAATCAGAGGCGGGGAATCAGAGTTGGGGAATCAGAGGCGGGGAATCAGATATGGGGAAATAGAGGGGGGGAATCAGATATGGGGAATGAGAGGTGTGGAATCAGAGGTTGGGAATCAGAGGCAGGGAATCAGAGGCGGGGAAACAGAGGCGGGGAATCAGATATGGGGAATAAGAGGTGGCGAATCAAAGGCGGTGAAACAGAGATGGGGAATCAGGGCAGGGAATCAGAGTCAGGGAATCAGAGCTGGGGAAACAGAGGCGGGGAATCAGATATGGGGAATCAGAGGTGGGGAATCAGGGGCGGGGAATCAGTGGCAGGGAATCAGAGCTGGGGAATCAGAGGTGGGGAATCAGAGCTGGGGAAACAGAGGCGGGGAATCAGATATGGGGAATCAGAGGTGGGGAATCAGGGGCGGGGAATCAGTGGCAGGGAATCAGAGGCCGGGAATAAAAGGCGGGGAATCAGAGCTGTGGAATCAGAGGCCGGGAATCAGAGGCAGGGAAACAGAGGCGGGGAATCAGATATGGGGAATCAGAGGTGGGGAATTAGAGGTTGCGAATCAGAGGCAGGGAATCAGAGGCTGGGAATCAGAGGCGGGGAATCAGAGGCAGGGAATCGGATGTGCGGAATCAGAGATGGGGAATCAGAGGTGGGGATTCAGAGGTTGTGAATCAGAGAAGGGGAATCAGAGGCAGGGAATCAGACGCAGGGAATCAGAGGCAGGGAATCATAGCTGGCGAATTAGAGGAGGGGAATCAAAGTTGGGGAATCAGAGGCAGGGAATCAGACACGGGGAATCAGAGGTGGGGAATCAGAGATGGGGAATCAGAGGCGGGGAATCAGAGGCATGGAATCAGACGCGGGGAATCAGAGGCGGGGAATCAGAGCTGGGGAATCAGAGGTAGGGAATCAGAGTCGGGGAATCAGAGGCAGGGAATCGGATGTGCGGAATCAGAGATGGGTAATCAGAGGTGGGGAATCAGAGGCGGTGAATCAGAGATGGGGAATCAGAGGCGGGGAATCAGAGGCAGGAAATCAGACACGGGGATTCAGAGGCTGGGAATCAGACGGGGGGAATCAAAGGCGGGGAATCAGAGGTGGGGAATCATAGGCAGGGAATCGGATGTGCGGAATCAGAGATGGGGAATCAGGGGCCGGGAATCAGATGTGGTGAATCAGAGATGGGGAATCAGAGGCGGGGAATCAGAGGCAGGGAATCAGACACGGGGAATCAGAGGCGGGGAATCAGAGATGGGGAATCAGAGGCGGGGAATCAGAGGCAGGGAATCGGACGCCGGGAATCAGAGGCGGGGAATCAGAGCTGGGGAATCAGAGGCGGGGAATCAGAGTTGGGGAATCAGAGGCGGGGAATCAGATATGGGGAAATAGAGGCGGGGAATCAGATATGGGGAATGAGAGGTGTGGAATCAGAGGTTGGGAATCAGAGGCAGGGAATCAGAGGCGGGGAAACAGAGGCGGGGAATCAGATATGGGGAATCAGAGGTGGCGAATCAAAGGCGGTGAAACAGAGATGGGGAATCAGGGCAGGGAATCAGAGGCAGGGAATCAGAGCTGGGGAAACAGAGGCGGGGAATCAGATATGGGGAATCAGAGGTGGGGAATCAGGGGCGGGGAATCAGTGGCAGGGTATCAGAGCTGGGGAATCAGAGGTGGGGAATGAGAGCTGGGGAAACAGAGGCGGGGAATCAGATATGGGGAATCAGAGGTGGGGAATCAGGGGCGGGGAATCAGTGGCAGGGAATCAGAGGCCGGGAATAAAAGGCGGGGAATCAGAGCTGTGGAATCAGAGGCCGGGAATCAGAGGCAGGGAAACAGAGGCGGGGAATCAGATATGGGGAATCAGAGGTGGGGAATTAGAGGCGGGGAAACAGAGGCGGGGAATCAGATATGGGGAATAAGAGGTGGCGAATCAAAGGCGGTGAAACAGAGATGGGGAATCAGGGCAGGGAATCAGAGTCAGGGAATCAGAGCTGGGGAAACAGAGGCGGGGAATCAGATATGGGGAATCAGAGGTGGGGAATCAGGGGCGGGGAATCAGTGGCAGGGAATCAGAGCTGGGGAATCAGAGGTGGGGAATCAGAGCTGGGGAAACAGAGGCGGGGAATCAGATATGGGGAATCAGAGGTGGGGAATCAGGGGCGGGGAATCAGTGGCAGGGAATCAGAGGCCGGGAATAAAAGGCGGGGAATCAGAGCTGTGGAATCAGAGGCCGGGAATCAGAGGCAGGGAAACAGAGGCGGGGAATCAGATATGGGGAATCAGAGGTGGGGAATTAGAGGTTGCGAATCAGAGGCAGGGAATCAGAGGCTGGGAATCAGAGGCGGGGAATCAGAGGCAGGGAATCGGATGTGCGGAATCAGAGATGGGGAATCAGAGGTGGGGATTCAGAGGTTGTGAATCAGAGAAGGGGAATCAGAGGCAGGGAATCAGACGCAGGGAATCAGAGGCAGGGAATCATAGCTGGCGAATTAGAGGAGGGGAATCAAAGTTGGGGAATCAGAGGCAGGGAATCAGACACGGGGAATCAGAGGTGGGGAATCAGAGATGGGGAATCAGAGGCGGGGAATCAGAGGCAGGGAATCAGACGCGGGGAATCAGAGGCGGGGAATCAGAGCTGGGGAATCAGAGGTAGGGAATCAGAGTCGGGGAATCAGAGGCAGGGAATCGGATGTGCGGAATCAGAGATGGGGAATCAGAGGTGGGGAATCAGAGGCGGTGAATCAGAGATGGGGAATCAGAGGCGGGGAATCAGAGGCAGGAAATCAGACACGGGGATTCAGAGGCTGGGAATCAGACGGGGGGAATCAAAGGCGGGGAATCAGAGGTGGGGAATCATAGGCAGGGAATCGGATGTGCGGAATCAGAGATGGGGAATCAGGGGCCGGGAATCAGATGTGGTGAATCAGAGATGGGGAATCAGAGGCGGGGAATCAGAGGCAGGGAATCAGACACGGGGAATCAGAGGCTGGGAATCAGAGATGGGGAATCAGAGGCGGGGAATCAGAGGCAGGGAATCGGACGCCGGGAATCAGAGGCGGGGAATCAGAGCTGGGGAATCAGAGGCGGGGAATCAGAGTTGGGGAATCAGAGGCGGGGAATCAGATATGGGGAAATAGAGGCGGGGAATCAGATATGGGGAATGAGAGGTGTGGAATCAGAGGTTGGGAATCAGAGGCAGGGAATCAGAGGCGGGGAAACAGAGGCGGGGAATCAGATATGGGGAATCAGAGGTGGCGAATCAAAGGCGGTGAAACAGAGATGGGGAATCAGGGCAGGGAATCAGAGGCAGGGAATCAGAGCTGGGGAAACAGAGGCGGGGAATCAGATATGGGGAATCAGAGGTGGGGAATCAGGGGCGGGGAATCAGTGGCAGGGAATCAGAGCTGGGGAATCAGAGGTGGGGAATGAGAGCTGGGGAAACAGAGGCGGGGAATCAGATATGGGGAATCAGAGGTGGGGAATCAGGGGCGGGGAATCAGTGGCAGGGAATCAGAGGCCGGGAATAAAAGGCGGGGAATCAGAGCTGTGGAATCAGAGGCCGGGAATCAGAGGCAGGGAATCAGAGGTGGGGAATTAGAGGTTGCGAATCAGAGGCAGGGAATCAGAGGCTGGGAATCAGAGGCGGGGAATCAGAGGCAGGGAATCGGATGTGCGGAATCAGAGATGGGGAATCAGAGGTGGGGATTCAGAGGTGGTGAATCAGAGAAGGGGAATCAGAGGCAGGGAATCAGACGCAGGGAATCAGAGGCAGGGAATCATAGCTGGCGAATTAGAGGAGGGGAATCAAAGTTGGGGAATCAGAGGCGGGGAATCAGATATGGGGAAACAGAGGCGGGGAATCAGAGGCGGGGAAACAGAGGCGGGGAATCATAGGCGGGGAATCAGAGATGGGGAATCAGAGGCGGGGAATCAGAGGCAGGGAATCAGATGCCGGAAATCAGAGGCGGGAAATCAGAGCTGGGGAATCAGAGGCGGGGAATCAGAGTTGGGGAATCAGAGGCGGCGAAGCAGATATGGGGAAAATGAGGCGGGGAATCAGATATGGGGATTCAGAGGCGGCGAATCAGATATGGGGAATCAGAGGCTGGGAATCAGAGCGGGGGAAACAGAGGCGGGGAATAAGATATGGGGAATCAGAGGTGGGGAATCAGTGGTGGGGAATCAGTGGCAGGGAATCAGAGGCGGGGAATCAGAGGCGGGGATTCAGAGGCAGGGAATCAGACACTGGGAATCAGAGGTTGGGAATCAGAGATGGGGAATCAGAGGCGGGGAATCAGAGGCAGGGAATCAGACGCGTGGAATCAGAGGCGGGGAATCAGAGCTGGGGAATCAGAGGTGGGGAATCAGAGTCGGGGAATCAGAGGCAGGGAATCGGATGTGTGGAATCAGAGATGGGGAATCAGAGGTGGGGAATCAGAGGTGGTGAATCAGAGATGGGGAATCAGAGGCGGGGAATCAGAGGCAGGAAATCAGACACGGGGATTCAGAGGCTGGGAATCAGACGGGGGGAATCAAAGGCGGGGAATCAGAGCTGGTGAATCAGAGGCAGGGAATCAGAGTTGGGGATTCAGAGGCGGGGAATCAGATATGGGGAAACAGAGGCGGGGAATCAGAGGCGGGCAAACAGAGGCGGGGAATTAGATATGGGGAATCAGAGGTGGGGAATCAGAGGTGGTGAATCAGAGATGGGGAATCACAGGCGGGGAATCAGAGGCAGGGAATAGAAGGCGGGGAATCAGAGGCAGGGAATCAGAGCTGGGGAATCAGAGGCGGGGAATCAGATATGGGGAAACAGAGGCGGGGAATCAGAGGCGGGGAAACAGAGGCAGGGAATCAGACATGGGGAATCGGATGCGGGGAATCAGAGGTGGGGAATCAGAGCTGGGGAATCAGAGGCGGGGAATCAGAGTTGGGGCATCAGAGGTGGGGAATTAGATATGGGGAAACAGAGGCGGGGAATCAGAGGCGGGGAAACAGAGGCGGGGAATCAGATATGGGGAATCAGAGGTGGGGAATCAGAGGCAGGGAATCAGATGTGCGGAATCAGAGATGGGGAATCAGAGGCAGGGAATCAGAATCAGAAGCGGGGAATTAGAGGCCGGGAATCAGAGGCCGGGAATCAGATGCTGGGAATAAGAGGCCGGGAATAAGAGGTGGGGAATTAGAGGTTGCGAATCAGAGGCGGGGAATCAGAGGCGGGGAATCAGAAGCAGGGAATCGGATGTGCGGAATCAGAGATGGGGAATCAGAGGTGGGGATTCAGAGGTGGTGAATCAGAGAAGGGGAATCAGAGGCTGGGAATCAGAGGCAGGGAATCAGACGCAGGGAATCAGAGGCGGGGAATCATAGCTGGCGAATTAGAGGAGGGGAATCAGAGTTGGGGAATCAGAGGCGGGGAATCAGATATGGGGAAACAGAGGCGGGGAATCAGAGGCGGGGAAACAGAGGCGGGGAATCAGATATGGGGAATCAGAGGTGGGGAATCAGGGGCAGGGAATCAGTGGCAGGGAATCAGACGCGGGGAATCAGAGGCGGGGAATCAGAGGCAGGTAATCAGACACGGTGAATCAGAGGCGGGGAATCAGAGATGGGGAATCAGAGGCGGGGAATCAGAGGCAGGGAATCGGATGCCGGAAATCAGAGGCGGGAAATCAGAGCTGGGGAATCAGAGGCGGGGAATCAGAGTTGGGGAATCAGAGGCGGGGAATCAGATATGGGGAAATAAAGGCGGGGAATCAGATATGGGGAACGAGAGGTGGGGAATCAGGGGCGGGGAATCAGTGGCAGGGAATCAGAGCTGGGGAATCAGAGGTGGGGAATCAGAGCTGGGGAAACAGAGGCGGGGAATCAGATATGGGGAATCAGAGGTGGGGAATCAGGGGCGGGGAATCAGTGGCAGGGTATCAGAGGCCGGGAATAAAAGGCGGGGAATCAGAGCTGTGGAATCAGAGGCCGGGAATCAGATATGGGGAATCAGAGGTGGGGAATCAGGGGCGGGGAATCAGTGGCAGGGAATCAGAGGCCGGGAATAAAAGGCGGGGAATCTGTGCTGTGGAATCAGAGGCCGGGAATCAGAGGCAGGGAAACAGAGGCGGGGAATCAGATATGGGGAATCAGAGGTGGGGAATTAGAGGTTGCGAATCAGAGGCAGGGAATCAGAGGCGGGGAATCAGAGGCGGGGAATCAGAGGCAGGGAATCGGATGTGCGGAATCAGAGATGGGGAATCAGAGGTGGGGATTCAGAGGTGGTGAATCAGAGAAGGGGAATCAGAGGCAGGGAATCAGACGCAGGGAATCAGAGGCGGGGAATCATAGCTGGCGAATTAGAGGAGGGGAATCAAAGTTGGGGAATCAGAGGCGGGGAATCAGATATGGGGAAACAGAGGCGGGGAAACAGAGGCGGGGAATCAGAGGCGGGGAAACAGAGGCGGGGAATCATAGGCGGGGAATCAGAGATGGGGAATCAGAGGCGGGGAATCAGAGGCAGGGAATCGGATGCCGGAAATCAGAGGCGGGAAATCAGAGCTGGGGAATCAGAGGCGGGGAATCAGAGTTAGGGAATCAGAGGCGGCGAAGCAGATATGGGGAAAATGAGGCGGGGAATCAGATATGGGGAATCAGAGGTGGGGAATCAGATATGGGGAATCAGAGACTGGGAATCAGAGCGGTGGAAACAGAGGCGGGGAATAAGATATGGGGAATTAGAGGTGGGGAATCAGTGGTGGGGAATCAGAGGCGGGGATTCAGAGGCAGGGAATCAGACACGGGGAATCAGAGGTGGGGATTCAGAGATGGGGAATCAGAGGCGGGGAATCAGAGGCAGGGAATCAGACGTGGGGAATCAGAGGCGGGGAATCAGAGCTGGGGAATCAGAGGTGGGGAATCAGAGTCGGGGAATCAGAGGCAGGGAATCGGATGTGCGGAATCAGAGATGGGGAATCAGAGGTGGGGAATCAGAGGCGGTGAATCAGAGATGGGGAATCAGAGGCGGGGAATCAGAGGCAGGAAATCAGACACGGGGATTCAGAGGCTGGGAATCAGACGGGGGGAATCAAAGGCGGGGAATCAGAGGTGGGGAATCATAGGCAGGGAATCGGATGTGCGGAATCAGAGATGGGGAATCAGAGGCCGGGAATCAGATGTGGTGAATCAGAGATGGGGAATCAGAGGCGGGGAATCAGAGGCAGGGAATCAGACACGGGGAATCAGAGGCGGGGAATCAGAGATGGGGAATCAGAGGCGGGGAATCAGAGGCAGGGAATCGGACGCCGGGAATCAGAGGCGGGGAATCAGAGCTGGGGAATCAGAGGCGGGGAATCAGAGTTGGGGAATCAGAGGCGGGGAATCAGATATGGGGAAATAGAGGCGGGGAATCAGATATGGGGAATGAGAGGTGTGGAATCAGAGGTTGGGAATCAGAGGCAGGGAATCAGAGGCGGGGAAACAGAGGCGGGGAATCAGATATGGGGAATCAGAGGTGGCGAATCAAAGGCGGTGAAACAGAGATGGGGAATCAGGGCAGGGAATCAGAGGCAGGGAATCAGAGCTGGGGAAACAGAGGCGGGGAATCAGATATGGGGAATCAGAGGTGGGGAATCAGGGGCGGGGAATCAGTGGCAGGGAATCAGAGCTGGGGAATCAGAGGTGGGGAATCAGAGCTGGGGAAACAGAGGCGGGGAATCAGATATGGGGAATCAGAGGTGGGGAATCAGGGGCGGGGAATCAGTGGCAGGGAATCAGAGGCCGGGAATAAAAGGCGGGGAATCAGAGCTGTGGAATCAGAGGCCGGGAATCAGAGGCAGGGAAACAGAGGCGGGGAATCAGATATGGGGAATCAGAGGTGGGGAATTAGAGGTTGCGAATCAGAGGCAGGGAATCAGAGGTGGGGAATCAGAGGCGGGGAATCAGAGGCAGGGAATCGGATGTGCGGGATCAGAGATGGGGAATCAGAGGTGGGGATTCAGAGGTGGTGAATCAGAGAAGGGGAATCAGAGGCAGGGAATCAGACGCAGGGAATCAGAGGCGGGGAATCAGATATGGGGAAACAGAGGCGGGGAATCAGAGGCGGGGAAACAGAGGCGGGGAATCATTGGCGGGGAATCAGAGATTGGGAATCAGAGGCGGGGAATCAGAGGCAGGGAATCGGATGCCGGAAATCAGAGGCGGGAAATCAGAGCTGGGGAATCAGAGGCGGGGAATCAGAGTTGGGGAATCAGAGGCGGCGAAGCAGATATGGGGAAAATGAGGCGGGGAATCAGATATGGGGAATCAGAGGTGGGGAATCAGAGGCAGGGAATCAGATGTGCGGAATCAGAGATGGGGAATCAGAGGCAGGGAATCAGAATCAGAAGCGGGGAATTAGAGGCCGGGAATCAGAGGCCGGGAATCAGATGCTGGGAATAAGAGGCCGGGAATAAGAGGTGGGGAATTAGAGGTTGCGAATCAGAGGCGGGGAATCAGAGGCGGGGAATCAGAAGCAGGGAATCGGATGTGCGGAATCAGAGATGGGGAATCAGAGGTGGGGATTCAGAGGTGGTGAATCAGTGAAGGGGAATCAGAGGCTGGGAATCAGAGGCAGGGAATCAGACGCAGGGAATCAGAGGCGGGGAATCATAGCTGGCGAATTAGAGGAGTGGAATCAGAGTTGGGGAATCAGAGGCGGGGAATCAGATATGGGGAAACAGAGGCGGGGAATCAGAGGCGGGGAAACAGAGGCGGGGAATCAGATATGGGGAATCAGAGGTGGGGAATCAGGGGCAGGGAATCAGTGGCAGGGAATCAGACGCGGGGAATCAGAGGCGGGGAATCAGAGGCAGGTAATCAGACACGGGGAATCAGAGGCGGGGAATCAGAGATGGGGAATCAGAGGCGGGGAATCAGAGGCAGGGAATCGGATGCCGGAAATCAGAGGCGGGAAATCAGATCTGGGGAATCAGAGGCGGGGAATCAGAGTTGGGGAATCAGAGGCGGCGAATAAGATATGGGGAAATAGAGGCGGGGAATCGGATATGGGGAATCAGAGGCGGGGAATCAGATATGGGGAATCAGAGGCTGGGAATCAGAGGGGGGGAAACTGAGGCGGGGAATAAAATATGGGGAATCAGAGGTGGGGAATCAGGGGCGGGTAATCAGTGGCAGGGAATCAGAGGCGAGGAATCAGAGGCGGGGATTCAGAGGCAGGGAATCAGACACCGGGAATCAGAGGTGGGGAATCAGAGATGGGGAATCAGAGGCGGGGAATCAGAGGCAGGGAATCAGATGCGGGGAATCAGAGGCGGGGAATCAGAGCTGGGGAATCAGAGGTGGGTAATCAGAGTCGGGGAATCAGAGGCAGGGAATCGGATGTGCGGAATCAGAGATGGGGAATCAGAGGCGGTGAATCAGAGATGGGGAATCAGAGGCGGGGAATCAGAGGCAGGAAATCAGACACGGGGATTCAGAGGCTGGGAATCAGACGGGGGGAATCAAAGGCGGGGAATCAGAGCTGGTGAATCAGAGGCAGGGAATCAGAGTTGGGGATTCAGAGGCGGGGAATCAGATATGGGGAAACAGAGGCGGGGAATCAGAGGCGGGCAAACAGAGGCGGGGAATTAGATATGGGGAATCAGAGGTGGGGAATCAGAGGTGGTGAATCAGAGATGGGGAATCACAGGCGGTGGAATCAGAGGCAGGGAATAGAACGCGGGGAATCAGAGGCAGGGAATCAGAGCTGGGGAATCAGAGGCGGGGAATCAGATATGGGGAAACAGAGGCGGGGAATCAGAGGCGGGGAAACAGAGGCGGGGAATCAGACATGGGGAATCGGATGCGGGGAATCAGAGGTGGGGAATCAGAGCTGGGGAATCAGAGGCGGGGAATCAGAGTTGGGGCATCAGAGGTGGGGAATTAGATATGGGGAAACAGAGGCGGGGAATTAGAGGCCGGGAATCAGAGGCCGGGAATCAGATGCTGGGAATAAGAGGCCGGGAATCAGAGGTGGGGAATCAGAGTCCGGGAATCAGAGATGGGGATTCAGAGGCGGGGAATGAGATATGGAGAATCAGAGGCAGGGAATCAGAGGCGGGGAAACAGAGGTGGGGAATCAGATATGGGAAATCAGAGGTGGCGAATCAAAGGCGGTGAATCAGAGATGGGGAAACAGAGGCGGGGAATCAGAGGCGGGTAAACAGAGGTGGGGAATCACATATGGGGAATCAGAGGCGGGGAAACAGAGACAGGGAATCCGATATGGGGAATCAGAGGCGGGGAATCAGAGGTGGGGAATCATAGGCAGGGAATCGGATGTGCGGAATCAGAGATGGGGAATCAGAGGCCGGGAATCAGAGGTGGTGAATCAGAGATGGGGAATCAGAGGCGGTGAATCAGAGCTGCACAATCAGAGGCGGGGAATCAGATATGGGGAATCAGAGGCGGGGAATCAGAGGCGGGGAAACAGAGGCGGGGAATCAGATATGGGGAATCAGAGGTGGGGCATCAGAGGTTGTGAATCACAGATGGGGAATCAGAGGCGGGGAATCAGAGGCAGGGAATCAGACGCGGGGAATCAGAGCCGGGGATTCAGAGCTGGGGAATCAGAGGCGGGGAATCAGAGTTGGGGAATCAGAGGCGGGGAATCAGATATGGGGAATCAGAGGCGGGGAATCAGAGGCAGGGAATCGGACGCCGGGAATCAGAGGCGGGGAATCAGAGCTGGGGAATCAGAGGCGGGGAATCAGAGTTGGGGAATCAGAGGCGGGGAATCAGATATGGGGAAATAGAGGCGGGGAATCAGATATGGGGAACGAGAGGTGGGGAATCAGGGGCGGGGAATCAGTGGCAGGGAATCAGAGCTGGGGAATCAGAGGTGGGGAATCAGAGCTGGGGAAACAGAGGCGGGTAATCAGATATGGGGAATCAGAGGTGGGGAATCAGGGGCGGGGAATCAGTGGCAGGGTATCAGAGGCCGGGAATAAAAGGCGGGGAATCAGAGCTGTGGAATCAGAGGCCGGGAATCAGATATGGGGAATCAGAGGTGGGGAATCAGGGGCGGGGAATCAGTGGCAGGGAATCAGAGGCCGGGAATAAAAGGCGGGGAATCAGTGCTGTGGAATCAGAGGCCGGGAATCAGAGGCAGGGAAACAGAGGCGGGGAATCAGATATGGGGAATCAGAGGTGGGGAATTAGAGGTTGCGAATCAGAGGCAGGGAATCAGAGGCGGGGAATCAGAGGCGGGGAATCAGAGGCAGGGAATCGGATGTGCGGAATCAGAGATGGGGAATCAGAGGTGGGGATTCATAGGTGGTGAATCAGAGAAGGGGAATCAGAGGCAGGGAATCAGACGCAGGGAATCAGAGGCGGGGAATCATAGCTGGCGAATTAGAGGAGGGGAATCAAAGTTGGGGAATCAGAGGCGGGGAATCAGATATGGAGAAACAGAGTCGGGGAAACAGAGGCGGGGAATCAGAGGCGGGGAAACAGAGGCGGGGAATCATAGGCGGGGAATCAGAGATGGGGAATCAGAGGCGGGGAATCAGAGGCAGGTAATCAGACACGGTGAATCAGAGGTGGGGAATCAGAGATGGGGAATCAGAGGCGGGGAATCAGAGGCAGGGAATCGGATGCCGGAAATCAGAGGCGGGAAATCAGAGCTGGGGAATCAGAGGCGGGGAATCAGAGTTGGGGAATCAGAGGCGGCGAATAAGATATGGGGAAATAGAGGCGGGGAATCGGATATGGGGAATCAGAGGCGGGGAATCAGATATGGGGAATCAGAGGCTGGGAATCAGAGGGGGGGAAACTGAGGCGGGGAATAAGATATGGGGAATCAGAGGTGGGGAATCAGGGGCGGGTAATCAGTGGCAGGGAATCAGAGGCGAGGAATCAGAGGCGGGGATTCAGAGGCAGGGAATCAGACACGGGGAATCAGAGGTGGGGAATCAGAGATGGGGAATCAGAGGCGGGGAATCAGAGGCAGGGAATCAGACGCGGGGAATCAGAGGCGGGAAATCAGAGCTGGGGAATCAGAGGTGGGTAATCAGAGTCGGGGAATCAGAGGCAGGGAATCGGATGTGCGGAATCAGAGATGGGGAATCAGAGGCGGTGAATCAGAGATGGGGAATCAGAGGCGGGGAATCAGAGGCAGGAAATCAGACACGGGGATTCAGAGGCTGGGAATCAGACGGGGGGAATCAAAGGCGGGGAATCAGAGCTGGTGAATCAGAGGCAGGGAATCAGAGTTGGGGATTCAGAGGCGGGGAATCAGATATGGGGAAACAGAGGCGGGGAATCAGAGGCGGGCAAACAGAGGCGGGGAATTAGATATGGGGAATCAGAGGTGGGGAATCAGAGGTGGTGAATCAGAGATGGGGAATCACAGGCGGTGGAATCAGAGGCAGGGAATAGAACGCGGGGAATCAGAGGCAGGGAATCAGAGCTGGGGAATCAGAGGCGGGGAATCAGATATGGGGAAACAGAGGCGGGGAATCAGAGGCGGGGAAACAGAGGCGGGGAATCAGACATGGGGAATCGGATGCGGGGAATCAGAGGTGGGGAATCAGAGGCTGGGAATCAGAGGGGGGGAAACTGAGGCGGGGAATAAGATATGGGGAATCAGAGGTGGGGAATCAGGGGCGGGTAATCAGTGGCAGGGAATCAGAGGCGAGGAATCAGAGGCCGGGATTCAGAGGCAGGGAATCAGACACGGGGAATCAGAGGTGGGGAATCAGAGATGGGGAATCAGAGGCGGGGAATCAGAGGCAGGGAATCAGACGCGGGGAATCAGAGGCGGGGAATCAGAGCTGGGGAATCAGAGGTGGGTAATCAGAGTCGGGGAATCAGAGGCAGGGAATCGGATGTGCGGAATCAGAGATGGGGAATCAGAGGCGGTGAATCAGAGATGGGGAATCAGAGGCGGGGAATCAGAGGCAGGAAATCAGACACGGGGATTCAGAGGCTGGGAATCAGACGGGGGGAATCAAAGGCGGGGAATCAGAGCTGGTGAATCAGAGGCAGGGAATCAGAGTTGGGGATTCAGAGGCGGGGAATCAGATATGGGGAAACAGAGGCGGGGAATCAGAGGCGGGCAAACAGAGGCGGGGAATTAGATATGGGGAATCAGAGGTGGGGAATCAGAGGTGGTGAATCAGAGATGGGGAATCACAGGCGGTGGAATCAGAGGCAGGGAATAGAACGCGGGGAATCAGAGGCAGGGAATCAGAGCTGGGGAATCAGAGGCGGGGAATCAGATATGGGGAAACAGAGGCGGGGAATCAGAGGCGGGGAAACAGAGGCGGGGAATCAGACATGGGGAATCGGATGCGGGGAATCAGAGGTGGGGAATCAGAGCTGGGGAATCAGAGGCGGGGAATCAGAGTTGGGGCATCAGAGGTGGGGAATTAGATATGGGGAAACAGAGGCGGGGAATTAGAGGCCGGGAATCAGAGGCCGGGAATCAGATGCTGGGAATAAGAGGCCGGGAATCAGAGGTGGGGAATCAGAGTCCGGGAATCAGAGATGGGGATTCAGAGGCGGGGAATGAGATATGGAGAATCAGAGGCAGGGAATCAGAGGCGGGGAAACAGAGGTGGGGAATCAGATATGGGAAATCAGAGGTGGCGAATCAAAGGCGGTGAATCAGAGATGGGGAAACAGAGGCGGGGAATCAGAGGCGGGTAAACAGAGGTGGGGAATCACATATGGGGAATCAGAGGCGGGGAAACAGAGACAGGGAATCCGATATGGGGAATCAGAGGCGGGGAATCAGAGGTGGGGAATCATAGGCAGGGAATCGGATGTGCGGAATCAGAGATGGGGAATCAGAGGCCGGGAATCAGAGGTGGTGAATCAGAGGCGGGGAAACAGAGGCGGGGAATCAGATATGGGGAATCAGAGGTGGGGCATCAGAGGTTGTGAATCACAGATGGGGAATCAGAGGCGGGGAATCAGAGGCAGGGAATCAGACGCGGGGAATCAGAGCCGGGGATTCAGAGCTGGGGAATCAGAGGCGGGGAATCAGAGTTGGGGAATCAGAGGCGGGGAATCAGATATCGGGAATCAGAGGCGGGGAATCAGAGGCAGGGAATCGGACGCCGGGAATCAGAGGCGGGGAATCAGAGATGGGGAATCAGAGGCGGTGAATCAGAGCTGCACAATCAGAGGCGGGGAATCAGATATGGGGAATCAGAGGCGGGGAATCAGAGGCGGGGAAAACGAGGCGGGGAATCAGAGTTGGGGAATCAGAGGCGGGGAATCAGAGCTGGGGAATCAGAGGCGGGGAATCAGAGTTGGGGAATCAGAGGCGGGGAATCAGATATGGGGAAATAGAGGCGGGGAATCAGATATGGGGAACGAGAGGTGGGGAATCAGGGGCGGGGAATCAGTGGCAGGGAATCAGAGCTGGGGAATCAGAGGTGGGGAATCAGAGCTGGGGAAACAGAGGCGGGGAATCAGATATGGGGAATCAGAGGTGGGGAATCAGGGGCGGGGAATCAGTGGCAGGGTATCAGAGGCCGGGAATAAAAGGCGGGGAATCAGAGCTGTGGAGTCAGAGGCCGGGAATCAGATATGGGGAATCAGAGGTGGGGAATCAGGGGCGGGGAATCAGTGGCAGGGAATCAGAGGCCGGGAATAAAAGGCGGGGAATCAGTGCTGTGGAATCAGAGGCCGGGAATCAGAGGCAGGGAAACAGAGGCGGGGAATCAGATATGGGGAATCAGAGGTGGGGAATTAGAGGTTGCGAATCAGAGGCAGGGAATCAGAGGCGGGGAATCAGAGGCGGGGAATCAGAGGCAGGGAATCGGATGTGCGGAATCAGAGATGGGGAATCAGAGGTGGGTATTCAGAGGTGGTGAATCAGAGAAGGGGAATCAGAGGCAGGGAATCAGACGCAGGGAATCAGAGGCGGGGAATCATAGCTGGCGAATTAGAGGAGGGGAATCAAAGTTGGGGAATCAGAGGCGGGGAATCAGATATGGGGAAACAGAGTCGGGGAAACAGAGGCGGGGAATCAGAGGCGGGGAAACAGAGGCGGGAAATCATAGGCGGGGAATCAGAGATGGGGAATCAGAGGCGGGGAATCAGAGGCAGGTAATCAGACACGGTGAATCAGAGGTGGGGAATCAGAGATGGGGAATCAGAGGCGGGGAATCAGAGGCAGGGAATCGGATGCCGGAAATCAGAGGCGGGAAATCAGAGCTGGGGAATCAGAGGCGGGGAATCAGAGTTGGGGAATCAGAGGCGGCGAATAAGATATGGGGAAATAGAGGCGGGGAATCGGATATGGGGAATCAGAGGCGGGGAATCAGATATGGGGAATCAGAGGCTGGGAATCAGAGGGGGGGAAACTGATGCGGGGAATAAGATATGGGGAATCAGAGGTGGGGAATCAGGGGCGGGTAATCAGTGGCAGGGAATCAGAGGCGAGGAATCAGAGGCGGGGATTCAGAGGCAGGGAATCAGACACGGGGAATCAGAGGTGGGGAATCAGAGATGGGGAATCAGAGGCGGGGAATCAGAGGCAGGGAATCAGACGCGGGGAATCAGAGGCGGGAAATCAGAGCTGGGGAATCAGAGGTGGGTAATCAGAGTCGGGGAATCAGAGGCAGGGAATCGGATGTGCGGAATCAGAGATGGGGAATCAGAGGCGGTGAATCAGAGATGGGGAATCAGAGGCGGGGAATCAGAGGCAGGAAATCAGACACGGGGATTCAGAGGCTGGGAATCAGACGGGGGGAATCAAAGGCGGGGAATCAGAGCTGGTGAATCAGAGGCAGGGAATCAGAGTTGGGGATTCAGAGGCGGGGAATCAGATATGGGGAAACAGAGGCGGGGAATCAGAGGCGGGCAAACAGAGGCGGGGAATTAGATATGGGGAATCAGAGGTGGGGAATCAGAGGTGGTGAATCAGAGATGGGGAATCACAGGCGGTGGAATCAGAGGCAGGGAATAGAACGCGGGGAATCAGAGGCAGGGAATCAGAGCTGGGGAATCAGATATGGGGAAACAGAGGCGGGGAATCAGAGGCGGGGAAACAGAGGCGGGGAATCAGACATGGGGAATCGGATGCGGGGAATCAGAGGTGGGGAATCAGAGCTGGGGAATCAGAGGCGGGGAATCAGAGTTGGGGCATCAGAGGTGGGGAATTAGATATGGGGAAACAGAGGCGGGGAATTAGAGGCCGGGAATCAGAGGCCGGGAATCAGATGCTGGGAATAAGAGGCCGGGAATCAGAGGTGGGGAATCAGAGTCCGGGAATCAGAGATGGGGATTCAGAGGCGGGGAATGAGATATGGAGAATCAGAGGCAGGGAATCAGAGGCGGGGAAACAGAGGTGGGGAATCAGATATGGGAAATCAGAGGTGGCGAATCAAAGGCGGTGAATCAGAGATGGGGAAACAGAGGCGGGGAATCAGAGGCGGGTAAACAGAGGTGGGGAATCACATATGGGGAATCAGAGGCGGGGAAACAGAGACAGGGAATCCGATATGGGGAATCAGAGGCGGGGAATCAGAGGTGGGGAATCATAGGCAGGGAATCGGATGTGCGGAATCAGAGATGGGGAATCAGAGGCCGTGAATCAGAGGTGGTGAATCAGATATGGGGAATCAGAGGCGGTGAATCAGAGGTGCACAATCAGAGGCGGGGAATCAGATATGGGGAATCAGAGGCGGGGAATCAGAGGCGGGGAAACAGAGGCGGGGAATCAGATATGGGGAATCAGAGGTGGGGCATCAGAGGTTGTGAATCACAGATGGGGAATCAGAGGCGGGGAATCAGAGGCAGGGAATCAGACGCGGGGAATCAGAGCCGGGGATTCAGAGCTGGGGAATCAGAGGCGGGGAATCAGAGTTGGGGAATCAGAGGCGGGGAATCAGATATGGGGAATCAGAGGCAGGGAATCAGAGGCGGGAAAACAGAGGCGGGGAATCAGATATGGGGAATCAGAGGTGGGGAATCAGGGGCAGGGAATCAGTGGCAGGGAATCAGACGCAGGGAATCAGAGGCGGGGAATCAGAGGCAGGGAATCAGACACGGGGAATCAGAGGCGGGGAATCAGAGATGGGGAATCAGAGGCGGGGAATCAGAGGCAGGGAATCGGATGCCGGGAATGAGAGGCGGGAAATCAGAGCTGGGGAATCAGAGGCGGGGCATCAGAGTTGGGGAATCAGAGGCGGCGAAGCAGATATGGGGAAATAGAGGCGGGGAATCAGATATGGGGAATCAGAGGCAGGGAATCAGATATGGGGAATCAGAGGCAGGGAATCAGATATGGGGAATCAGAGGCTGGGAATCAGAGGGGGGGAAACAGAGGCGGGGAATAAGATATGGGGAATCAGAGGTGGGGAATCAGGGGCGGGGAATCAGTGGCAGGGAATCAGAGGCGGGGAATCAGAGGCGGGGAATCAGAGGCAGGGAATCAGACACGGGGAATCAGAGGTGGGGAATCAGAGATGGGGAATCAGAGGCGGGGAATAAGAGGCAGGGAATCAGACACGGGGAATCAGAGGCGGGGAATAAGAGCTGGGGAATCAGAGGTGGGGAATCAGAGTCGGGGAATCAGAGGCAGGGAATCGGATGTGCGGAATCAGAAATGGGGAATCAGAGGTGGGGAATCAGAGGCGGTGAATCAGAGATGGGGAATCAGAGGCGGGGAATCAGAGGCAGGAATTCAGACACGGGGATTCAGAGGCTGGGAATCAGACGGGGGGAATGAAAGGCGGGGAATCAGAGCTGGTGAATCAGAGGCAGGGAATCAGAGTTGGGGATTCAGAGGCGGGGAATCAGATATGGGGAAACAGAGGCGGGGAATCAGAGGCGGGCAAACAGAGGCGGGGAATTAGATATGGGGAATCAGAGGTGGGGAATCAGAGGTGGTGAATCAGAGATGGGGAATCACAGGCGGGGAATCAGAGGCAGGGAATGGAACGCGGGGAATCAGAGGCAGGGAATCAGAGCTGGGGAATCAGAGGCGGGGAATCAGATATGGGGAAACAGAGGCGGGGAATCAGAGGCGGGGAAACAGAGGCGGGGAATCAGACATGGGGAATCGGATGCAGGGAATCAGAGGTGGGGAATCAGAGCTGGGGAATCAGAGGCGGGGAATCAGTGTTGGGGCATCAGAGGTGGGGAATTAGATATGGGGAAACAGAGGCGGGGAATCAGAGGCGGGGAAACAGAGGCGGGGAATCAGATATGGGGAATCAGAGGTGGGGAATCAGAGGCAGGGAATCAGATGTGCGGAATCAGAGATGGGGAATCAGAGGCAGGGAATCAGAATCAGAAGTGGGGAATCAGAGGCCGGGAATCAGAGGCCGGGAATCAAATGCTGGGAATAAGAGGCCGGGAATCAGAGGTGGGGAATCAGAGTCCGGGAATCAGAGATGGGGATTGAGAGGCGGGGAATGAGATATGGAGAATCAGAGGCGGGGAATCAGAGGCGGAGAAACAGAGGTGGGGAATCAGATATGGGGAATCAGAGGTGGCGAATCAAAGGCGGTGAATCAGAGATGGGGAATCAGAGGCGGGGAATCAGAGGCAGGGAATCAGATGCGGGGAATCAGAGGCGGGGAATCAGAGCTGGCGAATCAGAGGCGGGGAATCAGAGGTGGGCAATCAGAGCCGGGGAATCATATATGGGGAATCAGAGGCGGGGAATCAGAGGCGGGGAAACAGAGGCGGGGAATCAGATATGGGGAATCAGAGGTGGGGAATCAGAGGTTGTAAATCAGAGATGGGGAATCAAGGCGGGGAATCAGAGGCAGGGAATCAGACGCGGGGAATCAGAGGCGGGGATTCAGAGCTGGGGAATCAGAGGCGGGGAATCAGAGTTGGGGAATCAGAGGCAGGGAATCAGATATGGGGAATCAGAGGCGGGGAATCAGAGGCGGGGAAACAGAGGCGGGGAATCAGATATGGGGAATCAGAAGTGGGGAATCAGGGGCAGGGAATCAGTGGCAGGGAATCAGAGGCGGGGAATCAGAGGCGGGGAATCAGAGGCAGGGAATCAGACACGGGGAATCAGAGGCGGGGAATCAGAGATGGGGAATCAGAGGCGGGGAATCAGAGGCAGGGAATCGGACGCCGGGAATCAGAGGCGGGGAATCAGAGCTGGGGAATCAGAGGCGGGGAATCAGAGTTGGGGAATCAGAGGCGGGGAATCAGATATGGGGAAATAGAGGCGGGGAATCAGATATGGGGAACGAGAGGTGGGGAATCAGGGGCGGGGAATCAGTGGCAGGGAATCAGAGCTGGGGAATCAGAGGTGGGGAATCAGAGCTGGGGAAACAGAGGCGGGGAATCAGATATGGGGAATCAGAGGTGGGGAATCAGGGGCGGGGAATCAGTGGCAGGGTATCAGAGGCCGGGAATAAAAGGCGGGGAATCAGAGCTGTGGAATCAGAGGCCGGGAATCAGATATGGGGAATCAGAGGTGGGGAATCAGGGGCGGGGAATCAGTGGCAGGGAATCAGAGGCCGGGAATAAAAGGCGGGGAATCAGTGCTGTGGAATCAGAGGCCGGGAATCAGAGGCAGGGAAACAGAGGCGGGGAATCAGATATGGGGAATCAGAGGTGGGGAATTAGAGGTTGCGAATCAGAGGCAGGGAATCAGAGGCGGGGAAACAGAGGCGGGGAATCAGAGGCAGGGAATCGGATGTGCGGAATCAGAGATGGGGAATCAGAGGTGGGGATTCAGAGGTGGTGAATCAGAGAAGGGGAATCAGAGGCAGGGAATCAGACGCAGGGAATCAGAGGCGGGGAATCATAGCTGGCGAATTAGAGGAGGGGAATCAAAGTTGGGGAATCAGAGGCGGGGAATCAGATATGGGGAAACAGAGGCGGGGAAACAGAGGCGGGGAATCAGAGGCGGGGAAACAGAGGCGGGGAATCATAGGCGGGGAATCAGAGATGGGGAATCAGAGGCGGGGATTCAGAGGCAGGGAATCAGACACGGGGAATCAGAGGTGGGGAATCAGAGATGGGGAATCAGAGGTGGGGAATCAGAGGCAGGGAATCAGACGCGGGGAATCAGAGGCGGGGAATCAGAGCTGGGGAATCAGAGGTGGGGAATCAGAGTCGGGGAATCAGAGGCAGGGAATCGGATGTGCGGAATCAGAGATGGGGAATCAGAGGTGGGGAATCAGAGGCGGTGAATCAGAGATGGGGAATCAGAGGCGGGGAATCAGAGGCAGGAAATCAGACACGGGGATTCAGAGGCTGGGAATCAGACGGGGGGAATCAAAGGCGGGGAATCAGAGCTGGTGAATCAGAGGCAGGGAATCAGAGTTGGGGATTCAGAGGCGGGGAATCAGATATGGGGAAACAGAGGCGGGGAATCAGAGGCGGGCAAACAGAGGCGGGGAATTAGATATGGGGAATCAGAGGTGGGGAATCAGAGGTGGTGAATCAGAGATGGGGAATCACAGGCGGGGAATCAGAGGCAGGGAATAGAACGCGGGGAATTAGAGGCAGGGAATCAGTGCTGGGGAATCAGAGGCGGGGAATCAGATATGGGGAAACAGAGGCGGGGAATCAGAGGCGGGGAAACAGAGGCAGGGAATCAGACATGGGGAATCGGATGCGGGGAATCTGAGGTGGGGAATCAGAGCTGGGGAATCAGAGGCGTGGAATCAGAGTTGGGGCATCAGAGGTGGGGAATTAGATATGGGGAAACAGAGGCGGGGAATCAGAGGCGGGGAAACAGAGGCGGGGAATCAGATATGGGGAATCAGAGGTGGGGAATCAGAGGCAGGGAATCAGATGTGCGGAATCAGAGATGGGGAATCAGAGGCAGGGAATCAGAATCAGAAGCGGGGAATTAGAGGCCGGGAATCAGAGGCCGGGAATCAGATATGGGGAATTAAAGGTGGGGAATCAGGGGCAGGGAATCAGTGGCAGGGAATCAGAGGCGGGAAAACAGAGGCGGGGAATCAGATATGGGGAATCAGAGGTGGGGAATCAGGGGCAGGGAATCAGTGGCAGGGAATCAGACGCGGGGAATCAGAGGCGGGGAATCAGAGGCAGGGAATCAGACACGGGGAATCAGAGGCGGGGAATCAGAGATGGGGAATCAGAGGCGGGGAATCAGAGGCAGGGAATCGGATGCCGGGAATCAGAGGCGGGAAATCAGAGCTGGGGAATCAGAGGCGGGGCATCAGAGTTGGGGAATCAGAGGCGGCGAAGCAGATATGGGGAAATAGAGGCGGGGAATCAGATATGGGGAATCAGAGGCAGGGAATCAGATATGGGGAATCAGAGGCTGGGAATCAGAGGGGGGGAAACAGAGGCGGGGAATAAGATATGGGGAATCAGAGGTGGGGAATCAGGGGCGGGGAATCAGTGGCAGGGAATCAGAGGTGGGGAATCAGAGGCGGGGAATCAGAGGCATGGAATCAGACACGGGGAATCAGAGGTGGGGAATCAGAGATGGGGAATCAGAGGCGGGGAATCAGAGGCAGGGAATCGGACACGGGGAATCAGAGGCGGGGAATAAGAGGCGGGGAAACAGAGGCGGGGAATCAGATATGGGGAATCAGAGGTGGGGAATCAGAGGCAGGGAATCAGATGTGCGGAATCAGAGATGGGGAATCAGAGGCAGGGAATCAGAATCAGAAGCGGGGAATTAGAGGCCGGGAATCAGAGGCCGGGAATCAGATATGGGGAATTAAAGGTGGGGAATCAGGGGCAGGGAATCAGTGGCAGGGAATCAGAGGCGGGAAAACAGAGGCGGGGAATCAGATATGGGGAATCAGAGGTGGGGAATCAGGGGCAGGGAATCAGTGGCAGGGAATCAGACGCGGGGAATCAGAGGCGGGGAATCAGAGGCAGGGAATCAGACACGGGGAATCAGAGGCGGGGAATCAGAGATGGGGAATCAGAGGCGGGGAATCAGAGGCAGGGAATCGGATGCCGGGAATCAGAGGCGGGAAATCAGAGCTGGGGAATCAGAGGCGGGGCATCAGAGTTGGGGAATCAGAGGCGGCGAAGCAGATATGGGGAAATAGAGGCGGGGAATCAGATATGGGGAATCAGAGGCAGGGAATCAGATATGGGGAATCAGAGGCTGGGAATGAGAGGGGGGGAAACAGAGGCGGGGAATAAGATATGGGGAATCAGAGGTGGGGAATCAGGGGCGGGGAATCAGTGGCAGGGAATCAGAGGTGGGGAATCAGAGGCGGGGAATCAGAGGCATGGAATCAGACACGGGGAATCAGAGGTGGGGAATCAGAGATGGGGAATCAGAGGCGGGGAATCAGAGGCAGGGAATCGGACACGGGGAATCAGAGGCAGGGAATCGGATGTGCAGAATCAGAAATGGGGAATCAGAGGTGGGGAATCAGAGGCGGTGAATCAGAGATGGGGAATCAGAGGCGGGGAATCAGAGGCAAGAATTCAGACACGGGGATTCAGAGGCTGGGAATCAGACGGGGGGAATCAAAGGCGGGGAATCAGAGCTGGTGAATCAGAGGCAGGGAATCAGAGTTGGGGATTCAGAGGTGGGGAATCAGATATGGGGAAACAGAGGCGGGGAATCAGAGGCGGGCAAACAGAGGCGGGGAATTAGATATGGGGAATCAGAGGTGGGGAATCAGAGGTGGTGAATCAGAGATGGGGAATCACAGGCGGGGAATCAGAGGCAGGGAATGGAACGCGGGGAATCAGAGGCAGGGAATCAGAGCTGGGGAATCAGAGGCGGGGAATCAGATATGGGGAAACAGAGGCGGGGAATCAGAGGCGGGGAAACAGAGGCGGGGAATCAGACATGGGGAATCGGATGCAGGGAATCAGAGGTGGGGAATCAGAGCTGGGGAATCAGAGGCGGGGAATCAGAGTTGGGGCATCAGAGGTGGGGAATTAGATATGGGGAAACAGAGGCGGGGAATCCGAGGCGGGGAAACAGAGGCTGGGAATCAGATATGGGGAATCAGAGGTGGGGAATCAGAGGCAGGGAATCAGATGTGCGGAATCAGAGATGGGGAATCAGAGGCAGGGAATCAGAATCAGAAGCGGGAAATCAGAGGCCGGGAATCAGAGGCCGGGAATCAAATGCTGGGAATAAGAGGCCGGGAATCAGAGGTGGGGAATCAGAGTCCGGGAATCAGAGATGGGGATTCAGAGGCGGGGAATGAGATATGGAGAATCAGAGGCGGGGAATCAGAGGCGGGGAAACAGAGGTGGGGAATCAGATATGGGGAATCAGAGGTGGCGAATCAAAGGCGGTGAATCAGAGATGGGGAATCAGAGGCGGGGAATCAGAGGCAGGGAATCAGATGCGGGGAATCAGAGGCGGGGAATCAGAGCTGGCGAATCAGAGGCGGGGAATCAGAGGTGGGCAATCAGAGCCGGGGAATCAGATATGGGGAATCAGAGGCGGGGAATCAGAGGCGGGGAAACAGAGGCGGGGAATCAGATATGGGGAATCAGAGGTGGGGAATCAGAGGTTGTAAATCAGAGATGGGGAATCAAGGCGGGGAATCAGAGGCAGGGAATCAGACGCGGGGAATCAGAGGCGGGGATTCAGAGCTGGGGAATCAGAGGCGGGGAATCAGATTTGGGGAATCAGAGGCAGGGAATCAGATATGGGGAATCAGAGGCGGGGAATCAGAGGCGGGGAAACAGAGGCGGGGAATCAGATATGGGGAATCAGAAGTGGGGAATCAGGGGCAGGGAATCAGTGGCAGGGAATCAGAGGCGGGGAATCAGAGGCGGGGAATCAGAGGCAGGGAATCAGACACGGGGAATCAGAGGCGGGGAATCAGAGGCGGGGAATCAGAGTTGGGGAATCAGAGGCGGGGAATCAGATATGGGGAAATAGAGGCGGGGAATCAGATATGGGGAATGAGAGGTGTGGAATCAGAAGTTGGGAATCAGAGGCAGGGAATCAGAGGCGGGGAAACAGAGGCGGGGAATCAGTTATGGGGAATCAGAGGTGGCGAATCAAAGGCGGTGAAACAGAGATGGGGAATCAGGGCAGGGAATCAGAGGCAGGGAATCAGAGCTGGGGAAACAGAGGCGGGGAATCAGATATGGGGAATCAGAGGTGGGGAATCAGGGGCGGGGAATCAGTGGCAGGGAATCAGAGCTGGGGAATCAGAGGTGGGGAATCAGAGCTGGGGAAACAGAGGCGGGGAATCAGATATGGGGAATCAGAGGTGGGGAATCAGGGGCGGGGAATCAGTGGCAGGGAATCAGAGGCCGGGAATAAAAGGCGGGGAATCAGAGCTGTGGAATCAGAGGCCGGGAATCAGAGGCAGGGAAACAGAGGCGGGGAATCAGATATGGGGAATCAGAGGTGGGGAATTAGAGGTTGCGAATCAGAGGCAGGGAATCAGAGGCGGGGAATCAGAGGCGGGGAATCAGAGGCAGGGAATCGGATGTGCGGAATCAGAGATGGGGAATCAGAGGTGGGGATTCAGAGGTGGTGAATCAGAGAAGGGGAATCAGAGGCAGGGAATCAGACGCAGGGAATCAGAGGCGGGGAATCATAGCTGGCGAATTAGAGGAGGGGAATCAAAGTTGGGGAATCAGAGGGGGAATCAGATATGGGGAAACAGAGGCGGGGAATCAGAGGCGGGGAAACAGAGGCGGGGAATCATAGGCGGGGAATCAGAGATGGGGAATCAGAGGCGGGGAATCAGAGGCAGGGAATCGGATGCCGGAAATCAGAGGCGGGAAATCAGAGCTGGGGAATCAGAGGCGGGGAATCAGAGTTGGGGAATCAGAGGCGGCGAAGCAGATATGGGGAATCAGAGGCGGGGAATCAGATATGGGGAATCAGAGGCTGGGAATCAGAGCGGGGGAAACAGAGGCGGGGAATAAGATATGGGGAATTAGAGGTGGGGAATCAGTGGTGGGGAATCAGTGGCAGGGAATCAGAGGCGGGGAATCAGAGGCGGGGATTCAGAGGCAGGGAATCAGACACGGGGAATCAGAGGTGGGGAATCAGAGATGGGGAATCAGAGGCGGGGAATCAGAGGCAGGGAATCAGACGCGGGGAATCAGAGGCGGGGAATCAGAGCTGGGGAATCAGAGGTGGGGAATCAGAGTCGGGGAATCAGAGACAGGGAATCGGATGTGCGGAATCAGAGATGGGGAATCAGAGGTGGGGAATCAGAGGCGGTGAATCAGAGATGGGGAATCAGAGGCGGGGAATCAGAGGCAGGAAATCAGACACGGGGATTCAGAGGCTGGGAATCAGACGGGGGAATCAAAGGCGGGGAATCAGAGCTGGTGAATCAGAGGCAGGGAATCAGAGTTGGGGATTCAGAGGCGGGGAATCAGATATGGGGAAACAGAGGCGGGGAATCAGAGGCGGGCAAACAGAGGCGGGGAATTAGATATGGGGAATCAGAGGTGGGGAATCAGAGGTGGTGAATCAGAGATGGGGAATCACAGGCGGGGAATCAGAGGCAGGGAATAGAACGCGGGGAATCAGAGGCAGGGAATCAGAGCTGGGGAATCAGAGGCGGGAAATCAGAGTTGGGGCATCAGAGGTGGGGAATTAGATATGGGGAAACAGAGGCGGGGAATCAGAGGCGGGGAAACAGAGGCGGGGAATCAGATATGGGGAATCAGAGGTGGGGAATCAGAGGCAGGGCATCAGATGTGCGGAATCAGAGATGGGGAATCAGAGGCAGGGAATCAGAATCAGAAGCGGGGAATTAGAGGCCGGGAATCAGAGGCCGGGAATCAGATGCTGGGAATAAGAGGCCGGGAATCAGAGGTGGGGAATCAGAGTCCGGGAATCAGAGATGGGGATTCAGAGGTGGAGAATCAGAGGTGGTGAATCAGAGATGGGGAATCACAAGGCGGGGAATCAGAGGCAGGGAATAGAACGCGGGGAATCAGAGGCAGGGAATCAGAGCTGGGGAATCAGAGGCGGGGAATCAGATATGGGGAAACAGAGGCGGGGAATCAGAGGCGGGGAAACAGAGGCGGGGAATCAGACATGGGGAATCGGATGCGGAGAATCAGAGGTGGGGAATCAGAGCTGGGGAATCAGAGGCGGGGAATCAGAGTTGGGGCATCAGAGGTGGGGAATTAGATATGGGGAAACAGAGGCGGGGAATTAGAGGCCGGGAATCAGAGGCCGGGAATCAGATGCTGGGAATAAGAGGCCGGGAATCAGAGGTGGGGAATCAGAGTCCGGGAATCAGAGATGGGGATTCAGAGGCGGGGAATGAGATATGGAGAATCAGAGGCGGGGAATCAGAGGCGGGGAAACAGAGGTGGGGAATCAGATATGGGGAATCAGAGGTGGCGAATCAAAGGCGGTGAATCAGAGATGGGGAAACAGAGGCGGGGAATCAGAGGCGGGTAAACAGAGGTGGGGAATCACATATGGGGAATCAGAGGCGGGGAAACAGAGGCAGGGAATCCGATATGGGGAATCAGAGGCGGGGAATCAGAGGTGGGGAATCATAGGCAGGGAATCGGATGTGCGGAATCAGAGATGGGGAATCAGAGGCCGGGAATCAGAGGTGGTGAATCAGAGATGGGGAATCTGAGGCGGTGAATCAGAGGTGCGCAATCAGAGGCGGGGAATCAGATATGGGGAATCAGAGGCGGGGAATCAGAGGCGGGGAAACAGAGGCGGGGAATCAGATATGGGGAATCAGAGGTGGGGCATCAGAGGTTGTGAATCACAGATGGGGAATCAGAGGCGGGGAATCAGAGGCAGGGAATCAGACGCGGGGAATCAAATGCTGGGAATAAGAGGCCGGGAATCAGAGGTGGGGAATCAGAGTCCGGGAATCAGAGATGGGGATTCAGAGGCGGGGAATGAGATATGGAGAATCAGAGGCGGGGAATCAGAGGCGGGGAAACAGAGGTGGGGAATCAGATATGGGGAATCAGAGGTGGCGAATCAAAGGCGGTGAATCAGAGATGGGGAATCAGAGGAGGGGAATCAGAGGCGGGCAAACAGAGGCGGGGAATTAGATATGGGGAATCAGAGGTGGGGAATCAGAGGTGGTGAATCAGAGATGGGGAATCACAGGCGGGGAATCAGAGGCAGGGAATGGAACGCGGGGAATCAGAGGCAGGGAATCAGAGCTGGGGAATCAGAGGCGGGGAATCAGATATGGGGAAACAGAGGCGGGGAATCAGAGGCGGGGAAACAGAGGCGGGGAATCAGACATGGGGAATCGGATGCAGGGAATCAGAGGTGGGGAATCAGAGCTGGGGAATCAGAGGCGGGGAATCAGAGTTGGGGCATCAGAGGTGGGGAATTAGATATGGGGAAACAGAGGCGGGGAATCCGAGGCGGGGAAACAGAGGCTGGGAATCAGATATGGGGAATCAGAGGTGGGGAATCAGAGGCAGGGAATCAGATGTGCGGAATCAGAGATGGGGAATCAGAGGCAGGGAATCAGAATCAGAAGCGGGAAATCAGAGGCCGGGAATCAGAGGCCGGGAATCAAATGCTGGGAATAAGAGGCCGGGAATCAGAGGTGGGGAATCAGAGTCCGGGAATCAGAGATGGGGATTCAGAGGCGGGGAATGAGATATGGAGAATCAGAGGCGGGGAATCAGAGGCGGGGAAACAGAGGTGGGGAATCAGATATGGGGAATCAGAGGTGGCGAATCAAAGGCGGTGAATCAGAGATGGGGAATCAGAGGCGGGGAATCAGAGGCAGGGAATCAGATGCGGGGAATCAGAGGCGGGGAATCAGAGCTGGCGAATCAGAGGCGGGGAATCAGAGGTGGGCAATCAGAGCCGGGGAATCAGATATGGGGAATCAGAGGCGGGGAATCAGAGGCGGGGAAACAGAGGCGGGGAATCAGATATGGGGAATCAGAGGTGGGGAATCAGAGGTTGTAAATCAGAGATGGGGAATCAAGGCGGGGAATCAGAGGCAGGGAATCAGACGCGGGGAATCAGAGGCGGGGATTCAGAGCTGGGGAATCAGAGGCGGGGAATCAGATTTGGGGAATCAGAGGCAGGGAATCAGATATGGGGAATCAGAGGCGGGGAATCAGAGGCGGGGAAACAGAGGCGGGGAATCAGATATGGGGAATCAGAAGTGGGGAATCAGGGGCAGGGAATCAGTGGCAGGGAATCAGAGGCGGGGAATCAGAGGCGGGGAATCAGAGGCAGGGAATCAGACACGGGGAATCAGAGGCGGGGAATCAGAGGCGGGGAATCAGAGTTGGGGAATCAGAGGCGGGGAATCAGATATGGGGAAATAGAGGCGGGGAATCAGATATGGGGAATGAGAGGTGTGGAATCAGAAGTTGGGAATCAGAGGCAGGGAATCAGAGGCGGGGAAACAGAGGCGGGGAATCAGTTATGGGGAATCAGAGGTGGCGAATCAAAGGCGGTGAAACAGAGATGGGGAATCAGGGCAGGGAATCAGAGGCAGGGAATCAGAGCTGGGGAAACAGAGGCGGGGAATCAGATATGGGGAATCAGAGGTGGGGAATCAGGGGCGGGGAATCAGTGGCAGGGAATCAGAGCTGGGGAATCAGAGGTGGGGAATCAGAGCTGGGGAAACAGAGGCGGGGAATCAGATATGGGGAATCAGAGGTGGGGAATCAGGGGCGGGGAATCAGTGGCAGGGAATCAGAGGCCGGGAATAAAAGGCGGGGAATCAGAGCTGTGGAATCAGAGGCCGGGAATCAGAGGCAGGGAAACAGAGGCGGGGAATCAGATATGGGGAATCAGAGGTGGGGAATTAGAGGTTGCGAATCAGAGGCAGGGAATCAGAGGCGGGGAATCAGAGGCGGGGAATCAGAGGCAGGGAATCGGATGTGCGGAATCAGAGATGGGGAATCAGAGGTGGGGATTCAGAGGTGGTGAATCAGAGAAGGGGAATCAGAGGCAGGGAATCAGACGCAGGGAATCAGAGGCGGGGAATCATAGCTGGCGAATTAGAGGAGGGGAATCAAAGTTGGGGAATCAGAGGGGGAATCAGATATGGGGAAACAGAGGCGGGGAATCAGAGGCGGGGAAACAGAGGCGGGGAATCATAGGCGGGGAATCAGAGATGGGGAATCAGAGGCGGGGAATCAGAGGCAGGGAATCGGATGCCGGAAATCAGAGGCGGGAAATCAGAGCTGGGGAATCAGAGGCGGGGAATCAGAGTTGGGGAATCAGAGGCGGCGAAGCAGATATGGGGAATCAGAGGCGGGGAATCAGATATGGGGAATCAGAGGCTGGGAATCAGAGCGGGGGAAACAGAGGCGGGGAATAAGATATGGGGAATTAGAGGTGGGGAATCAGTGGTGGGGAATCAGTGGCAGGGAATCAGAGGCGGGGAATCAGAGGCGGGGATTCAGAGGCAGGGAATCAGACACGGGGAATCAGAGGTGGGGAATCAGAGATGGGGAATCAGAGGCGGGGAATCAGAGGCAGGGAATCAGACGCGGGGAATCAGAGGCGGGGAATCAGAGCTGGGGAATCAGAGGTGGGGAATCAGAGTCGGGGAATCAGAGACAGGGAATCGGATGTGCGGAATCAGAGATGGGGAATCAGAGGTGGGGAATCAGAGGCGGTGAATCAGAGATGGGGAATCAGAGGCGGGGAATCAGAGGCAGGAAATCAGACACGGGGATTCAGAGGCTGGGAATCAGACGGGGGAATCAAAGGCGGGGAATCAGAGCTGGTGAATCAGAGGCAGGGAATCAGAGTTGGGGATTCAGAGGCGGGGAATCAGATATGGGGAAACAGAGGCGGGGAATCAGAGGCGGGCAAACAGAGGCGGGGAATTAGATATGGGGAATCAGAGGTGGGGAATCAGAGGTGGTGAATCAGAGATGGGGAATCACAGGCGGGGAATCAGAGGCAGGGAATAGAACGCGGGGAATCAGAGGCAGGGAATCAGAGCTGGGGAATCAGAGGCGGGAAATCAGAGTTGGGGCATCAGAGGTGGGGAATTAGATATGGGGAAACAGAGGCGGGGAATCAGAGGCGGGGAAACAGAGGCGGGGAATCAGATATGGGGAATCAGAGGTGGGGAATCAGAGGCAGGGCATCAGATGTGCGGAATCAGAGATGGGGAATCAGAGGCAGGGAATCAGAATCAGAAGCGGGGAATTAGAGGCCGGGAATCAGAGGCCGGGAATCAGATGCTGGGAATAAGAGGCCGGGAATCAGAGGTGGGGAATCAGAGTCCGGGAATCAGAGATGGGGATTCAGAGGTGGAGAATCAGAGGTGGTGAATCAGAGATGGGGAATCACAAGGCGGGGAATCAGAGGCAGGGAATAGAACGCGGGGAATCAGAGGCAGGGAATCAGAGCTGGGGAATCAGAGGCGGGGAATCAGATATGGGGAAACAGAGGCGGGGAATCAGAGGCGGGGAAACAGAGGCGGGGAATCAGACATGGGGAATCGGATGCGGAGAATCAGAGGTGGGGAATCAGAGCTGGGGAATCAGAGGCGGGGAATCAGAGTTGGGGCATCAGAGGTGGGGAATTAGATATGGGGAAACAGAGGCGGGGAATTAGAGGCCGGGAATCAGAGGCCGGGAATCAGATGCTGGGAATAAGAGGCCGGGAATCAGAGGTGGGGAATCAGAGTCCGGGAATCAGAGATGGGGATTCAGAGGCGGGGAATGAGATATGGAGAATCAGAGGCGGGGAATCAGAGGCGGGGAAACAGAGGTGGGGAATCAGATATGGGGAATCAGAGGTGGCGAATCAAAGGCGGTGAATCAGAGATGGGGAAACAGAGGCGGGGAATCAGAGGCGGGTAAACAGAGGTGGGGAATCACATATGGGGAATCAGAGGCGGGGAAACAGAGGCAGGGAATCCGATATGGGGAATCAGAGGCGGGGAATCAGAGGTGGGGAATCATAGGCAGGGAATCGGATGTGCGGAATCAGAGATGGGGAATCAGAGGCCGGGAATCAGAGGTGGTGAATCAGAGATGGGGAATCTGAGGCGGTGAATCAGAGGTGCGCAATCAGAGGCGGGGAATCAGATATGGGGAATCAGAGGCGGGGAATCAGAGGCGGGGAAACAGAGGCGGGGAATCAGATATGGGGAATCAGAGGTGGGGCATCAGAGGTTGTGAATCACAGATGGGGAATCAGAGGCGGGGAATCAGAGGCAGGGAATCAGACGCGGGGAATCAAATGCTGGGAATAAGAGGCCGGGAATCAGAGGTGGGGAATCAGAGTCCGGGAATCAGAGATGGGGATTCAGAGGCGGGGAATGAGATATGGAGAATCAGAGGCGGGGAATCAGAGGCGGGGAAACAGAGGTGGGGAATCAGATATGGGGAATCAGAGGTGGCGAATCAAAGGCGGTGAATCAGAGATGGGGAATCAGAGGAGGGGAATCAGAGGCAGGGAATCAGATGCGGGGAATCAGAGGCGGGGAATCAGAGCTGGCGAATCAGAGGCGGGGAATCAGAGGTGGGCAATCAGAGCCGGGGAATCAGATATGGGGAATCAGAGGCGGGGAATCAGAGGCGGGGAAACAGAGGCGGGGAATCAGATATGGGGAATCAGAGGTGGGGAATCAGAGGTTGTAAATCAGAGATGGGGAATCAAGGCGGGGAATCAGAGGCAGGGAATCAGACGCGGGGAATCAGAGGCGGGGATTCAGAGCTGGGGAATCAGAGGCGGGGAATCAGAGTTGGGGAATCAGAGGCAGGGAATCAGATATGGGGAATCAGAGGCGGGGAATCAGAGGCGGGGAAACAGAGGCGGGGAATCAGATATGGGGAATCAGAAGTGGGGAATCAGGGGCAGGGAATCAGTGGCAGGGAATCAGAGGCGGGGAATCAGAGGCGGGGAATCAGAGGCAGGGAATCAGACACGGGGAATCAGAGGCGGGGAATCAGAGGCGGGGAATCAGAGGCAGGGAATCAGATGTGCGGAATCAGAGATGGGGAATCAGAGGCTGGGAATCAGAATCAGAAGCGGGGAATTAGAGGCCGGGAATCAGAGGCCGGGAATCAGATGCTGGGAATAAGAGGCCGGGAATCAGAGGTGGGGAATCAGAGTCCGGGAATCAGAGATGGGGATTCAGAGGTGGGGAATCAGAGGTGGTGAATCAGAGATGGGGAATCACAAGGCGGGGAATCAGAGGCAGGGAATAGAACGCGGGGAATCAGAGGCAGGGAATCAGAGCTGGGGAATCAGAGGCGGGGAATCAGATATTGGGAAACAGAGGCGGGGAATCAGAGGCGGGGAAACAGAGGCGGGGAATCAGACATGGGGAATCGGATGCGGAGAATCAGAGGTGGGGAATCAGAGCTGGGGAATCAGAGGCGGGGAATCAGAGTTGGGGCATCAGAGGTGGGGAATTAGATATGGGGAAACAGAGGCGGGGAATTAGAGGCCGGGAATCAGAGGCCGGGAATCAGATGCTGGGAATAAGAGGCCGGGAATCAGAGGTGGGGAATCAGAGTCCGGGAATCAGAGATGGGGATTCAGAGGCGGGGAATGAGATATGGAGAATCAGAGGCGGGGAATCAGAGGCGGGGAAACAGAGGTGGGGAATCAGATATGGGGAATCAGAGGTGGCGAATCAAAGGCGGTGAATCAGAGATGGGGAAACAGAGGCGGGGAATCAGAGGCGGGTAAACAGAGGTGGGGAATCACATATGGGGAATCAGAGGCGGGGAAACAGAGGCAGGGAATCCGATATGGGGAATCAGAGGCGGGGAATCAGAGGTGGGGAATCATAGGCAGGGAATCGGATGTGCGGAATCAGAGATGGGGAATCAGAGGCCGGGAATCAGAGGTGGTGAATCAGAGATGGGGAATCTGAGGCAGTGAATCAGAGGTGCGCAATCAGAGGCGGGGAATCAGATATGGGGAATCAGAGGCGGGGAATCAGAGGCGGGGAAACAGAGGCGGGGAATCAGATATGGGGAATCAGAGGTGGGGCATCAGAGGTTGTGAATCACAGATGGGGAATCAGAGGCGGGGAATCAGAGGCAGGGAATCAGACGCGGGGAATCAAATGCTGGGAATAAGAGGCCGGGAATCAGAGGTGGGGAATCAGAGTCCGGGAATCAGAGATGGGGATTCAGAGGCGGGGAATGAGATATGGAGAATCAGAGGCGGGGAATCAGAGGCGGGGAAACAGAGGTGGGGAATCAGATATGGGGAATCAGAGGTGGCGAATCAAAGGCGGTGAATCAGAGATGGGGAATCAGAGGCGGGGAATCAGAGGCAGGGAATCAGATGCGGGGAATCAGAGGCGGGGAATCAGAGCTGGCGAATCAGAGGCGGGGAATCAGAGGTGGGCAATCAGGGCCGGGGAATCAGATATGGGGAATCAGAGGCGGGGAATCAGAGGCGGGGAAACAGAGGCGGGGAATCAGATATGGGGAATCAGAGGTGGGGAATCAGAGGTTGTAAATCAGAGATGGGGAATCAAGGCGGGGAATCAGAGGCAGGGAATCAGACGCGGGGAATCAGAGGCGGGGATTCAGAGCTGGGGAATCAGAGGCGGGGAATCAGAGTTGGGGAATCAGAGGCAGGGAATCAGATATGGGGAATCAGAGGCGGGGAATCAGAGGCGGGGAAACAGAGGCGGGGAATCAGATATGGGGAATCAGAAGTGGGGAATCAGGGGCAGGAAATCAGTGGCAGGGAATCAGAGGCGGGGAATCAGAGGCGGGGAATCAGAGGCAGGGAATCAGACACGGGGAATCAGAGGCGGGGAATCAGAGGCGGGGAATCAGAGTTGGGGAATCAGAGGCAGGGAATCAGATATGGGGAAATAGAGGCGGGGAATCAGATATGGGGAATGAGAGGTGTGGAATCAGAAGTTGGGAATCAGAGGCAGGGAATCAGAGGCGGGGAAACAGAGGCGGGGAATCAGATATGGGGAATCAGAGGTGGCGAATCAAATGCGGTGAAACAGAGATGGGGAATCAGGGCAGGGAATCAGAGGCAGGGAATCAGAGCTGGGGAAACAGAGGCGGGGAATCAGATATGGGGAATCAGAGGTGGGGAATCAGGGGCGGGGAATCAGTGGCAGGGAATCAGAGCTGGGGAATCAGAGGTGGGGAATCAGAGCTGGGGAAACAGAGGCGGGGAATCAGATATGGGGAATCAGAGGTGGGGAATCAGGGGCGGGGAATCAGTGGCAGGGAATCAGTGGCCGGGAATAAAAGGCGGGGAATCAGAGCTGTGGAATCAGAGGCCGGGAATCAGAGGCAGGGAAACAGAGGCGGGGAATCAGATATGGGGAATCAGAGGTGGGGAATTAGAGGTTGCGAATCAGAGGCAGGGAATCAGAGGCGGGGAATCAGAGGCGGGGAATCAGAGGCAGGGAATCGGATGTGCGGAATCAGAGATGGGGAATCAGAGGTGGGGATTCAGAGGTGGTGAATCAGAGAAGGGGAATCAGAGGCAGGGAATCAGACGCAGGGAATCAGAGGCGGGGAATCATAGCTGGCGAATTAGAGGAGGGGAATCAAAGTTGGGGAATCAGAGGGGGAATCAGATATGGGGAAACAGAGGCGGGGAATCAGAGGCGGGGAAACAGAGGCGGGGAATCATAGGCGGGGAATCAGAGATGGGGAATCAGAGGCGGGGAATCAGAGGCAGGGAATCGGATGCCGGAAATCAGAGGCGGGAAATCAGAGCTGGGGAATCAGAGGCGGGGAATCAGAGTTGGGGAATCAGAGGCGGCGAAGCAGATATGGGGAATCAGAGGCGGGGAATCAGATATGGGGAATCAGAGGCTGGGAATCAGAGCGGGGGAAACAGAGGCGGGGAATAAGATATGGGGAATTAGAGGTGGGGAATCAGTGGTGGGGAATCAGTGGCAGGGAATCAGAGGCGGGGAATCAGAGGCGGGGATTCAGAGGCAGGGAATCAGACACGGGGAATCAGAGGTGGGGAATCAGAGATGGGGAATCAGAGGCGGGGAATCAGAGGCAGGGAATCAGACGCGGGGAATCAGAGGCGGGGAATCAGAGCTGGGGAATCAGAGGTGGGGAATCAGAGTCGGGGAATCAGAGGCAGGGAATCGGATGTGCGGAATCAGAGATGGGGAATCAGAGGTGGGGAATCAGAGGCGGTGAATCAGAGATGGGGAATCAGAGGCGGGGAATCAGAGGCAGGAAATCAGACACGGGGATTCAGAGGCTGGGAATCAGACGGGGGGAATCAAAGGCGGGGAATCAGAGCTGGTGAATCAGAGGCAGGGAATCAGAGTTGGGGATTCAGAGGCGGGGAATCAGATATGGGGAAACAGAGGCGGGGAATCAGAGGCGGGCAAACAGAGGCGGGGAATTAGATATGGGGAATCAGAGGTGGGGAATCAGAGGTGGTGAATCAGAGATGGGGAATCACAGGCGGGGAATCAGACGCAGGGAATAGAACGCGGGGAATCAGAGGCAGGGAATCAGAGCTGGGGAATCAGAGGCGGGGAATCAGATATGGGGAAACAGAGGCGGGGAATCAGAGGCGGGGAAACAGAGGCGGGGAATCAGACATGGGGAATCGGATGCGGGGAATCAGAGGTGGGGAATCAGAGCTGGGGAATCAGAGGCGGGGAATCAGAGTTGGGGCATCAGAGGTGGGGAATTAGATATGGGGAAACAGAGGCGGGGAATTAGAGGCCGGGAATCAGAGGCCGGGAATCAGATGCTGGTAATAAGAGGCCGGGAATCAGAGGTGGGGAATCAGAGTCCGGGAATCAGAGATGGGGATTCAGAGGCGGGGAATGAGATATGGAGAATCAGAGGCAGGGAATCAGAGGCGGGGAAACAGAGGTGGGGAATCAGATATGGGAAATCAGAGGTGGCGAATCAAAGGCGGTGAATCAGAGATGGGGAAACAGAGGCGGGGAATCAGAGGCGGGTAAACAGAGGTGGGGAATCACATATGGGGAATCAGAGGCGGGGAAACAGAGACAGGGAATCCGATATGGGGAATCAGAGGCGGGGAATCAGAGGTGGGGAATCATAGGCAGGGAATCGGATGTGCGGAATCAGAGATGGGGAATCAGAGGCCGGGAATCAGAGGTGGTGAATCAGAGATGGGGAATCAGAGGCGGTGAATCAGAGGTGCACAATCAGAGGCGGGGAATCAGATATGGGGAATCAGAGGCGGGGAATCAGAGGCGGGGAAACAGAGGCGGGGAATCAGATATGGGGAATCAGAGGTGGGGCATCAGAGGTTGTGAATCACAGATGGGGAATCAGAGGCGGGGAATCAGAGGCAGGGAATCAGACGCGGGGAATCAGAGCCGGGGATTCAGAGCTGGGGAATCAGAGGCGGGGAATCAGAGTTGGGGAATCAGAGGCGGGGAATCAGATATGGGGAATCAGAGGCAGGGAATCAGAGGCGGGAAAACAGAGGCGGGGAATCAGATATGGGGAATCAGAGGTGGGGAATCAGGGGCAGGGAATCAGTGGCAGGGAATCAGACGCAGGGAATCAGAGGCGGGGAATCAGAGGCAGGGAATCAGACACGGGGAATCAGAGGCGGGGAATCAGAGATGGGGAATCAGAGGCGGGGAATCAGAGGCAGGGAATCGGATGCCGGGAATCAGAGGCGGGAAATCAGAGCTGGGGAATCAGAGGCGGGGCATCAGAGTTGGGGAATCAGAGGCGGCGAAGCAGATATGGGGAAATAGAGGCGGGGAATCAGATATGGGGAATCAGAGGCAGGGAATCAGATATGGGGAATCAGAGGCAGGGAATCAGATATGGGGAATCAGAGGCTGGGAATCAGAGGGGGGGAAACAGAGACGGGGAATAAGATATGGGGAATCAGAGGTGGGGAATCAGGGGCGGGGAATCAGTGGCAGGGAATCAGAGGCGGGGAATCAGAGGCGGGGAATCAGAGGCAGGGAATCAGACACGGGGAATCAGAGGTGGGGAATCAGAGATGGGGAATCAGAGGCGGGGAATAAGAGGCAGGGAATCAGACACGGGGAATCAGAGGCGGGGAATAAGAGCTGGGGAATCAGAGGTGGGGAATCAGAGTCGGGGAATCAGAGGCAGGGAATCGGGTGTGCGGAATCAGAAATGGGGAATCAGAGGTGGGGAATCAGAGGCGGTGAATCAGAGATGGGGAATCAGAGGCGGGGAATCAGAGGCAGGAATTCAGACACGGGGATTCAGAGGCTGGGAATCAGAAGGGGGGAATGAAAGGCGGGGAATCAGAGCTGGTGAATCAGAGGCAGGGAATCAGAGTTGGGGATTCAGAGGCGGGGAATCAGATATGGGGAAACAGAGGCGGGGAATCAGAGGCGGGCAAACAGAGGCAGGGAATTAGATATGGGGAATCAGAGGTGGGGAATCAGAGGTGGTGAATCAGAGATGGGGAATCACAGGCGGGGAATCAGAGGCAGGGAATGGAACGCGGGGAATCAGAGGCAGGGAATCAGAGCTGGGGAATCAGAGGCGGGGAATCAGATATGGGGAAACAGAGGCGGGGAATCAGAGGCGGGGAAACAGAGGCGGGGAATCAGACATGGGGAATCGGATGCAGGGAATCAGAGGTGGGGAATCAGAGCTGGGGAATCAGAGGCGGGGAATCAGTGTTGGGGCATCAGAGGTGGGGAATTAGATATGGGGAAACAGAGGCGGGGAATCAGAGGCGGGGAAACAGAGGCGGGGAATCAGATATGGGGAATCAGAGGTGGGGAATCAGAGGCAGGGAATCAGATGTGCGGAATCAGAGATGGGGAATCAGAGGCAGGGAATCAGAATCAGAAGTGGGGAATCAGAGGCCGGGAATCAGAGGCCGGGAATCAAATGCTGGGAATAAGAGGCCGGGAATCAGAGGTGGGGAATCAGAGTCCGGGAATCAGAGATGGGGATTGAGAGGCGGGGAATGAGATATGGAGAATCAGAGGTGGGGAATCAGAGGCGGGGAAACAGAGGTGGGGAATCAGATATGGGGAATCAGAGGTGGCGAATCAAAGGCGGTGAATCAGAGATGGGGAATCAGAGGCGGGGAATCAGAGGCAGGGAATCAGATGCGGGGAATCAGAGGCGGGGAATCAGAGCTGGCGATTCAGAGGCGGGGAATCAGAGGTGGGCAATCAGAGCCGGGGAATCATATATGGGGAATCAGAGGCGGGGAATCAGAGGCGGGGAAACAGAGGCGGGGAATCAGATATGGGGAATCAGAGGTGGGGAATCAGAGGTTGTAAATCAGAGATGGGGAATCAAGGCGGGGAATCAGAGGCAGGGAATCAGACGCGGGGAATCAGAGGCGGGGATTCAGAGCTGGGGTATCAGAGGCGGGGAATCAGAGTTGGGGAATCAGAGGCAGGGAATCAGATATGGGGAATCAGAGGCGGGGAATCAGAGGCGGGGAAACAGAGGCGGGGAATCAGATATGGGGAATCAGAAGTGGGGAATCAGGGGCAGGGAATCAGTGGCAGGGAATCAGAGGCGGGGAATCAGAGGCGGGGAATCAGAGGCAGGGAATCAGACACGGGGAATCAGAGGCGGGGAATCAGAGATGGGGAATCAGAGGCGGGGAATCAGAGGCAGGGAATCGGACGCCGGGAATCAGAGGCGGGGAATCAGAGCTGGGGAATCAGAGGCGGGGAATCAGAGTTGGGGAATCAGAGGCGGGGAATCAGATATGGGGAAATAGAGGCGGGGAATCAGATATGGGGAACGAGAGGTGGGGAATCAGGGGTGGGGAATCAGTGGCAGGGAATCAGAGCTGGGGAATCAGAGGTGGGGAATCAGAGCTGGGGAAACAGAGGCGGGGAATCAGATATGGGGAATCAGAGGTGGGGAATCAGGGGCGGGGAATCAGTGGCAGGGTATCAGAGGCCGGGAATAAAAGGCGGGGAATCAGAGCTGTGGAATCAGAGGCCGGGAATCAGATATGGGGAATCAGAGGTGGGGAATCAGGGGCGGGGAATCAGTGGCAGGGAATCAGAGGCCGGGAATAAAAGGCGGGGAATCAGTGCTGTGGAATCAGAGGCCGGGAATCAGAGGCAGGGAAACAGAGGCGGGGAATCAGATATGGGGAATCAGAGGTGGGGAATTAGAGGTTGCGAATCAGAGGCAGGGAATCAGAGGCGGGGAATCAGAGGCGGGGAATCAGAGGCAGGGAATCGGATGTGCGGAATCAGAGATGGGGAATCAGAGGTGGGGATTCAGAGGTGGTGAATCAGAGAAGGGGAATCAGAGGCAGGGAATCAGACGCAGGGAATCAGAGGCGGGGAATCATAGCTGGCGAATTAGAGGAGGGGAATCAAAGTTGGGGAATCAGAGGCGGGGAATCAGATATGCGGAAACAGAGGCGGGGAAACAGAGGCGGGGAATCAGAGGCGGGGAAACAGAGGCGGGGAATCATAGGCGGGGAATCAGAGATGGGGAATCAGAGGCGGGGAATCAGAGGCAGGGAATCGGATGCCGGAAATCAGAGGCGGGAAATCAGAGCTGGGGAATCAGAGGCGGGGAATCAGAGTTGGGGAATCAGAGGCGGCGAAGCAGATATGGGGAAAATGAGGCGGGGAATCAGATATGGGGAATCAGGGGTGGGGAATCAGATATGGGGAATCAGAGACTGGGAATCAGAGCGGGGGAAACAGAGGCGGGGAATAAGATATGGGGAATTAGAGGTGGGGAATCAGTGGTGGGGAATCAGAGGCGGGGATTCAGAGGCAGGGAATCAGACACGCGGAATCAGAGGTGGGGAATCAGAGATGGGGAATCAGAGGCGGGGAATCAGAGGCAGGGAATCAGACGCGGGGAATCAGAGGCGGGGAATCAGAGCTGGGGAATCAGAGGTGGGGAATCAGAGTCGGGGAATCAGAGGCAGGGAATCGGATGTGCGGAATCAGAGATGGGGAATCAGAGGTGGGGAATCAGAGGCGGTGAATCAGAGATGGGGAATCAGAGGCGGGGAATCAGAGGCAGGAAATCAGACACGGGGATTCAGAGGCTGGGAATCAGACGGGGGGAATCAAAGGCGGGGAATCAGAGCTGGTGAATCAGAGGCAGGGAATCAGAGTTGGGGATTCAGAGGCGGGGAATCAGATATGGGGAAACAGAGGCGGGGAATCAGAGGCGGGCAAACAGAGGCGGGGAATTAGATATGGGGAATCAGAGGTGGGGAATCAGAGGTGGTGAATCAGAGATGGGGAATCACAGGCGGGGAAACAGAGGCAGGGAATAGAACGCGGGGAATTAGAGGCAGGGAATCAGAGCTGGGGAATCAGAGGCGGGGAATCAGATATGGGGAAACAGAGGCGGGGAATCAGAGGCGGGGAAACAGAGGCAGGGAATCAGACATGGGGAATCGGATGCGGGGAATCTGAGGTGGGGAATCAGAGCTCGGGAATCAGAGGCGGGGAATCAGAGTTGGGGCATCAGAGGTGGGGAATTAGATATGGGGAAACAGAGGCGGGGAATCAGAGGCGGGGAAACAGAGGCGGGGAATCAGATATGGGGAATCAGAGGTGGGGAATCAGAGGCAGGGAATCAGATGTGCGGAATCAGAGATGGGGAATCAGAGGCAGGGAATCAGAATCAGAAGCGGGGAATTAGAGGCCGGGAATCAGAGGCCGGGAATCAGATATGGGGAATCAGAGGTGGGGAATCAGGGGCAGGGAATCAGTGGCAGGGAATCAGAGGCGGGAAAACTGAGGCGGGGAATCAGATATGGGGAATCAGAGGTGGGGAATCAGGGGCAGGGAATCAGTGGAAGGGAATCAGACGCGGGGAATCAGAGGCGGGGAATCAGAGGCAGGGAATCAGACACGGGGAATCAGAGGCGGGGAATCAGAGATGGGGAATCAGAGGCGGGGAATCAGAGCTGGGGAATCAGAGGCGGGGCATCAGAGTTGGGGAATCAGAGGCGGCGAAGCAGATATGGGGAAATAGAGGCGGGGAATCAGATATGGGGAATCAGAGGCAGGGAATCAGATATGGGGAATCAGAGGCTGGGAATCAGAGGGGGGGAAACAGAGGCGGGGAATAAGATATGGGGAATCAGAGGTGGGGAATCAGGGGCGGGGAATCAGTGGCAGGGAATCAGAGGTGGGGAATCAGAGGCGGGGAATCAGAGGCATGGAATCAGACACGGGGAATCAGAGGTGGGGAATCAGAGATGGGGAATCAGAGGCGGGGAATCAGAGGCAGGGAATCGGACACGGGGAATCAGAGGCGGGGAATAAGAGCTGGGGAATCAGAGGTGGGGAATCAGAGTCGGGGAATCAGAGGCAGGGAATCGGATGTGCAGAATCAGAAATGGGGAATCAGAGGTGGGGAATCAGAGGCGGTGAATCAGAGATGGGGAATCAGAGGCGGGGAATCAGAGGCAAGAATTCAGACACGGGGATTCAGAGGCTGGGAATCAGACGGGGGGAATCAAAGGCGGGGAATCAGAGCTGGTGAATCAGAGGCAGGGAATCAGAGTTGGGGATTCAGAGGCGGGGAATCAGATATGGGGAAACAGTGGCGGGGAATCAGAGGCGGGCAAACAGAGGCGGGGAATTAGATATGGGGAATCAGAGGTGGGGAATCAGAGGTGGTGAATCAGAGATGGGGATTCACAGGCGGGGAATCAGAGGCAGGGAATGGAACGCGGGGAATCAGAGGCAGGGAATCAGAGCTGGGGAATCAGAGGCGGGGAATCAGATATGGGGAAACAGAGGCGGGGAATCAGAGGCGGGGAAACAGAGGCGGGGAATCAGACATGGGGAATCGGATGCAGGGAATCAGAGGTGGGGAATCAGAGCTGGGGAATCAGAGGCGGGGAATCAGAGTTGGGGCATCAGAGGTGGGGAATTAGATATGGGGAAACAGAGGCGGGGAATCAGAGGCGGGGAAACAGAGGCTGGGAATCAGATATGGGGAATCAGAGGTGGGGAATCAGAGGCAGGGAATCAGATGTTCGGAATCAGAGATGGGGAATCAGAGGCAGGGAATCAGAATCAGAAGCGGGAAATCAGAGGCCGGGAATCAGAGGCCGGGAATCAAATGCTGGGAATAAGAGGCCGGGAATCAGAGGTGGGGAATCAGAGTCCGGGAATCAGAGATGGGGATTCAGAGGCGGGGAATGAGATATGGAGAATCAGAGGCGGGGAATCAGAGGCGGGGAAACAGAGGTGGGGAATCAGATATGGGGAATCAGAGGTGGCGAATCAAAGGCGGTGAATCAGAGATGGGGAATCAGAGGCGGGGAATCAGAGGCAGGGAATAAGATGCGGGGAATCAGAGGCGGGGAATCAGAGCTGGCGAATCAGAGGCGGGGAATCAGAGGTGGGCAATCAGAGCCGGGGAATCAGATATGGGGAATCAGAGGCGGGGAATCAGAGGCGGGGAAACAGAGGCGGGGAATCAGATATGGGGAATCAGAGGTGGGGAATCAGAGGTTGTAAATCAGAGATGGGGAATCAAGGCGGGGAATCAGAGGCAGGGAATCAGACGCGGGGAATCAGAGGCGGGGATTCAGAGCTGGGGAATCAGAGGCGGAGAATCAGATTTGGGGAATCAGAGGCAGGGAATCAGATATGGGGAATCAGAGGCGGGGAATCAGAGGCGGGGAATCAGAGGCGGGGAATCAGATATGGGGAATCAGAAGTGGGGAATCAGGGGCAGGGAATCAGTGGCAGGGAATCAGAGGCGGGGAATCAGAGGCGGGGAATCAGAGGCAGGGAATCAGACACGGGGAATCAGAGGCGGGGAATCAGAGGCGGGGAATCAGAGTTGGGGAATCAGAGGCGGGGAATCAGATATGGGGAAATAGAGGCGGGGAATCAGATATGGGGAATGAGAGGTGTGGAATCAGAAGTTGGGAATCAGAGGCAGGGAATCAGAGGCGGGGAAACAGAGGCGGGGAATCAGTTATGGGGAATCAGAGGTGGCGAATCAAAGGCGGTGAAACAGAGATGGGGAATCAGGGCAGGGAATCAGAGGCAGGGAATCAGAGCTGGGGAAACAGAGGCGGGGAATCAGATATGGGGAATCAGAGGTGGGGAATCAGGGGCGGGGAATCAGTGGCAGAGAATCAGAGCTGGGGAATCAGAGGTGGGGAATCAGAGCTGGGGAAACAGAGGCGGGGAATCAGATATGGGGAATCAGAGGTGGGGAATCAGGGGCGGGGAATCAGTGGCAGGGAATCAGAGGCCGGGAATAAAAGGCGGGGAATCAGAGCTGTGGAATCAGAGGCCGGGAATCAGAGGCAGGGAAACAGAGGCGGGGAATCAGATATGGGGAATCAGAGGTGGGGAATTAGAGGTTGCGAATCAGAGGCAGGGAATCAGAGGCGGGGAATCAGAGGCGGGGAATCAGAGGCAGGGAATCGGATGTGCGGAATCAGAGATGGGGAATCAGAGGTGGGGATTCAGAGGTGGTGAATCAGAGAAGGGGAATCAGAGGCAGGGAATCAGACGCAGGGAATCAGAGGCGGGGAATCATAGCTGGCGAATTAGAGGAGGGGAATCAAAGTTGGGGAATCAGAGGGGGAATCAGATATGGGGAAACAGAGGCGGGGAATCAGAGGCGGGGAAACAGAGGCGGGGAATCATAGGCGGGGAATCAGAGATGGGGAATCAGAGGCGGGGAATCAGAGGCAGGGAATCGGATGCCGGAAATCAGAGGCGGGAAATCAGAGCTGGGGAATCAGAGGCGGGGAATCAGAGTTGGGGAATCAGAGGCGGCGAAGCAGATATGGGGAATCAGAGGCGGGGAATCAGATATGGGGAATCAGAGGCTGGGAATCAGAGCGGGTGAAACAGAGGCGGGGAATAAGATATGGGGAATTAGAGGTGGGGAATCAGTGGTGGGGAATCAGTGGCAGGGAATCAGAGGCGGGGAATCAGAGGCAGGGATTCAGAGGCAGGGAATCAGACACGGGGAATCAGAGGTGGGGAATCAGAGGTGGGGAATCAGAGTCGGGGAATCAGAGGCAGGGAATCGGATGTGCGGAATCAGAGATGGGGAATCAGAGGTGGGGAATCAGAGGCGGTGAATCAGAGATGGGGAATCAGAGGCGGGGAATCAGAGGCAGGAAATCAGACACGGGGATTCAGAGGCTGGGAATCAGACGGGGGGAATCAAAGGCGGGGAATCAGAGCTGGTGAATCAGAGGCAGGGAATCAGAGTTGGGGATTCAGAGGCGGGGAATCAGATATGGGGAAACAGAGGCGGGGAATCAGAGGCGGGCAAACAGAGGCGGGGAATTAGATATGGGGATTCAGAGGTGGGGAATCAGAGGTGGTGAATCAGAGATGGGGAATCACAGGCGGGGAATCAGAGGCAGGGAATAGAACGCGGGGAATCAGAGGCAGGGAATCAGAGCTGGGGAATCAGAGGCGGGGAATCAGAGTTGGGGCATCAGAGGTGGGGAATTAGATATGGGGAAACAGAGGCGGGGAATCAGAGGCGGGGAAACAGAGGCGGGGAATCAGATATGGGGAATCAGAGGTGGGGAATCAGAGGCAGGGAATCAGATGTGCGGAATCAGAGATGGGGAATCAGAGGCAGGGAATCAGAATCAGAAGCGGGGAATTAGAGGCCGGGAATCAGAGGCCGGGAATCAGATGCTGGGAATAAGAGGCCGGGAATCAGAGGTGGGGAATCAGAGTCCGGGAATCAGAGATGGGGATTCAGAGGTGGGGAATCAGAGGTGGTGAATCAGAGATGGGGAATCACAAGGCGGGGAATCAGAGGCAGGGAATAGAACGCGGGGAATCAGAGGCAGGGAATCAGAGCTGGGGAATCAGAGGCGGGGAATCAGATATGGGGAAACAGAGGCGGGGAATCAGAGGCGGGGAAACAGAGGCGGGGAATCAGACATGGGGAATCGGATGCGGAGAATCAGAGGTGGGGAATCAGAGCTGGGGAATCAGAGGCGGGGAATCAGAGTTGGGGCATCAGAGGTGGGGAATTAGATGTGGGGAAACAGAGGCGGGGAATTAGAGGCCGGGAATCAGAGGCCGGGAATCAGATGCTGGGAATAAGAGGCCGGGAATCAGAGGTGGGGAATCAGAGTCCGGGAATCAGAGATGGGGATTCAGAGGCGGGGAATGAGATATGGAGAATCAGAGGCGGGGAATCAGAGGCGGGGAAACAGAGGTGGGGAATCAGATATGGGGAATCAGAGGTGGCGAATCAAAGGCGGTGAATCAGAGATGGGGAAACAGAGGCGGGGAATCAGAGGCGGGTAAACAGAGATGGGGAATCACATATGGGGAATCAGAGGCGGGGAAACAGAGGCAGGGAATCCGATATGGGGAATCAGAGGCGGGGAATCAGAGGTGGGGAATCATAGGCAGGGAATCGGATGTGCGGAATCAGAGATGGGGAATCAGAGGCCGGGAATCAGAGGTGGTGAATCAGAGATGGGGAATCTGAGGCGGTGAATCAGAGGTGCGCAATCAGAGGCGGGGAATCAGATATGGGGAATCAGAGGCGGGGAATCAGAGGCGGGGAAACAGAGGCGGGGAATCAGATATGGGGAATCAGAGGTGGGGCATCAGAGGTTGTGAATCACAGATGGGGAATCAGAGGCGGGGAATCAGAGGCAGGGAATCAGACGCGGGGAATCAAATGCTGGGAATAAGAGGCCGGGAATCAGAGGTGGGGAATCAGAGTCCGGGAATCAGAGATGGGGATTCAGAGGCGGGGAATGAGATATGGAGAATCAGAGGCGGGGAATCAGAGGCGGGGAAACAGAGGTGGGGAATCAGATATGGGGAATCAGAGGTGGCGAATCAAAGGCGGTGAATCAGAGATGGGGAATCAGAGGCGGGGAATCAGAGGCAGGGAATCAGATGCGGGGAATCAGAGGCGGGGAATCAGAGCTGGCGAATCAGAGGCGGGGAATCAGAGGTGGGCAATCAGAGCCGGGGAATCAGATATGGGGAATCAGAGGCGGGGAAACAGAGGCGGGGAATCAGATATGGGGAATCAGAGGTGGGGAATCAGAGGTTGTAAATCAGAGATGGGGAATCAAGGCGGGGAATCAGAGGCAGGGAATCAGACGCGGGGAATCAGAGGCGGGGATTCAGAGCTGGGGAATCAGAGGCGGGGAATCAGAGTTGGGGAATCAGAGGCAGGGAATCAGATATGGGGAATCAGAGGCGGGGAATCAGAGGCGGGGAAACAGAGGCGGGGAATCAGATATGGGGAATCAGAAGTGGGGAATCAGGGGCAGAGAATCAGTGGCAGGGAATCAGAGGCGGGGAATCAGAGGCGGGGAATCAGAGGCAGGGAATCAGACACGGGGAATCAGAGGCGGGGAATCAGAAGCGGGGAATCAGAGTTGGGGAATCAGAGGCGGGGAATCAGATATGGGGAAATAGAGGCGGGGAATCAGATATGGGGAATGAGAGGTGTGGAATCAGAAGTTGGGAATCAGAGGCAGGGAATCAGAGGCGGGGAAACAGAGGCGGGGAATCAGATATGGGGAATCAGAGGTGGCGAATCAAAGGCGGTGAAACAGAGATGGGGAATCAGGGCAGGGAATCAGAGGCAGGGAATCAGAGCTGGGGAAACAGAGGCGGGGAATCAGATATGGGGAATCAGAGGTGGGGAATCAGGGGCGGGGAATCAGTGGCAGGGAATCAGAGCTGGGGAATCAGAGGTGGGGAATCAGAGCTGGGGAAACAGAGGCGGGGAATCAGATATGGGGAATCAGAGGTGGGGAATCAGGGGCGGGGAATCAGTGGCAGGGAATCAGAGGCCGGGAATAAAAGGCGGGGAATCAGAGCTGTGGAATCAGAGGCCGGGAATCAGAGGCAGGGAAACAGAGGCGGGGAATCAGATATGGGGAATCAGAGGTGGGGAATTAGAGGTTGCGAATCAGAGGCAGGGACTCAGAGGCGGGGAATCAGAGGCGGGGAATCAGAGGCAGGGAATCGGATGTGCGGAATCAGAGATGGGGAATCAGAGGTGGGGATTCAGAGGTGGTGAATCAGAGAAGGGGAATCAGAGGCAGGGAATCAGACGCAGGGAATCAGAGGCGGGGAATCATAGCTGGCGAATTAGAGGAGGGGAATCAAAGTTGGGGAATCGGAGGGGGAATCAGATATGGGGAAACAGAGGCGGGGAATCAGAGGCGGGGAAACAGAGGCGGGGAATCATAGGCGGGGAATCAGAGATGGGGAATCAGAGGCGGGGAATCAGAGGCAGGGAATCGGATGCCGGAAATCAGAGGCGGGAAATCAGAGCTGGGGAATCAGAGGCGGGGAATCAGAGTTGGGGAATCAGAGGCGGCGAAGCAGATATGGGGAATCAGAGGCGGGGAATCAGATATGGGGAATCAGAGGCTGGGAATCAGAGCGGGGGAAACAGAGGCGGGGAATAAGATATGGGGAATTAGAGGTGGGGAATCAGTGGTGGGGAATCAGTGGCAGGGAATCAGAGGCGGGGAATCAGAGGCGGGGATTCAGAGGCAGGGAATCAGACACGGGGAATCAGAGGTGGGGAATCAGAGATGGGGAATCAGAGGCGGGGAATCAGAGGCAGGGAATCAGACGCGGGGAATCAGAGGCGGGGAATCAGAGCTGGGGAATCAGAGGTGGGGAATCAGAGTCGGGGAATCAGAGGCAGGGAATCGGATGTGCGGAATCAGAGATGGGGAATCAGAGGTGGGGAATCAGAGGCGGTGAATCAGAGATGGGGAATCAGAGGCGGGGAATCAGAGGCAGGAAATCAGACACGGGGATTCAGAGGCTGGGAATCAGACGGGGGGAATCAAAGGCGGGGAATCAGAGCTGGTGAATCAGAGGCAGGGAATCAGAGTTGGGGATTCAGAGGCGGGGAATCAGATATGGGGAAACAGAGGCGGGGAATCAGAGGCGGGCAAACAGAGGCGGGGAATTAGATATGGGGAATCAGAGGTGGGGAATCAGAGGTGGTGAATCAGAGATGGGGAATCACAGGCGGGGAATCAGAGGCAGGGAATAGAACGCGGGGAATCAGAGGCAGGGAATCAGAGCTGGGGAATCAGAGGCGGGGAATCAGAGTTGGGGCATCAGAGGTGGGGAATTAGATATGGGGAAACAGAGGCGGGGAATCAGAGGCGGGGAAACAGAGGCGGGGAATCAGATATGGGGAATCAGAGGTGGGGAATCAGATGCAGGGAATCAGATGTGCGGAATCAGAGATGGGGAATCAGAGGCAGGGAATCAGAATCAGAAGCGGGGAATTAGAGGCCGGGAATCAGAGGCCGGGAATCAGATGCTGGGAATAAGAGGCCGGGAATCAGAGGTGGGGAATCAGAGTCCGGGAATCAGAGATGGGGATTCAGAGGTGGGGAATCAGAGGTGGTGAATCAGAGATGGGGAATCACAAGGCGGGGAATCAGAGGCAGGGAATAGAACGCGGGGAATCAGAGGCAGGGAATCAGAGCTGGGGAATCAGAGGCGGGGTATCAGATATGGGGAAACAGAGGCGGGGAATCAGAGGCGGGGAAACAGAGGCGGGGAATCAGACATGGGGAATCGGATGCGGAGAATCAGAGGTGGGGAATCAGAGCTGGGGAATCAGAGGCGGGGAATCAGAGTTGGGGCATCAGAGGTGGGGAATTAGATATGGGGAAACAGAGGCGGGGAATTAGAGGCCGGGAATCAGAGGCCGGGAATCAGATGCTGGGAATAAGAGGCCGGGAATCAGAGGTGGGGAATCAGAGTCCGGGAATCATAGATGGGGATTCAGAGGCGGGGAATGAGATATGGAGAATCAGAGGCGGGGAATCAGAGGCGGGGAAACAGAGGTGGGGAATCAGATATGGGGAATCAGAGGTGGCGAATCAAAGGCGGTGAATCAGAGATGGGGAAACAGAGGCGGGGAATCAGAGGCGGGTAAACAGAGGTGGGGAATCACATATGGGGAATCAGAGGCGGGGAAACAGAGGCAGGGAATCCGATATGGGGAATCAGAGGCGGGGAATCAGAGGTGGGGAATCATAGGCAGGGAATCGGATGTGCGGAATCAGAGATGGGGAATCAGAGGCCGGGAATCAGAGGTGGTGAATCAGAGATGGGGAATCTGAGGCGGTGAATCAGAGGTGCGCAATCAGAGGCGGGGAATCAGATATGGGGAATCAGAGGCGGGGAATCAGACGCGGGGAAACAGAGGCGGGGAATCAGATATGGGGAATCAGAGGTGGGGCATCAGAGGTTGTGAATCACAGATGGGGAATCAGAGGCGGGGAATCAGAGGCAGGGAATCAGACGCGGGGAATCAGAGCCGGGGATTCAGAGCTGGGGAATCAGAGGCGGGGAATCAGAGTTGGGGAATCAGAGGAGGGGAATCAGATATGGGGAAACAGAGGACGGGAATCAGAGGCAGGGAAACAGAGGCGGGGAATCAGATATGGGGAATCAGAGGTGGGGAATTAGAGGTTGCGAATCAGAGGCGGGGAATCAGAGGCGGGGAATCAGAGGCAGGGAATCGGATGTGCGGAATCAGAGATGGGGAATCAGAGGTGGGGATTCAGAGGTGGTGAATCAGAGAAGGGGAATCAGAGGCTGGGAATCATAGGCAGGGTATCAGACGCAGGGAATCAGAGGCGGGGAATCATAGCTGGCGGATTAGAGGAGGGGATTCAGAGTTGGGGAATCAGAGGCGGGGAATCAGATATGGGGAAACAGAGGCGGGGAATCAGAGGCGGGGAAACAGAGGCGGGGAATCAGATATGGGGAATCAGAGGTGGGGAATCAGGGGCAGGGAATCAGTGGCAGGGAATCAGACGCGGGGAATCAGAGGCGGGGAATCAGAGGCAGGTAATCAGACACGGGGAATCAGAGGCGGGGAATCAGAGATGGGGAATCAGAGGAGGGGAATCAGAGGCAGGGAATCGGATGCCGGAAATCAGAGGCGGGAAATCAGAGCTGGGGAATCAGAGGCGGGGAATCAGAGTTGGGGAATCAGAGGCGGCGAATAAGATATGGGGAAATAGAGGCGGGGAATCAGATATGGGGAATCAGAGGCGGGGAATCAGATATGGGGAATCAGAGGCTGGGAATCAGGGGGGGGAAACAGAGGCGGGGAATAAGATATGGGGAATCAGAGGTGGGGAATCAGGGGCGGGTAATCAGTGGCAGGGAATCAGAGGCGGGGAATCAGAGGCGGGGATTCAGAGGCAGGGAATCAGACACGGGGAATCAGAGGTGGGGAATCAGAGATGGGGAATCAGAGGCGGGGAATCAGAGGCAGGGAATCAGACGCGGGGAATCAGAGGCGGGGAATCAGAGGTGGGGAATCAGAGTCGGGGAATCAGAGGCAGGGAATCGGAGGCAGGGAATCGGATGTGCGGAATCAGAGATGGGGAATCAGAGGCGGTGAATCAGAGATGGGGAATCAGAGGCGGGGAATCAGAGGCAGGAAATCAGACACGGGGATTCAGAGGCTGGGAATCAGACGGGGGGAATCAAAGGCGGGGAATCAGAGCTTGTGAATCAGAGGCAGGGAATCAGAGTTGGGGATTCAGAGGCGGGGAATCAGATATGGGGAATCAGAGGTGGGGAATCAGAGGTGGTGAATCAGAGATGGGGAATCACAGGCGGGGAATCAGAGGCAGGGAATAGAACGCGGGGAATCAGAGGCAGGGAATCAGAGCTGGGGAATCAGAGGCGGGGAAACAGATATGGGGAAACAGAGGCGGGGAATCAGAGGCGGGGAAACAGAGGCGGGGAATCAGACATGGGGAATCGGATGCGGGGAATCAGAGGTGGGGAATCAGAGCTGGGGAATCAGAGGCGGGGAATCAGAGTTGGGGCATCAGAGGTGTGGAATTAGATATGGGGAAACGGAGGCGGGGAATTAGAGGCCGGGAATCAAAGGCCGGGAATCAGATGCTGGGAATAAGAGGCCGGGAATCAGAGGTGGGGAATCAGAGTCCGGGAATCAGAGATGGGGATTCAGAGGCGGGGAATGAGATATGGAGAATCAGAGGCGGGGAATCAGAGGCGGGGAAACAGAGGTGGGGAATCAGATATGGGGAATCAGAGGTGGCGAATCAAAGGCGGTGAATCAGAGATGGGGAAACAGAGGCGGGGAATCAGAAGCGGGTAAACAGAGGTGGGGAATCACATATGGGGAATCAGAGGCGGGGAAACAGAGACAGGGAATCCGATATGGGGAATCAGAGGCGGGGAATCTGAGGTGGGGAATCATAGGCAGGGAATTGGATGTGCGGAATCAGAGATGGGGAATCAGAGGCCGGCAATCAGAGGTGGTGAATCAGAGATGGGGAATCAGAGGCGGTGAATCAGAGGTGCACAATCAGAGGCGGGGAATCAGATATGGGGAATCAGAGGTGGGGAATCAGAGGCGGGGAAACAGAGGCGGGGAATCAGATATGGGGAATCAGAGGTGGGGCATCAGAGGTTGTGAATCACAGATGGGGAATCAGAGGCTGGGAATCAGAGGCAGCGAATCAGACGCGGGGAATCAGAGCCGGGGATTCAGAGCTGGGGAATCAGAGGCGGGGAATCAGAGTTGGGGAATCAGAGGCGGGGAATCAGATATGGGGAATCAGAGGCAGGGAATCAGAGGCGGGAAAACAGAGGCGGGGAATCAGATATGGGGAATCAGAGGTGGGGAATCAGGGGCAGGGAATCAGTGGCAGGGAATCAGACGCGGGGAATCAGAGGCGGGGAATCAGAGGCAGGGAATCAGACACGGGGAATCAGAGGCGGGGAATCAGAGATGGGGAATCAGAGGCGGGGAATCAGAGGCAGGGAATCGGATGCCGGGAATCAGAGGCGGGAAATCAGAGCTGGGGAATCAGAGGCGGGGAATCAGAGTTGGGGAATCAGAGGCGGCGAAGCAGATATGGGGAAATAGAGGCGGGGAATCAGATATGGGGAATCAGAGGCAGGGAATCAGATATGGGGAATCAGAGGCTGGGAATCAGAGGGGGGGAAACAGAGGCGGGGAATAAGATATGGGGAATCAGAGGTGGGGAATCAGGGGCGGGGAATCAGTTGCAGGGAATCAGAGGCGGAGAATCAGAGGCGGGGAATCAGAGGCAGGGAATCAGACACGGGGAATCAGAGGTGGGGAATCAGAGATGGGGAATCAGAGGCGGGGAATCAGAGGCAGGGAATGAGACGCGGGGAATCATAGGCGGGGAATAAGAGCTGGGGAATCAGAGGTGGGGAATCAGAGTCGGGGAATCAGAGGCAGGGAATCGGATGTGCGGAATCAGAAATGGGGAGTCAGAGGTGGGGAATCAGAGGCGGTGAATCAGAGATGGGGAATCAGAGGCGGGGAATCAGAGGCAGGAAATCAGACACGGGGATTCAGAGGCTGGGAATCAGACGGGGGGAATCAAAGGCGGGGAATCAGAGCTGGTGAATCAGAGGCAGGGAATCAGAGTTGGGGATTCAGAGGCGGGGAATCAGATATGTGGAAACAGAGGCGGGGAATCAGAGGCGGGCAAACAGAGGCGGGGAATTAGATATGGGGAATAAGAGGTGGGGAATCAGAGGTGGTGAATCAGAGATGGGGAATCACAGGCGGGGAATGAGAGGCAGGGAATGGAACGCGGGGAATCAGAGGCAGGGAATCAGAGCTGGGGAATCAGAGGCGGGGAATCAGATATGGGGAAACAGAGGCGGGGAATCAGAGGCGGGGAAACAGAGGCGGGGAATCAGACATGGGGAATCGGATGCAGGGAATCAGAGGTGGGGAATCAGAGCTGGGGAATCAGAGGCGGGGAATCAGAGTTGGGGCATCAGAGGTGGGGAATTAGATATGGGGAAACAGAGGCGGGGAATCAGAGGTGGGGAAACAGAGGCGGGGAATCAGATATGGGGAATCAGAGGTGGGGAATCATAGGCAGGGAATCGGATGTGCGGAATCAGAGATGGGGAATCAGAGGCCGGGAATCAGAGGTGGTGAATCAGAGATGGGGAATCAGAGGCGGTGAATCAGAGGTGCGCAATCAGAGGCGGGGAATCAGATATGGGGAATCAGAGGCGGGGAATCAGAGGCGGGGAAACAGAGGCGGGGAATCAGATATGGGGAATCAGAGGTGGGGCATCAGAGGTTGTGAATCACAGATGGGGAATCAGAGGCGGGGAATCAGAGGCAGGGAATCAGACGCGGGGAATCAGAGCCGGGGATTCAGAGCTGGGGAATCAGAGGCGGGGTATCAGAGTTGGGGAATCAGAGGAGGGGAATCAGATATGGGGAAACAGAGGCCGGGAATCAGAGGCAGGGAAACAGAGGCGGGGAATCAGATATGGGGAATCAGAGGTGGGGAATTAGAGGTTGCGAATCAGAGGCGGGGAATCAGAGGCGGGGAATCAGAGGCAGGGAATCGGATGTGCGGAATCAGAGATGGGGAATCAGAGGTGGGGATTCAGAGGTGGTGAATCAGAGAAGGGGAATCAGAGGCTGGGAATCATAGGCAGGGTATCAGACGCAGGGAATCAGAGGCGGGGAATCATAGCTGGCGAATTAGAGGAGGGGAATCAGAGTTGGGGAATCAGAGGCGGGGAATCAGATATGGGGAAACAGAGGCGGGGAATCAGAGGCGGGGAAACAGAGGCGGGGAATCAGATATGGGGAATCAGAGGTGGGGAATCAGGGGCAGGGAATCAGTGGCAGGGAATCAGACGCGGGGAATCAGAGATGGGGAATCAGAGGCAGGTAATCAGACACGGGGAATCAGAGGCGGGGAATCAGAGATGGGGAATCAGAGGAGGGGAATCAGAGGCAGGGAATCGGATGCCGGAAATCAGAGGCGGGAAATCAGAGCTGGGGAATCAGAGGCGGGGAATCAGAGTTGGGGAATCAGAGGCGGCGAATAAGATATGGGGAAATAGAGGCAGGGAATCAGATATGGGGAATCAGAGGCGGGGAATCAGATATGGGGAATCAGAGGCTGGGAATCAGAGGGGGGGAAACAGAGGCGGGGAATAAGATATGGGGAATCAGAGGTGGGGAATCAGGGGCGGGTAATCAGTGGCAGGGAATCAGAGGCGGGGAATCAGAGGCGGGGATTCAGAGGCAGGGAATCAGACACGGGGAATCAGAGGTGGGGAATCAGAGATGGGGAATCAGAGGCGGGGAATCAGAGGAAGGGAATCAGACGCGGGGAATCAGAGGCGGGGAATCAGAGCTGGGGAATCAGAGGTGGGGAATCAGAGTCGGGGAATCAGAGGCAGGGAATCGGATGTGCGGAATCAGAGATGCGGAATCAGAGGCGGTGAATCAGAGATGGGGAATCAGAGGCGGGGAATCAGAGGCAGGAAATCAGACACGGGGATTCAGAGGCTGGGAATCAGACGGGGGGAATCAAAGGCGGGGAATCAGAGCTGGTGAATCAGAGGCAGGGAATCAGAGTTGGGGATTCAGAGGCGGGGAATCAGATATGGGGAAACAGAGGCGGGGAATCAGAGGCGGGCAAACAGAGGCGGGGAATTAGATATGGGGAATCAGAGGTGGGGAATCAGAGGTTCTGAATCAGAGATGGGGAATCACAGGCGGGGAATCAGAGGCAGGGAATAGAACGCGGGGAATCAGAGGCAGGGAATCAGAGCTGGGGAATCAGAGGCGGGGAAACAGATATGGGGAAACAGAGGCGGGGAATCAGAGGCGGGGAAACAGAGGCGGGGAATCAGACATGGGGAATCGGATGCGGGGAATCAGAGGTGGGGAATCAGAGCTGGGGAATCAGAGGCGGGGAATCAGAGTTGGGGCATCAGAGGTGGGGAATTAGATATGGGGAAACTGAGGCGGGGAATTAGAGGCCGGGAATCAAAGGCCGGGAATCAGATGCTGGGAATAAGTGGCTGGGAATCAGAGGTGGGGAATCAGAGTCCGGGAATCAGAGATGGGGATTCAGAGGCGGGGAATGAGATATGGAGAATCAGAGGCGGGGAATCAGAGGCGGGGAAACAGAGGTGGGGAATCAGATATGGGGAATCAGAGGTGGCGAATCAAAGGCGGTGAATCAGAGATGGGGAAACAGAGGCGGGTAAACAGAGGTGGGTAATCACATATGGGGAATCAGAGGCGGGGAATCAGAGGTGGGGAATCATAGGCAGGGAATCGGATGTGCGGAATCAGAGATGGGGAATCAGAGGCCGGGAATCAGAGGTGGTGAATCAGAGATGGGGAATCAGAGGCGGTGAATCAGAGGTGCACAATCAGAGGCGGGGAATCAGATATGGGGAATCAGAGGTGGGGAATCAGAGGCGGGGAAACAGAGGCGGGGAATCAGATATGGGGAATCAGAGGTGGGGCATCAGAGGTTGTGAATCACAGATGGGGAATCAGAGGCGGGGAATCAGAGGCAGCGAATCAGACGCGGGGAATCAGAGCCGGGGATTCAGAGCTGGGGAATCAGAGGCGGGGAATCAGAGTTGGGGAATCAGAGGCGGGGAATCAGATATGGGGAATCAGAGGCAGGGAATCAGAGGCGCGAAAACAGAGGCGGGGTATCAGATATGGGGAATCAGAGGTGGGGAATCAGGGGCAGGGAATCAGTGGCAGGGAATCAGACGCGGGGAATCAGAGCCGGGGATTCAGAGCTGGGGAATCAGAGGCGGCGAAGCAGATATGGGGAAATAGAGGCGGGGTATCAGATATGGGGAATCAGAGGCAGGGAATCAGATATGGGGAATCAGAGGCTGGGAATCAGAGGGGGGGAAACAGAGGCGGGGAATAAGATATGGGGAATCGGAGGTGGGGAATCAGGGGCGGGGAATCAGTTGCAGGGAATCAGAGGCGGAGAATCAGAGGCGGGGAATCAGAGGCAGGGAATCAGACACGGGGAATCAGAGGTGGGGAATCAGAGATGGGGAATCAGAGGCGGGGAATCAGAGGCAGGGAATCAGACGCGGGGAATCAGAGGCGGGGAATAAGAGCTGGGGAATCAGAGGTGGGGAATCAGAGTCGGGGAATCAGAGGCAGGGAATCGGATGTGCGGAATCAGAAATGGGGAGTCAGAGGTGGGGAATCAGAGGCGGTGAATCAGAGATGGGGAATCAGAGGCGGGGAATCAGAGGCAGGAAATCAGACACGGGGATTCAGAGGCTGGGAATCAGACGGGGGGAATCAAAGTCGGGGAATCAGAGCTGGTGAATCAGAGGCAGGGAATCAGAGTTGGGGATTCAGAGGCGTGGAATCAGATATGTGGAAACAGAGGCGGGGAATCAGAGGCGGGCAAACAGAGGCGGGGAATTAGATATGGGGAATCAGAGGTGGGGAATCAGAGGTGGTGAATCAGAGATGGGGAATCACAGGCGGGGAATGAGAGGCAGGGAATGGAACGCGGGGAATCAGAGGCAGGGAATCAGAGCTGGGGAATCAGAGGCGGGGAATCAGATATGGGGAAACAGAGGCGGGGAATCAGAGGCGGGGATACAGAGGCGGGGAATCAGACATGGGGAATCGGATGCAGGGAATCAGAGGTGGGGAATCAGAGCTGGGGAATCAGAGGCGGGGAATCAGAGTTGGGGCATCAGAGGTGGGGAATTAGATATGGGGAAACAGAGGCGGGGAATCAGAGGTGGGGAAACAGAGGCGGGGAATCAGATATGGGGAATCAGAGGTGGGTAATCAGAGGCAGGGAATCAGATGTGCGGAATCAGAGATGGGGAATCAGAGGCAGGGAATCAGAATCAGAAGCGGGGAATCAGAGGCCGGGAATCAGAGGCCGGGAATCAAATGCTGGGAATAAGAGGCCGGGAATCAGAGGTGGGGAATCAGAGTCCGGGAATCAGAGATGGGGAATCAGAGGCGGTGAATCAGAGGTGCGCAATCAGAGGCGGGGAATCAGATATGGGGAATCAGAGGCGGGGAATCAGAGGCGGGGAAACAGAGGCGGGGAATCAGATATGGGGAATCAGAGGTGGGGCATCAGAGGTTGTGAATCACAGATGGGGAATCAGAGGCTGGGAATCAGAGGCAGGGAATCAGACGCGGGGAATCAGAGCCGGGGAATCAGAGTTGGGGAATCAGAGGAGGGGGATCAGATATGGGGAAACAGAGGCCGGGAATCAGAGGCAGGGAAACAGAGGCGGGGAATCAGATATGGGGAATCAGAGGTGGGGAATTAGAGGTTGCGAATCAGAGGCGGGGAATCAGAGGCGGGGAATCAGAGGCAGGGAATCGGATGTGCGGAATCAGAGATGGGGAAACAGAGGCGGGTAAACAGAGGTGGGTAATCACATATGGGGAATCAGAGGCGGGGAAACAGAGACAGGGAATCCGATATGGGGAATCAGAGGCGGGGAATCAGAGGTGGGGAATCATAGGCAGGGAATCGGATGTGCGGAATCAGAGATGGGGAATCAGAGGCCGGGAATCAGAGGTGGTGAATCAGAGATGGGGAATCAGAGGCGGTGAATCAGAGGTGCACAATCAGAGGCGGGGAATCAGATATGGGGAATCAGAGGTGGGGAATCAGAGGCGGGGAAACAGAGGCGGGGAATCAGATATGGGGAATCAGAGGTGGGGCATCAGAGGTTGTGAATCACAGATGGGGAATCAGAGGCGGGGAATCAGAGGCAGCGAATCAGACGCGGGGAATCAGAGCCGGGGATTCAGAGCTGGGGAATCAGAGGCGGGGAATCAGAGTTGGGGAATCAGAGGCGGGGAATCAGATATGGGGAATCAGAGGCAGGGAATCAGAGGCGCGAAAACAGAGGCGGGGTATCAGATATGGGGAATCAGAGGTGGGGAATCAGGGGCAGGGAATCAGTGGCAGGGAATCAGACGCGGGGAATCAGAGCCGGGGATTCAGAGCTGGGGAATCAGAGGCGGCGAAGCAGATATGGGGAAATAGAGGCGGGGAATCAGATATGGGGAATCAGAGGCAGGGAATCAGATATGGGGAATCAGAGGCTGGGAATCAGAGGGGGGGAAACAGAGGCGGGGAATAAGATATGGGGAATCGGAGGTGGGGAATCAGGGGCGGGGAATCAGTTGCAGGGAATCAGAGGCGGAGAATCAGAGGCGGGGAATCAGAGGCAGGGAATCAGACACGGGGAATCAGAGGTGGGGAATCAGAGATGGGGAATCAGAGGCGGGGAATCAGAGGCAGGGAATCAGACGCGGGGAATCAGAGGCGGGGAATAAGAGCTGGGGAATCAGAGGTGGGGAATCAGAGTCGGGGAATCAGAGGCAGGGAATCGGATGTGCGGAATCAGAAATGGGGAGTCAGAGGTGGGGAATCAGAGGCGGTGAATCAGAGATGGGGAATCAGAGGCGGGGAATCAGAGGCAGGAAATCAGACACGGGGATTCAGAGGCTGGGAATCAGACGGGGGGAATCAAAGTCGGGGAATCAGAGCTGGTGAATCAGAGGCAGGGAATCAGAGTTGGGGATTCAGAGGCGTGGAATCAGATATGTGGAAACAGAGGCGGGGAATCAGAGGCGGGCAAACAGAGGCGGGGAATTAGATATGGGGAATCAGAGGTGGGGAATCAGAGGTGGTGAATCAGAGATGGGGAATCACAGGCGGGGAATGAGAGGCAGGGAATGGAAAGCGGGGAATCAGAGGCAGGGAATCAGAGCTGGGGAATCAGAGGCGGGGAATCAGATATGGGGAAACAGAGGCGGGGAATCAGAGGCGGGGATACAGAGGCGGGGAATCAGACATGGGGAATCGGATGCAGGGAATCAGAGGTGGGGAATCAGAGCTGGGGAATCAGAGGCGGGGAATCAGAGTTGGGGCATCAGAGGTGGGGAATTAGATATGGGGAAACAGAGGCGGGGAATCAGAGGTGGGGAAACAGAGGCGGGGAATCAGATATGGGGAATCAGAGGTGGGGAATCAGAGGCAGGGAATCAGATGTGCGGAATCAGAGATGGGGAATCAGAGGCAGGGAATCAGAATCAGAAGCGGGGAATCAGAGGCCGGGAATCAGAGGCCGGGAATCAAATGCTGGGAATAAGAGGCCGGGAATCAGAGGTGGGGAATCAGAGTCCGGGAATCAGAGATGGGGAATCAGAGGCGGTGAATCAGAGGTGCGCAATCAGAGGCGGGGAATCAGATATGGGGAATCAGAGGCGGGGAATCAGAGGCGGGGAAACAGAGGCGGGGAATCAGATATGGGGAATCAGAGGTGGGGCATCAGAGGTTGTGAATCACAGATGGGGAATCAGAGGCGGGGAATCAGAGGCAGGGAATCAGACGCGGGGAATCAGAGCCGGGGAATCAGAGTTGGGGAATCAGAGGAGGGGAATCAGATATGGGGAAACAGAGGCCGGGAATCAGAGGCAGGGAAACAGAGGCGGGGAATCAGATATGGGGAATCAGAGGTGGGGAATTAGAGGTTGCGAATCAGAGGCGGGGAATCAGAGGCGGGGAATCAGAGGCAGGGAATCGGATGTGCGGAATCAGAGATGGGGAATCAGAGGTGGGGATTCAGAGGTGGTGAATCAGAGAAGGGGAATCAGAGGCTGGGAATCATAGGCAGGGTATCAGACGCAGGGAATCAGAGGCGGGGAATCATAGCTGGCGAATTAGAGGAGGGGAATCAGAGTTGGGGAATCAGAGGCGGGGAATCAGATATGGGGAAACAGAGGCGGGGAATCAGAGGCGGGGAAACAGAGGCGGGGAATCAGATATGGGGAATCAGAGGTGGGGAATCAGGGGCAGGGAATCAGTGGCAGGGAATCAGATGCGGGGAATCAGAGGCGGGGAATCAGAGGCAGGTAATCAGACACGGGGAATCAGAGGCGGGGAATCAGAGATGGGGAATCAGAGGAGGGGAATCAGAGGCAGGGAATCGCATGCCAGAAATCAGAGGCGGGAAATCAGAGCTGGGGAATCAGAGGCGGGGAATCAGAGTTGGGGAATCAGAGGCGGCGAATAAGATATGGGGAAATAGAGGCGGGGAATCAGACACGGGGAATCAGAGGTGGGGAATCAGAGATGGGGAATCAGAGGCGGGGAATCAGAGGCAGGGAATCAGACGGGGGGAATCAAAGTCGGGGAATCAGAGCTGGTGAATCAGAGGCAGGGAATCAGAGTTGGGGATTCAGAGGCGTGGAATCAGATATGTGGAAACAGAGGCGGGGAATCAGAGGCGGGCAAACAGAGGCGGGGAATTAGATATGGGGAATCAGAGGTGGGGAATCAGAGGTGGTGAATCAGAGATGGGGAATCACAGGCGGGGAATGAGAGGCAGGGAATGGAACGCGGGGAATCAGAGGCAGGGAATCAGAGCTGGGGAATCAGAGGCGGGGAATCAGATATGGGGAAACAGAGGCGGGGAATCAGAGGCGGGGATTCAGAGGCGGGGAATCAGACATGGGGAATCGGATGCAGGGAATCAGAGGTGGGGAATCAGAGCTGGGGAATCAGAGGCGGGGAATCAGAGTTGGGGCATCAGAGGTGGGGAATTAGATATGGGGAAACAGAGGCGGGGAATCAGAGGTGGGGAAACAGAGGCGGGGAATCAGATATGGGGAATCAGAGGTGGGGAATCAGAGGCAGGGAATCAGATGTGCGGAATCAGAGATGGGGAATCAGAGGCAGGGAATCAGAATCAGAAGCGGGGAATCAGAGGCCGGGAATCAGAGGCCGGGAATCAAATGCTGGGAATAAGAGGCCGGGAATCAGAGGTGGGGAATCAGAGTCCGGGAATCAGAGATGGGGAATCAGAGGCGGTGAATCAGAGGTGCGCAATCAGAGGCGGGGAATCAGATATGGGGAATCAGAGGCGGGGAATCAGAGGCGGGGAAACAGAGGCGGGGAATCAGATATGGGGAATCAGAGGTGGGGCATCAGAGGTTGTGAATCACAGATGGGGAATCAGAGGCGGGGAATCAGAGGCAGGGAATCAGACGCGGGGAATCAGAGCCGGGGAATCAGAGTTGGGGAATCAGAGGAGGGGAATCAGATATGGGGAAACAGAGGCCGGGAATCAGAGGCAGGGAAACAGAGGCGGGGAATCAGATATGGGGAATCAGAGGTGGGGAATTAGAGGTTGCGAATCAGAGGCGGGGAATCAGAGGCGGGGAATCAGAGGCAGGGAATCGGATGTGCGGAATCAGAGATGGGGAATCAGAGGTGGGGATTCAGAGGTGGTGAATCAGAGAAGGGGAATCAGAGGCTGGGAATCATAGGCAGGGTATCAGACGCAGGGAATCAGAGGCGGGGAATCATAGCTGGCGAATTAGAGGAGGGGAATCAGAGTTGGGGAATCAGAGGCGGGGAATCAGATATGGGGAAACAGAGGCGGGGAATCAGAGGCGGGGAAACAGAGGCGGGGAATCAGATATGGGGAATCAGAGGTGGGGAATCAGGGGCAGGGAATCAGTGGCAGGGAATCAGATGCGGGGAATCAGAGGCGGGGAATCAGAGGCAGGTAATCAGACACGGGGAATCAGAGGCGGGGAATCAGAGATGGGGAATCAGAGGAGGGGAATCAGAGGCAGGGAATCGGATGCCGGAAATCAGAGGCGGGAAATCAGAGCTGGGGAATCAGAGGCGGGGAATCAGAGTTGGGGAATCAGAGGCGGCGAATAAGATATGGGGAAATAGAGGCGGGGAATCAGACACGGGGAATCAGAGGTGGGGAATCAGAGATGGGGAATCAGAGGCGGGGAATCAGAGGCAGGGAATCAGACGCGGGGAATCAGAGGCGGGGAATCAGAGCTGGGGAATCAGAGGTGGGGAATCAGAGTCGGGGAATCAGAGGCAGGGAATCGGATGTGCGGAATCAGAGATGGGGAATCAGAGGCGGTGAATCAGAGATGGGGAATCAGAGGCGGGGAATCAGAGGCAGGAAATCAGACACGGGGATTCAGAGGCTGGGAATCAGACGGGGGGAATCAAAGGCGGGGAATCAGAGCTGGTGAATCAGAGGCAGGGAATCAGAGTTGGGGATTCAGAGGCGGGGAATCAGATATGGGGAAACAGAGGCGGGGAATCAGAGGCGGGCAAACAGAGGCGGGGAATTAGATATGGGGAATCAGAGGTGGGGAATCAGAGGTGGTGAATCAGAGATGGGGAATCACAGGCGGGGAATCAGAGGCAGGGAATAGAATGCGGGGAATCAGAGGCAGGGAATCAGAGCTGGGGAATCAGAGGCGGGGAAACAGATATGGGGAAACAGAGGCGGGGAATCAGAAGCGGGGGAACAGAGGCGGGGAATCAGACATGGGGAATCGGATGCGGGGAATCAGAGGTGGGGAATCAGAGCTGGGGAATCAGAGGCGGGGAATCAGAGTTGGGGCATCAGAGGTGGGGAATTAGATATGGGGAAACGGAGGCGGGGAATTAGAGGCCGGGAATCAAAGGCCGGGAATCAGATGCTGGGAATAAGAGGCCGGGAATCAGAGGTGGGGAATCAGAGTTTGGGAATCAGAGATGGGGATTCAGAGGCGGGGAATGAGATATGGAGAATCAGAGGCGGGGAATCAGAGGCGGGGAAACAGAGGTGGGAAATCAGATATGGGGAATCAGAGGTGGCGAATCAAAGGCGGTGAATCAGAGATGGGGAAACAGAGGCGGGGAATCAGAGGCGGGTAAACATAGGTGGGGAATCACATATGGGGAATCAGAGGCGGGGAAACAGAGGCAGGGAATCCGATATGGGGAATCAGAGGCGGGGAATCAGAGGTGGGGAATCATAGGCAGGGAATCGGATGTGCGGAATCAGAGATGGGGAATCAGAGGCCGGGAATCAGAGGTGGTGAATCAGAGATGGGGAATCAGAGGTGGTGAATCAGAGGTGCACAATCAGAGGCGGGGAATCAGATATGGGGAATCAGAGGTGGGGAATCAGAGGCGGGGAAACAGAGGCGGGGAATCAGATATGGGGAATCAGAGGTGGGGCATCAGAGGTTGTGAATCACAGATGGGGAATCAGAGGCGGGGAATCAGAGGCAGCGAATCAGACGCGGGGAATCAGAGCCGGGGATTCAGAGCTGGGGAATCAGAGGCGGGGAATCAGAGTTGGGGAATCAGAGGCGGGGAATCAGATATGGGGAATCAGAGGCAGGGAATCAGAGGCGGGAAAACAGAGGCGGGGAATCAGATATGGGGAATCAGAGGTGGGGAATCAGGGGCAGGGAATCAGTGGCAGGGAATCAGACGCGGGGAATCAGAGGCGGGGAATCAGAGGCAGGGAATCAGACACGGGGAATCAGAGGCGGGGAATCAGAGATGGGGAATCAGAGGCGGGGAATCAGAGGCGGGGAATCGGATGCCGGGAATCAGAGGCGGGAAATCAGAGCTGGGGAATCAGAGGCGGGGAATCAGAGTTGGGGAATCAGAGGCGGCGAAGCAGATATGGGGAAATAGAGGCGGGGAATCAGATATGGGGAATCAGAGGCAGGGAATCAGATATGGGGAATCAGAGGCTGGGAATCAGAGGGAGGGAAACAGAGGCGGGGAATAAGATATGGGGAATCATAGGTGGGGAATCAGGGGCGGGGAATCAGTTGCAGGGAATCAGAGATGGAGAATCAGAGGCGGGGAATCAGAGGCAGGGAATCAGACACGGGGAATCAGAGGTGGGGAATCAGAGATGGGGAATCAGAGGCGGGGAATCAGGGCAGGGAATGAGACGCGGGGAATCAGAGGCGGGGAATAAGAGCTGGGGAATCCGAGGTGGGGAATCAGAGTCGGGGAATCAGAGGCAGGGAATCGGATGTGCGGAATCAGAAATGGGGAGTCAGAGGTGGGGAATCAGAGGCGTTGAATCAGAGATGGGGAATCAGAGGCGGGGAATCAGAGGCAGGAAATCAGACACGGGGATTCAGAGGCTGGGAATCAGACGGGGGGAATCAAAGGCGGGGAATCAGAGCTGGTGAATCAGAGGCAGGGAATCAGAGTTGGGGATTCAGAGGCGGGGAATCAGATATGTGGAAACAGAGGCGGGGAATCGGAGGCGGGCAAACAGAGGCGGGGAATTAGATATGGGGAATCAGAGGTGGGGAATCAGAGGTGGTGAATCAGAGATGGGGAATCACAGGCGGGGAATGAGAGGCAGGGAATGGAACGCGGGGAATCAGAGGCAGGGAATCAGAGCTGGGGAATCAGAGGCGGGGAATCAGATATGGCGAAACAGAGGCGGGGAATCAGAGGCGGGGAAACAGAGGCGGGGAATCAGACATGGGGAATCGGATGCAGGGAATCAGAGGTGGGGAATCAGAGCTGGGGAATCAGAGGCGGGGAATCAGAGTTGGGGCATCAGAGGTGGGGAATTAGATATGGGGAAACAGAGGCGGGGAATCAGAGGTGGGGAAACAGAGGCGGGGAATCAGATATGGGGAATCAGAGGTGGGGAATCAGAGGCAGGGAATCAGATGTGCGGAATCAAAGATGGGGAATCAGAGGCAGGGAATCAGAATCAGAAGCGGGGAATCAGAGGCCGGGAATCAGAGGCCGGGAATCAAATGCTGGGAATAAGAGGCCGGGAATCAGAGGTGGGGAATCAGAGTCCGGGAATCAGAGATGGGGATTCAGAGGCGGGGAATGAGATATGGAGAATCAGAGGCGGGGAATCAGAGGGGGGAAACAGAGGTGGGGAATCAGATATGGGGAATCAGAGGTGGCGAATCAAAGGCGGTGAATCAGAGATGGGGAATCTGAGGCGGGGAATCAGAGGCAGGGAATCAGATGCGGGGAATCAGAGGCGGGGAATCAGAGCTAGCGAATCAGAGGCGGGGAATCAGAGGTGGGCAATCAGAGCCGGGGAATCAGATATGGGGAATCAGAGGCGGGGAATCAGAGGCGGGGAAACAGAGGCTGGGAATCAGATATGGGGAATCAGAGGTGGGGAATCAGAGGTTGTAAATCAGAGATGGGGAATCAAGGCGGGGAATCAGAGGCCGGGAATCAAATGCTGGGAATAAGAGGCCGGGAATCAGAGGTGGGGAATCAGAGTCCGGGAATCAGAGATGGGGAATCAGAGGCGGTGAATCAGAGGTGCGCAATCAGAGGCGGGGAATCAGATATGGGGAATCAGAGGCGGGGAATCAGAGGCGGGGAAACAGAGGCGGGGAATCAGATATGGGGAATCAGAGGTGGGGCATCAGAGGTTGTGAATCACAGATGGGGAATCAGAGGCGGGGAATCAGAGGCAGGGAATCAGACGCGGGGAATCAGAGCCGGGGATTCAGAGCTGGGGAATCAGAGGCGGGGAATCAGAGTTGGGGAATCAGAGGAGGGGAATCAGATATGGGGAAACAGAGGCCGGGAATCAGAGGCAGGGAAACAGAGGCGGGGAATCAGATATGGGGAATCAGAGGTGGGGAATTAGAGGTTGCGAATCAGAGGTGGGGAATCAGAGGCGGGGAATCAGAGGCAGGGAATCGGATGTGCGGAATCAGAGATGGGAATCAGAGGTGGGGATTCAGAGGTGGTGAATCAGAGAAGGGGAATCAGAGGCTGGGAATCATAGGCAGGGTATCAGACGCAGGGAATCAGAGGCGGGGAATCATAGCTGGTGAATTAGAGGAGGGGAATCAGAGTTGGGGAATCAGAGGCGGGGAATCAGATATGGGGAAACAGAGGCGGGGAATCAGAGGCGGGGAAACAGAGGCGGGGAATCAGATATGGGGAATCAGAGGTGGGGAATCAGGGGCAGGGAATCAGTGGCAGGGAATCAGACGCGGGGAATCAGAGGCGGGGAATCAGAGGCAGGTAATCAGACACGGGGAATCAGAGGCGGGGAATCAGAGATGGGGAATCAGAGGAGGGGATTCAGAGGCAGGGAATCGGATGCCGGAAATCAGAGGCGGGAAATCAGAGCTGGGGAATCAGAGGCGGGGAATCAGAGTTGGGGAATCAGAGGCGGCGAATAAGATATGGGGAAATAGAGGCGGGGAATCAGATATGGGGAATCAGAGGCGGTGAATCAGATATGGGGAATCAGAGGCTGGGAATCAGACGGGGGGAAACAGAGGCGGGGAATAAGATATGGGGAATCAGAGGTGGGGAATCAGGGGCGGGTAATCAGTGGCAGGGAATCAGAGGCGGGGAATCAGAGGCGGGGATTCAGAGGCAGGGAATCAGACACGGGGAATCAGAGGTGGGGAATCAGAGATGGGGAATCAGAGGCGGGGAATCAGAGGCAGGGAATCAGACGCGGGGAATCAGAGGCGGGGAATCAGAGCTGGGGAATCAGAGGTGGGGAATCAGAGTCGGGGAATCAGAGGCAGGGAATCGGATGTGCGGAATCAGAGATGGGGAATCAGAGGCGGTGAATCAGAGATGGGGAATCAGAGGCGGGGAATCAGAGGCAGGAAATCAGACACGGGGATTCAGAGGCTGGGAATCAGACGGGGGGAATCAAAGGCGGGGAATCATAGCTGGTGAATCAGAGGCAGGGAATCAGAGTTGGGGATTCAGAGGCGGGGAATCAGATATGGGGAAACAGAGGCGGGGAATCAGAGGCGGGCAAACAGAGGCGGGGAATTAGATATGGGGAATCAAAGGTGGGGAATCAGAGGTGGTGAATCAGAGATGGGGAATCACAGGAGGGGAATCAGAGGCAGGGAATAGAACGCGGGGAATCAGAGGCAGGGAATCAGAGCTGGGGAATCAGAGGCGGGGAAACAGATATGGGGAAACAGAGGCGGGGAATCAGAGGCGGGGGAACAGAGGCCGGGAATCAGACATGGGGAATCGGATGCGGGGAATCAGAGGTGGGGAATCAGAGCTGGGGAATCAGAGGCGGGGAATCAGAGTTGGGGCATCAGAGGTGGGGAATTAGATATGGGGAAACGGAGGCGGGGAATTAGAGGCCGGGAATCAAAGGCCGGGAATCAGATGCTGGGAATAAGAGGCCGGGAATCAGAGGTGGGGAATCAGAGTCCGGGAATCAGAGATGGGGATTCAGAGGCGGGGAATGAGATATGGAGAATCAGAGGCGGGGAATCAGAGGCGGGGAAACAGAGGTGGGGAATCAGATATGGGGAATCAGAGGTGGCGAATGAAAGGCGGTGAATCAGAGATGGGGAAACAGAGGCGGGGAATCAGAGGCGGGTAAACAGAGGTGGGGAATCACATATGGGGAATCAGAGGCGGGGAAACAGAGGCAGGGAATCCGATATGGGGAATCAGAGGCGGGGAATCAGAGCTGGGGAATCAGAGGCGGGGAATCAGAGTTGGGGCATCAGAGGTGGGGAATTAGATATGGGGAAACGGAGGCGGGGAATTAGAGGCCGGGAATCAAAGGCCGGGAATCAGATGCTGGGAATAAGAGGCCGGGAATCAGAGGTGGGGAATCAGAGTTTGGGAATCAGAGATGGGGATTCAGAGGCGGGGAATGAGATATGGAGAATCAGAGGCGGGGAATCAGAGGCGGGGAAACAGAGGTGGGGAATCAGATATGGGGAATCAGAGGTGGCGAATCAAAGGCGGTGAATCAGAGATGGGGAAACAGAGGCGGGGAATCAGAGGCGGGTAAACATAGGTGGGGAATCACATATGGGGAATCAGAGGCGGGGAAACAGAGGCAGGGAATCCGATATGGGGAATCAGAGGCGGGGAATCAGAGGTGGGGAATCATAGGCAGGGAATCGGATGTGCGGAATCAGAGATGGGGAATCAGAGGCCGGGAATCAGAGGTGGTGAATCAGAGATGGGGAATCAGAGGTGGTGAATCAGAGGTGCACAATCAGAGGCGGGGAATCAGATATGGGGAATCAGAGGTGGGGAATCAGAGGCGGGGAAACAGAGGCGGGGAATCAGATATGGGGAATCAGAGGTGGGGCATCAGAGGTTGTGAATCACAGATGGGGAATCAGAGGCGGGGAATCAGAGGCAGCGAATCTGACGCGGGGAATCAGAGCCGGGGATTCAGAGCTGGGGAATCAGAGGCGGGGAATCAGAGTTGGGGAATCAGAGGCGGGGAATCAGATATGGGGAATCAGAGGCAGGGAATCAGAGGCGGGAAAACAGAGGCGGGGAATCAGATATGGGGAATCAGAGGTGGGGAATCAGGGGCAGGGAATCAGTGGCAGGGAATCAGACGCGGGGAATCAGAGGCGGGGAATCAGAGGCAGGGAATCAGACACGGGGAATCAGAGGCGGGGAATCAGAGATGGGGAATCAGAGGCGGGGAATCAGAGGCGGGGAATCGGATGCCGGGAATCAGAGGCGGGAAATCAGAGCTGGGGAATCAGAGGCGGGGAATCAGAGTTGGGGAATCAGAGGCGGCGAAGCAGATATGGGGAAATAGAGGCGGGGAATCAGATATGGGGAATCAGAGGCAGGGAATCAGATATGGGGAATCAGAGGCTGGGAATCAGAGGGGGGGAAACAGAGGCGGGGAATAAGATATGGGGTATCATAGGTGGGGAATCAGGGGCGGGGAATCAGTTGCAGGGAATCAGAGGTGGAGAATCAGAGGCGGGGAATCAGAGGCAGGGAATCAGACACGGGGAATCAGAGGTGGGGAATCAGAGATGGGGAATCAGAGGCGGGGAATCAGGGCAGGGAATCAGACGCGGGGAATCAGAGGCGGGGAATAAGAGCTGGGGAATCAGAGGTGGGGAATCAGAGTCGGGGAATCAGAGGCAGGGATTCGGATGTGCGGAATCAGAAATGGGGAGTCAGAGGTGGGGAATCAGAGGCGTTGAATCAGAGATGGGGAATCAGAGGCGGGGAATCAGAGGCAGGAAATCAGACACGGGGATTCAGAGGCTGGGAATCAGACGGGGGGAATCAAAGGCGGGGAATCAGAGCTGGTGAATCAGAGGCAGGGAATCAGAGTTGGGGATTCAGAGGCGGCGAATCAGATATGTGGAAACAGAGGCGGGGAATCGGAGGCGGGCAAACAGAGGCGGGGAATTAGATATGGGGAATCAGAGGTGGGGAATCAGAGGTGGTGAATCAGAGATGGGGAATCACAGGCGGGGAATGAGAGGCAGGGAATGGAACGCGGGGAATCAGAGGCAGGGAATCAGAGCTGGGGAATCAGAGGCGGGGAATCAGATATGGGGAAACAGAGGCGGGGAATCAGAGGCGGGGAAACAGAGGCGGGGAATCAGACATGGGGAATCGGATGCAGGGAATCAGAGGTGGGGAATCAGAGCTGGGGAATCAGAGGCGGGGAATCAGAGTTGGGGCATCAGAGGTGGGGAATTAGATATGGGGAAACAGAGGCGGGGAATCAGAGGTGGGGAAACAGAGGCGGGGAATCAGATATGGGGAATCAGAGGTGGGGAATCAGAGGCAGGGAATCAGATGTGCGGAATCAGAGATGGGGAATCAGAGGCAGGGAATCAGAATCAGAAGCGGGGAATCAGAGGCCGGGAATCAGAGGCCGGGAATCAAATGCTGGGAATAAGAGGCCGGGAATCAGAGGTGGGGAATCAGAGTCCGGGAATCAGAGATGGGGATTCAGAGGCGGGGAATGAGATATGGAGAATCAGAGGCGGGGAATCAGAGGGGGGAAACAGAGGTGGGGAATCAGATATGGGGAATCAGAGGTGGCGAATCAAAGGCGGTGAATCAGAGATGGGGAATCTGAGGCGGGGAATCAGAGGCAGGGAATCAGATGCGGGGAATCAGAGGCGGGGAATCAGAGCTGGCGAATCAGAGGCGGGGAATCAGAGGTGGGCAATCAGAGCCGGGGAATCAGATATGGGGAATCAGAGGCGGGGAATCAGAGGCGGGGAAACAGAGGCTGGGAATCAGATATGGGGAATCAGAGGTGGGGAATCAGAGGTTGTAAATCAGAGATGGGGAATCAAGGCGGGGAATCAGAGGCCGGGAATCAAATGCTGGGAATAAGAGGCCGGGAATCAGAGGTGGGGAATCAGAGTCCGGGAAACAGAGATGGGGAATCAGAGGCGGTGAATCAGAGGTGCGCAATCAGAGGCGGGGAATCAGATATGGGGAATCAGAGGCGGGGAATCAGAGGCGGGGAAACAGAGGCGGGGAATCAGATATGGGGAATCAGAGGTGGGGCATCAGAGGTTGTGAATCACAGATGGGGAATCAGAGGCGGGGAATCAGAGGCAGGGAATCAGATGCGGGGAATCAGAGCCGGGGATTCAGAGCTGGGGAATCAGAGGCGGGGAATCAGAGTTGGGGAATCAGAGGAGGGGAATCAGATATGGGGAAACAGAGGCCGGGAATCAGAGGCAGGGAAACAGAGGCGGTGAATCAGATATGGGGAATCAGAGGTGGGGAATTAGAGGTTGCGAATCAGAGGTGGGGAATCAGAGGCGGGGAATCAGAGGCAGGGAATCGGATGTGCGGAATCAGAGATGGGAATCAGAGGTGGGGATTCAGAGGTGGTGAATCAGAGAAGGGGAATCAGAGGCTGGGAATCATAGGCAGGGTATCAGACGCAGGGAATCAGAGGCGGGGAATCATAGCTGGCGAATTAGAGGAGGGGAATCAGAGTTGGGGAATCAGAGGCGGGGAATCAGATATGGGGAAACAGAGGTGGGGAATCAGAGGCGGGGAAACAGAGGCGGGGAATCAGATATGGGGAATCAGAGGTGGGGAATCAGGGGCAGGGAATCAGTGGCAGGGAATCAGACGCGGGGAATCAGAGGCGGGGAATCAGAGGCAGGTAATCAGACACGGGGAATCAGAGGCGGGGAATCAGAGATGGGGAATCAGAGGAGGGGAATCAGAGGCAGGGAATCGGATGCCGGAAATCAGAGGCGGGAAATCAGAGCTGGGGAATCAGAGGCGGGGAATCAGAGTTGGGGAATCAGAGGCGGCGAATAAGATATGGGGAAATAGAGGCGGGGAATCAGATATGGGGAATCAGAGGCGGGGAATCAGATATGGGGAATCAGAGGCTGGGAATCAGAGGGGGGGAAACAGAGGCGGGGAATAAGATATGGGGAATCAGAGGTGGGGAATCAGGGGCGGGTAATCAGTGGCAGGGAATCAGAGGCGGGGAATCAGAGGCGGGGATTCAGAGGCAGGGAATCAGACACGGGGAATCAGAGGTGGGGAATCAGAGATGGGGAATCAGAGGCGGGGAATCAGAGGCAGGGAATCAGACGCGGGGAATCAGAGGCGGGGAATCAGAGCTGGGGAATCAGAGGTGGGGAATCAGAGTCGGGGAATCAGAGGCAGGGAATCGGATGTGCGGAATCAGAGATGGGGAATCAGAGGCGGTGAATCAGAGATGGGGAATCAGAGGCGGGGAATCAGAGGCAGGAAATCAGACACGGGGATTCAGAGGCTGGGAATCAGACGGGGGGAATCAAAGGCGGGGAATCAGAGCTGGTGAATCAGAGGCAGGGAATCAGAGTTGGGGATTCAGAGGCGGGGAATCAGATATGGGGAAACAGAGGCGGGGAATCAGAGGCGGGCAAACAGGCGGGGAATTAGATATGGGGAATCAAAGGTGGGGAATCAGAGGTGGTGAATCAGAGATGGGGAATCACAGGCGGGGAATCAGAGGCAGTGAATAGAACGCGGGGAATCAGAGGCAGGGAATCAGAGCTGGGGAATCAGAGGCGGGGAAACAGATATGGGGAAACAGAGGCGGGGAATCAGAGGCGGGGGAACAGAGGCGGGGAATCAGACATGGGGAATCGGATGCAGGGAATCAGAGGTGGGGAATCAGAGCTGGGGAATCAGAGGCGGGGAATCAGAGTTGGGGCATCAGAGGTGGGGAATTAGATATGGGGAAACAGAGGCGGGGAATCAGAGGTGGGGAAACAGAGGCGGGGAATCAGATATGGGGAATCAGAGGTGGGGAATCAGAGGCAGGGAATCAGATGTGCGGAATCAGAGATGGGGAATCAGAGGCAGGGAATCAGAATCAGAAGCGGGGAATCAGAGGCCGGGAATCAGAGGCCGGGAATCAAATGCTGGGAATAAGAGGCCGGGACTCAGAGGTGGGGAATCAGAGTACGGGAATCAGAGATGGGGATTCAGAGGCGGGGAATGAGATATGGAGAATCAGAGGCGGGGAATCAGAGGGGGGAAACAGAGGTGGGGAATCAGATATGGGGAATCAGAGGTGGCGAATCAAAGGCGGTGAATCAGAGATGGGGAATCTGAGGCGGGGAATCAGAGGCAGGGAATCAGATGCGGGGAATCAGAGGCGGGGAATCAGAGCTGGCGAATCAGAGGCGGGGAATCAGAGGTGGGCAATCAGAGCCGGGGAATCAGATATGGGGAATCAGAGGCGGGGAATCAGAGGCGGGGAAACAGAGGCTGGGAATCAGATATGGGGAATCAGAGGTGGGGAATCAGAGGTTGTAAATCAGAGATGGGGAATCAAGGCGGGGAATCAGAGGCCGGGAATCAAATGCTGGGAATAAGAGGCCGGGAATCAGAGGTGGGGAATCAGAGTCCGGGAAACAGAGATGGGGAATCAGAGGCGGTGAATCAGAGGTGCGCAATCAGAGGCGGGGAATCAGATATGGGGAATCAGAGGCGGGGAATCAGAGGCGGGGAAACAGAGGCGGGGAATCAGATATGGGGAATCAGAGGTGGGGCATCAGAGGTTGTGAATCACAGATGGGGAATCAGAGGCGGGGAATCAGAGGCAGGGAATCAGATGCGGGGAATCAGAGCCGGGGATTCAGAGCTGGGGAATCAGAGGCGGGGAATCAGAGTTGGGGAATCAGAGGAGGGGAATCAGATATGGGGAAACAGAGGCCGGGAATCAGAGGCAGGGAAACAGAGGCGGGGAATCAGATATGGGGAATCAGAGGTGGGGAATTAGAGGTTGCGAATCAGAGGTGGGGAATCAGAGGCGGGGAATCAGAGGCAGGGAATCGGATGTGCGGAATCAGAGATGGGAATCAGAGGTGGGGATTCAGAGGTGGTGAATCAGAGAAGGGGAATCAGAGGCTGGGAATCATAGGCAGGGTATCAGACGCAGGGAATCAGAGGCGGGGAATCATAGCTGGCGAATTAGAGGAGGGGAATCAGAGTTGGGGAATCAGAGGCGGGGAATCAGATATGGGGAAACAGAGGTGGGGAATCAGAGGCGGGGAAACAGAGGCGGGGAATCAGATATGGGGAATCAGAGGTGGGGAATCAGGGGCAGGGAATCAGTGGCAGGGAATCAGACGCGGTGAATCAGAGGCGGGGAATCAGAGGCAGGTAATCAGACACGGGGAATCAGAGGCGGGGAATCAGAGATGGGGAATCAGAGGAGGGGAATCAGAGGCAGGGAATCGGATGCCGGAAATCAGAGGCGGGAAATCAGAGCTGGGGAATCAGAGGCGGGGAATCAGAGTTGGGGAATCAGAGGCGGCGAATAAGATATGGGGAAATAGAGGCGGGGAATCAGATATGGGGAATCAGAGGCGGGGAATCAGATATGGGGAATCAGAGGCTGGGAATCAGACGGGGGGAAACAGAGGCGGGGAATAAGATATGGGGAATCAGAGGTGGGGAATCAGGGGCGGGTAATCAGTGGCAGGGAATCAGAGGCGGGGAATCAGAGGCGGGGATTCAGAGGCAGGGAATCAGACACGGGGAATCAGAGGTGGGGAATCAGAGATGGGGAATCAGAGGCGGGGAATCAGAGGCAGGGAATCAGACGCGGGGAATCAGAGGCGGGGAATCAGAGCTGGGGAATCAGAGGTGGGGAATCAGAGTCGGGGAATCAGAGGCAGGGAATCGGATGTGCGGAATCAGAGATGGGGAATCAGAGGCGGTGAATCAGAGATGGGGAATCAGAGGCGGGGAATCAGAGGCAGGAAATCAGACACGGGGATTCAGAGGCTGGGAATCAGACGGGGGGAATCAAAGGCGGGGAATCAGAGCTGGTGAATCAGAGGCAGGGAATCAGAGTTGGGGATTCAGAGGCGGGGAATCAGATATGGGGAAACAGAGGCGGGGAATCAGAGGCGGGCAAACAGAGGCGGGGAATTAGATATGGGGAATCAAAGGTGGGGAATCAGAGGTGGTGAATCAGAGATGGGGAATCACAGGCGGGGAATCAGAGGCAGGGAATAGAACGCGGGGAATCAGAGGCAGGGAATCAGAGCTGGGGAATCAGAGGCGGGGAAACAGATATGGGGAAACAGAGGCGGGGAATCAGAGGCGGGGGAACAGAGGCGGGGAATCAGACATGGGGAATCGGATGCGGGGAATCAGAGGTGGGGAATCAGAGCTGGGGAATCAGAGGCGGGGAATCAGAGTTGGGGCATCAGAGGTGGGGAATTAGATATGGGGAAACGGAGGCGGGGAATTAGAGGCCGGGAATCAAAGGCCGGGAATCAGATGCTGGGAATAAGAGGCCGGGAATCAGAGGTGGGGAATCAGAGTCCGGGAATCAGAGATGGGGATTCAGAGACGGGGAATGAGATATGGAGAATCAGAGGCGGGGAATCAGAGGCGGGGAAACAGAGGTGGGGAATCAGATATGGGGAATCAGAGGTGGCGAATGAAAGGCGGTGAATCAGAGATGGGGAAACAGAGGCGGGGAATCAGAGGCGGGTAAACAGAGGTGGGGAATCACATATGGGGAATCAGAGGCGGGGAAACAGAGGCAGGGAATCCGATATGGGGAATCAGAGGCGGGGAATCAGAGGTGGGGAATCATAGGCAGGGAATCGGATGTGCGGAATCAGAGATGGGGAATCAGAGGCCGGGAATCAGAGGTGGTGAATCAGAGATGGGGAATCAGAGGCGGTGAATCAGAGGTGCACAATCAGAGGCGGGGAATCAGATATGGGGAATCAGAGGTGGGGAATCAGAGGCGGGGAAACAGAGGCGGGGAATCAGATATGGGGAATCAGAGGTGGGGCATCAGAGGTTGTGAATCACAGATGGGGAATCAGAGGCGGGGAATCAGAGGCAGCGAATCAGACACGGGGAATCAGAGCCGGGGATTCAGAGCTGGGGAATCAGAGGCGGGGAATCAGAGTTGGGGAATCAGAGGCGGGGAATCAGATATGGGGAATCAGAGGCAGGGAATCAGAGGTGGGAAAACAGAGGCGGGGAATCAGATATGGGGAATCAGAGGTGGGGAATCAGGGGCAGGGAATCAGTGGCAGGGAATCAGACGCGGGGAATCAGAGTCGGGGAATCAGAGGCAGGGAATCAGACACGGGGAATCAGAGGCGGGGAATCAGAGATGGGGAATCAGAGGCAGGGAATCAGAGGCAGGGAATCGGATGCCGGGAATCAGAGGCGGGAAATCAGAGCTGGGGAATCAGAGGCGGGGAATCAGAGTTGGGGAATCAGAGGCGGCGAAGCAGATATGGGGAAATAGAGGCGGGGAATCAGATATGGGGAATCAGAGGCAGGGAATCAGATATGGGGAATCAGAGGCTGGGAATCAGAGGGGGGGAAACAGAGGCGGGGAATAAGATATGGGGAATCAGAGGTGGGGAATCAGGGGCGGGGAATCAGTTGCAGGGAATCAGAGGCGGAGAATCAGAGGCGGGGAATCAGAGGCAGGGAATCAGACACGGGGAATCAGAGGTGGGGAATCAGAGATGGGAATCAGAGGCGGGGAATCAGAGGCAGGGAATCAGACGCGGGGAATCAGAGGCGGGGAATAAGAGCTGGGGAATCAGAGGTGGGGAATCAGAGTCGGGGAATCAGAGGCAGGGAATCGGATGTGCGGAATCAGAAATGGGGAGTCAGAGGTGGGGAATCAGAGGCGTTGAATCAGAGATGGGGAATCAGAGGCGGGGAATCAGAGGCAGGAAATCAGACACGGGGATTCAGAGGCTGGGAATCAGACGGGGGGAATCAAAGGCGGGGAATCAGAGCTGGTGAATCAGAGGCAGGGAATCAGAGTTGGGGATTCAGAGGCGGGGAATCAGATATGTGGAAACAGAGGCGGGGAATCAGAGGCGGGCAAACAGAGGCGGGGAATTAGATATGGGGAATCAGAGGTGGGGAATCAGAGGTGGTGAATCAGAGATGGGGAATCACAGGCGGGGAATGAGAGGCAGGGAATGGAACGCGGGGAATCAGAGGCAGGGAATCAGAGCTGGGGAATCAGAGGCGGGGAATCAGGTATGGGGAAACAGAGGCGGGGAATCAGAGGCGGGGAAACAGAGGCGGGGAATCAGACATGGGGAATCGGATGCAGGGAATCAGAGGTGGGGAATCAGAGCTGGGGAATCAGAGGCGGGGAATCAGAGTTGGGGCATCAGAGGTGGGGAATTAGATATGGGGAAACAGAGGCGGGGAATCAGAGGTGGGGAAACAGAGGCGGGGAATCAGATATGGGGAATCAGAGGTGGGGAATCAGAGGCAGGGAATCAGATGTGCGGAATCAGAGATGGGGAATCAGAGGCAGGGAATCAGAATCAGAAGCGGGGAATCAGAGGCCGGGAATGAGAGGCCGGGAATCAAATGCTGGGAATAAGAGGCCGGGAATCAGAGGTGGGGAATCAGAGTCCGGGAATCAGAGATGGGGATTCAGAGGCGGGGAATGAGATATGGAGAATCAGAGGCGGGGAATCAGAGGGGGGAAACAGAGGTGGGGAATCAGATATGGGGAATCAGAGGTGGCGAATCAAAGGCGGTGAATCAGAGATGGGGAATCTGAGGCGGGGAATCAGAGGCAGGGAATCAGATGCGGGGAATCTGAGGCGGGGAATCAGAGCTGGCGAATCAGAGGCGGGGAATCAGAGGTGGGCAATCAGAGCCGGGGAATCAGATATGGGGAATCAGAGGCGGGGAATCAGAGGCGGGGAAACAGAGGCTGGGAATCAGATATGGGGAATCAGAGGTGGTGAATCAGAGGTTGTAAATCAGAGATGGGGAATCAAGGCGGGGAATCAGAGGCAGGGAATCAGACGCGGGGAATCAGAGGCGGGGATTCAGAGCTGGGGAATCAGAGGCGGGGAATCAGAGTTGGGGAATCAGAGGCAGGGAATCAGATATGGGGAATCAGAGGCGGGAAATCAGAGGCGGGGAAACAGAGGCGGGGAATCAGATATGGGGAATCAGAAGTGGGGAATCAGGGGCAGGGAATCAGTGGCAGGGAATCAGAGGCGGGGAATCAGAGGCGGGGAATCAGAGGCAGGGAATCAGACACGGGGAATCAGAGGCGGGGAATCAGAGATGGGGATTCAGAGGCGGGGAATCAGAGGCAGGGAATCGGACGCCGGGAATCAGAGGCGGGGAATCAGAGCTGGGGAATCAGAGGCGGGGAATCAGAGTTGGGGAATCAGAGGCGGGGAATCAGATATGGGGAAATAGAGGCGGGGTATCAGATATGGGGAATGAGAGGTGTGGAATCAGAGGTTGGGAATCAGAGGTAGGGAATCAGAGGCGGGGAAACAGAGGCGGGGAATCAGATATGGGGAATCAGAGGTGGCGAATCAAAGGCGGTGAAACAGAGATGGGGAATCAGGGCAGGGAATCAGAGGCAGGGAATCAGAGCTGGGGAAACAGAGGCGGGGAATCAGATATGGGGAATCTGATGTGGGGAATCAGGGGCGGGGAATCAGTGGCAGGGAATCAGAGCTGGGGAATCAGAGGTGGGGAATCAGAGCTGGGGAAACAGAGGCGGGGAATCAGATATGGGGTATCAGAGGTGGGGAATCAGGGGCGGGGAATCAGTGGCATGGAATCAGAGGCCGGGAATAAAAGGCGGGGAATCAGAGCTGGGGAATCAGAGGCCGGGAATCAGAGGCCGGGAATCAGAGGCAGGGAAACAGAGGCGGGGAATCAGATATGGGGAATCAGAGGTGGGGAATTAGAGGTTGCGAATCAGAGGCAGGGAATCAGAGGCGGGGAATCAGAGGCGGGGAATCAGAGGCAGGGAATCGGATGTGCGGAATCATAGATGGGGAATCAGAGGTGGGGATTCAGAGGTGGTGAATCAGAGAAGGGGAATCAGAGGAAGGGAATCAGACGCAGGGAATCAGAGGCGGGGAATCATAGCTGGCGAATTAGAGGAGGGGAATCAAAGTTGGGGAATCAGAGGCGGGGAATCAGATATGGGGAAACAGAGGCGGGGAATCAGAGGTGGGGAAACAGAGGCGGGGAATCATAGGCGGGGAATCAGAGATGGGGAATCAGAGGCGGGGAATCAGAGGCAGGGAATCGGATGCCGGAAATCAGAGGCGGGAAATCAGAGCTGGGGAATCAGAGGCGGGGAATCAGAGTTGGGGAATCAGAGGCGGCGAAGCAGATATGGGGAAAATGAGGCGGGGAATCAGATATGGGGAATCAGAGGCGGGGAATCAGATATGGGGAATCAGAGGCTGGGAATCAGAGCGGGGGAAACAGAGGCGGGGAATAATATATGGGGAATCAGAGGTGGGGAATCAGTGGTGGGGAATCAGTGGCAGGGAATCAGAGGCGGGGAATCAGAGGCGGGGATTCAGAGGCAGGGAATCAGACACGGGGAATCAGAGGTGGGGAATCAGAGATGGGGAATCAGAGGCGGGGAATCAGAGGCAGGGAATCAGACTCGGGGAATCAGAGGCGGGGAATCAGAGCTGGGGAATCAGAGGTGGGGAATCAGAGTCGGGGAATCAGAGGCAGGGAATCGGATGTGCGGAATCAGAGATGGGGAATCAGAGGTGGGGAATCAGAGGCGGTGAATCAGAGATGGGGAATCAGAGGCGGGGAATCAGAGGCAGGAAATCAGACACGGGGATTCAGAGGCTGGGAATCAGACGGGGGGAATCAAAGGCGGGGAATCAGAGCTGGTGAATCAGAGGCAGGGAATCAGAGTTGGGGATTCAGAGGCGGGGAATCAGATATGGGGAAACAGAGGCGGGGAATCAGAGGCGGGCAAACAGAGGCGGGGAATTAGATATGGGGAATCAGAGGTGGGGAATCAGAGGTGGTGAATCAGAGATGGGGAATCACAGGCGGGGAATCAGAGGCAGGGAATAGAACGCGGGGAATCAGAGGCAGGGAATCAGAGCTGGGGAATCAGAGGCGGGGAATCAGATATGGGGAAACAGAGGCGGGGAATCAGAGGCGGGGAAACAGAGGCAGGGAATCAGACATGGGGAATCGGATGCGGGGAATCAGAGGTGGGGAATCAGAGCTGGGGAATTAGAGGCGGGGAATCAGAGTTGGGGCATCAGAGGTGGGGAATTAGATATGGGGAAACAGAGGCGGGGAATCAGAGGCGGGGAATCAGAGGCGGGGAAACAGAGGCAGGGAATCAGATATGGGGAATCAGAGGTGGGGAATCAGAGGCAGGGAATCAGATGTGCGGAATCAGAGATGGGGAATCAGAGGCAGGGAATCAGAATCAGAAGCGGGGAATTAGAGGCCGGGAATCAGAGGCCGGGAATCAGATGCTGGGAATAAGAGGCCAGGAATCAGAGGTGGGGAATTAGAGGTTGCGAATCAGAGGCGGGGAATCAGAGGCGGGGAATCAGAGGCAGGGAATCGGATGTGCGGAATCAGAGATGGGGAATCAGAGGTGGGGATTCAGAGGTGGTGAATCAGAGAAGGGGAATCAGAGGCTGGGAATCAGAGGCAGGGAATCAGACGCAGGGAATCAGAGGCGGGGAATCATAGCTGGCGAATTAGAGGAGGGGAATCAGAGTTGGGGAATCAGAGGCGGGGAATCAGATATGGGGAAACAGAGGCGGGGAATCAGAGGCGGGGAAACAGAGGCGGGGAATCAGATATGGGGAATCAGAGGTGGGGAATCAGGGGCAGGGAATCAGTGGCAAGGAATCAGACCCGGGGAATCAGAGGCGAGGAATCAGAGGCAGGTAATCAGACACGGGGAATCAGAGGCGGGGAATCAGAGATGGGGAATCAGAGGCGGGGAATCAGAGGCAGGGAATCGGATGCCGGAAATCAGAGGTGGGAAATCAGAGCTGGGGAATCAGAGGCGGGGAATCAGAGTTGGGGAATCAGAGGCGGCGAATAAGATATGGGGAAATAGAGGCGGGGAATCAGATATGGGGAATCAGAGGCGGGGAATCAGATATGGGGAATCAGAGGCTGGGAATCAGAGGGGGGGAAACAGAGGCGGGGAATAAGATATGGGGAATCAGAGGTGGGGAATCAGGGGTGGGTAATCAGTGGCAGGGAATCAGAGGCGGGGAATCAGAGGCGGGGATTCAGAGGCAGTGAATCAGACACGGGGAATCTGAGGTGGGGAATCAGAGATGGGGAATCAGAGGCGGGGAATCAGAGGCAGGGAATCAGACGCGGGGAATCAGAGGCGGGGAATCAGAGCTGGGGAATCAGAGGTGGGTAATCAGAGTCGGGGAATCAGAGGCAGGGAATCGGATGTGCGGAATCAGAGATTGGGAATCAGAGGCGGTGAATCAGAGATGGGGAATCAGAGGCGGGGAATCAGAGGCAGGAAATCAGACACGGGGATTCAGAGGCTGGGAATCAGACGGGGAGAATCAAAGGCGGGGAGTCAGATCTGGTGAATCAGAGGCAGGGAATCAGAGTTGGGGATTCAGAGGCGGGGAATCAGATATGGGGAAACAGAGGCGGGGAATCAGAGGCGGGCAAACAGAGGCCGGGAATTAGATATGGGGAATCAGAGGTGGGGAATCAGAGGTGGTGAATCAGAGATGGGGAATCACAGGCGGGGAATCAGAGGCAGGGAATAGAACGCGGGGAATCAGAGGCAGGGAATCAGAGCTGGGGAATCAGAGGCGGGGAATCAGATATGGGGAAACAGAGGCGGGGAATCAGAGGCGGGGAAACAGAGGCGGGGAATTAGACATGGGGAATCGGATGCGGGGAATCAGAGGTGGGGAATCAGAGCTGGGGAATCAGAGGCGGAGAATCAGAGTTGGGGCATCAGAGGTGGGGAATTAGATATGGGGAAACAGAGGCGGGGAATTAGAGGCCGGGAATCAGAGGCCGGGAATCAGATGCTGGGAATAAGAGGCCGGGAATCAGAGGTGGGGAATCAGAGTCCGGGAATCAGAGATGGGGATTCAGAGGCGGGGAATGAGATATGGAGAATCAGAGGCGGAGGGTCAGAGGCGGGGAAAAAGATGTGGGGAATCAGATATGGGGAATCAGAGGTGGCGAATCAAAGGCGGTGAATCAAAGATGGGGAATCAGAGGCGGGGAATCAGAGGCGGGTAAACAGAGGTGGGGAATTAGATATGGGGAATCAGAGGTGGGGAAACAGAGGCTGGGAATCCGATATGGGGAATCAGAGGCGGGGAATCAGAGGTGGGGAATCATAGGCAGGGAATCGGATGTGCGGAATCAGAGATGGGGAATCAGAGGCCGGGAATCAGAGGTGGTGAATCAGAGATGGGGAATCAGAGGCGGTGAATCAGAGGTGCACAATCAGAGGCGGGGAATCAGATATGGGGAATCAGAGGCGGAAAATCAGAGGCGGGGAAACAGAGGCGGGGAATCAGATATGGGGAATCAGAGGTGGGGCATCAGAGGTTGTGAATCACAGATGGGGAATCAGAGGCGGGGAATCAGAGCAGGGAATCAGATGCGGGGAATCAGAGCCGGGGATTCAGAGCTGGGGAATCAGAGGCGGGGAATCAGAGTTGGGGAATCAGAGGCGGGGAATCAGATATGGGGAGTCAGAGGCAGGGAATCAGAGGCGGGAAAACAGAGGCAGGGAATCAGATATGGGGAATCAGAGGTGGGGAATCAGGGGCAGGGAATCAGTGGCAGGGAATCAGACGCGGGGAATCAGAGGCGGGGAATCAGAGGCAGGGAATCAGACACGGGGAATCAGAGGCGGGGAATCAGAGATGGGGAATCAGAGGCGGGGAATGAGAGGCAGGGAATCGGATGCCGGGAATCAGAGGCGGGAAATCAGAGCTGCGGAATCAGAGGCGGGGAATCAGAGTTGGGGAATCAGAGGCGGCGAAGCAGATATGGGGAAATAGAGGCGGGGAATCAGATATGGGGAATCAGAGGCAGGGAATCAGATATGGGGAATCAGAGGCTGGGAATCAGAGGGGGGGAAACAGAGGCGGGGAATAAGATATGGGGAATCAGAGGTGGGGAATCAGGGGCCGGGAATCAGTGGCAGGGAATCAGAGGCGGGGAATCAGAGGCGGGGAATCAGAGGCAGGGAATCAGACACGGGGAATCAGAGGTGGGGAATCAGAGATGGGGAATCAGAGGCGGGGAATCAGAGTCAGGGAATCAGACACGGGGAATCAGAGGCGGGGAATAAGAGCTGGGGAATCAGAGGTGGGGAATCAGAGTCGGGGAATCAGAGGCAGGGAATCGGATGTGCGGAATCAGAAATGGGGAATCAGAGGTGGGGAATCAGAGGCGGTGAATCAGAGATGGGGAATCAGAGGCGGGGAATCAGAGGCAGGAATTCAGACACTGGGATTCAGAGGCTGGGAATCAGACGGGGGGAATCAAAGGCGGGGAATCAGAGCTGGTGAATAAGAGGCAGGGAATCAGAGTTGGGGATTCAGAGGCGGGGAATCAGATATGGGGAAACAGAGGCGGGGAATCAGAGGCGGGCAAACAGAGGCGGGGAATTAGATATGGGGAATCAGAGGTGGGGAATCAGAGGTGGTGAATCAGAGATGGGGAATCACAGGCGGGGAATCAGAGGCAGGGAATGGAACGCGGGGAATCAGAGGCAGGGAATCAGAGCTGGGGAATCAGAGGCGGGGAATCAGATATGGGGAAACAGAGGCGGGGAATCAGAGGCGGGGAAACAGAGGCGGGGAATCAGACATGGGGAATCGGATGCAGGGAATCAGAGGTGGGGAATCAGAGCTGGGGAATCAGAGGCGTGGAATCAGAGTTGGGGCATCAGAGGTGGGGAATTAGATATGGGGAAACAGAGGCGGGGAATCAGAGGCGGGGAAACAGAGGCGGGGAATCAGATATGGGGAATCAGATGTGGGGAATCAGAGGCAGAGAATCAGATGTGCGGAATCAGAGATGGGGAATCAGAGGCAGGGAATCAGAATCAGAAGCGGGGAATCAGAGGCCGGGAATCAGAGGCCGGGAATCAAATGCTGGGAATAAGAGGCCGGGAATCAGAGGTGGGGAATCAGAGTCCGGGAATCAGAGATGCGGATTCAGAGGCGGGGAATGAGATATGGAGAATCAGAGGCGGGGAATCAGAGGCGGGGAAACAGAGGTGGGGAATCAGATATTTGGAATCAGAGGTGGCGAATCAAAGGCGGTGAACAGAGATGGGGAATCAGAGGCGGGGAATCAGAGGCATAGAATCAGATGCGGGGAATCAGAGGCGGGGAATCAGAGCTGGCGAATCAGAGGCGGGGAATCAGAGGTGGGCAATCAGAGCCGGGGAATCAGATATGGGGAATCAGAGGCGGGGAATCAGAGGCGGGGAAACAGAGGCGGGGAATGAGATATGGGGAATCAGAGGTGGGGAATCAGAGGTTGTAAATCAGAGATGGGGAATCAAGGCGGGGAATCAGAGGCAGGGAATCAGACGCGGGGAATCAGAGGCGGGGATTCAGAGCTGGGGAATCAGAGGCGGGGAATCAGAGTTGGGGAATCAGAGGCAGGGAATCAGATATGGGGAATCAGAGGCGGGGAATCAGAGGCGGGGAAACAGAGGCGGGGAATCAGATATGGGGAATCAGAAGGGGGAATCAGGGGCAGGGAATCAGTGGCAGGGAATCAGAGGCGGGGAATCAGAGGCGGGGAATCAGAGGCAGGGAATCAGACACGGGGAATCAGAGGCGGGGAATCAGAGATGGGGAATCAGAGGCGGGGAATCAGAGGCAGGGAATCGGACGCCAGGAATCAGAGGCGGGGAATCAGAGCTGGGGAATCAGAGGCGGGGAATCAGAGTTGGGGAATCAGAGGTGGGGAATCAGATATGGGGAAGTAGAGGCGGGGAATCAGATATGGGGAATGAAAGGTGTGGAATCAGAGGTTGGGAATCAGAGGCAGGGAATCAGAGGCGGGGAAACAGAGGCGGGGAATCAGATATGGGGAATCAGAGGTGGCGAATCAAAGGCTGTGAAACAGAGATGGGGAATCAGGGCAGGGAATCAGAGGCAGGGAATCAGAGCTGGGGAAACAGAGGCGGGGAATCAGATATGGGGAATCAGAGGTGGGGAATCAGGGGCGGGGAATCAGTGGCAGGGAATCAGATCTGGGGAATCAGAGGTGGGGAATCAGAGCTGGGGAAACAGAGGCGGGGAATCAGATATGGGGAATCAGAGGTGGGGAATCAGGGGCGGGGAATCAGTGGCAGGGAATCAGAGGCCGGGAATAAAAGGCGGGGAATCAGAGCTGTGGAATCAGAGGCCGGGAATCAGAGGCAGGGAAACAGAGGCGGGGAATCAGATATGGGGAATCAGAGGTGGGGAATTAGAGGTTGCGAATCAGAGGCAGGGAATCAGAGGCGGGGAATCAGGAGCGGGGAATCAGAGGCAGGGAATCGGATGTGCGGAATCAGAGATGGGGAATCAGAGGTGGGGATTCAGAGGTGGTGAATCAGAGAAGGGGAATCAGAGGCAGGGAATCAGACGCAGGGAATCAGAGGCGGGGAATCATAGCTGGCGAATTAGAGGAGGGGAATCAAAGTTGGGGAATCAGAGGCGGGGAATCAGATATGGGGAAACAGAGGCGGGGAATCAGAGTCGGGGAAACAGAGGCGGGGAATCATAGGCGGGGAATCAGAGATGGGGAATGAGAGGCGGGGAATCAGAGGCAGGGAATCGGATGCCGGAAATCAGAGGCGGGAAATCAGAGCTGGGGAATCAGAGGCGGGGAATCAGAGTTGGGGAATCAGAGGCGGCAAAGCAGATATGGGGAAAATGAGGCGGGGAATCAGATATGGGGAATCAGAGGCGGGGAATCAGATATGGGGAATCAGAGGCTGGGAATCAGAGCGGGGGAAACAGAGGCGGGGAATAAGATATGGGGAATTAGAGGTGGGGAATCAGTGGTGGGGAATCAGTGGCAGGGAATCAGAGGCGGGGAATCAGAGGCGGGGATTCAGAGGCAGGGAATCAGACACGGGGAATCAGAGGTGGGGAATCAGAGATGGGGAATCAGAGGCGGGGAATCAGAGGCAGGGAATCAGACGCGGGGAATCAGAGGCGGGGAATCAGAGCTGGGGAATCAGAGGTGGGGAATCAGCGTCGGGGAATCAGAGGCAGGGAATCGGATGTGCGGAATCAGAGATGGGGAATCAGAGGTGGGGAATCAGAGGCGGTGAATCAGAGATGGGGAATCAGAGGCGGGGAATCAGAGGCAGGAAATCAGACACGGGGATTCAGAGGCTGGGAATCAGACGGGGGGAATCAAAGGCGGGGAATCAGAGCTGGTGAATCAGAGGCAGGGAATCAGAGTTGGGGATTCAGAGGCGGGGAATCAGATATGGGGAAACAGAGGCGGGGAATCAGAGGCGGGCAAACAGAGGCGGGGAATTAGATATGGGGAATCAGAGGTGGGGAATCAGAGGTGGTGAATCAGAGATGGGGAATCACAGGCGGGGAATCAGAGGCAGGGAATAGAACGCGGGGAATCAGAGGCAGGGAATCAGAGCTGGGGAATCAGAGGCGGGGAATCAGATATGGGGAAACAGAGGCGGGGAATCAGAGGCGGGGAAAAAGAGCAGGGAATCAGACGCGTGGAATCAGAGCCCGGGATTCAGAGCTGGGGAATCAGAGGCGGGGAATCAGAGTTGGGGAATCAGAGGCGGGGAATCAGATATGGGGAATCAGAGGCAGGGAATCAGAGGCGGGAAAACAGAGGCGGGGAATCAGATATGGGGAATCAGAGGTGGGGAATCAGGGGCAGGGAATCAGTGGCAGGGAATCAGACGCGGGGAATCAGAGGCGGGGAATCAGAGGCAGGGAATCAGACACGGGGAATCAGAGGCGGGGAATCAGAGATGGGGAATCAGAGGCGGGGAATCAGAGGCAGGGAATCGGATGCCGGGAATCAGAGGCGGGAAATCAGAGCTGGGGAATCAGAGGCGGGGAATCAGAGTTGGGGAATCAGAGGCGGCGAAGCAGATATGGGGAAATAGAGGCGGGGAATCAGATATGGGGAATCAGAGGCAGGGAATCAGATATGGGGAATCAGAGGCTGGGAATCAGAGGGGGGGAAACAGAGGCGGGGAATAAGATATGGGGAATCAGAGGTGGGGAATCAGGGGCGGGGAATCAGTGGCAGGGAATCAGAGGCGGGGAATCAGAGGCGGGGAATCAGAGGCAGGGAATCAGACACGGGGAATCAGAGGTGGGGAATCAGAGATGGGGAATCAGAGGCGGGGAATCAGAGGCAGGGAATCAGACACGGGGAATCAGAGGCGGGGAATAAGAGCTGGGGAATCAGAGGTGGGGAATCAGAGTCGGGGAATCAGAGGCAGGGAATCGGATGTGCGGAATCAGAAATGGGGAATCAGAGGTGGGGAATCAGAGGCGGTGAATCAGAGATGGGGAATCAGAGGCGTGGAATCAGAGGCAGGAATTCAGACACGGGGATTCAGAGGCTGGGAATCAGACGGGGGGAATCAAAGGCGGGGAATCAGAGCTGGTGAATCAGAGGCAGGGAATCAGAGTTGGGGATTCAGAGGCGGGGAATCAGATATGGGGAAACAGAGGCGGGGAATCAGAGGCGGGCAAACAGAGGCGGGGAATTAGATATGGGGAATCAGAGGTGGGGAATCAGAGGTGGTGAATCAGAGATGGGGAATCACAGGCGGGGAATCAGAGGCAGGGAATGGAATGCGGGGAATCAGAGGCAGGGAATCAGAGCTGGGGAATCAGAGGCGGGGAATCAGATATGGGGAAACAGAGGCGGGGAATCAGAGGCGGGGAAACAGAGGCGGGGAATCAGACATGGGGAATCGGATGCAGGGAATCAGAGGTGGGGAATCAGAGCTGGGGAATCAGAGGCGGGGAATCAGAGTTGGGGCATCAGAGGTGGGGAATTAGATATGGGGAAACAGAGGCGGGGAATCAGAGGCGGGGAAACAGAGGCGGGGAATCAGATATGGGGAATCAGAGGTGGGGAATCAGAGGCAGGGAATCAGATGTGCGGAATCAGAGATGGGGAATCAGAGGCAGGGAATCAGAATCAGAAGCGGGGAATCAGATGCCGGGAATCAGAGGCCGGGAATCAAATGCTGGGAATAAGAGGCCGGGAATCAGAGGTGGGGAATCAGAGTCCGGGAATCAGAGATGGGGAATCAGAGGTGGCGAATCAAAGGCGGTGAATCAGAGATGGGGAATCAGAGGCGGGGAATCAGAGGCAGGGAATCAGATGCGGGGAATCAGAGGCGGGGAATCAGAGCTGGCGAATCAGAGGCGGGGAATCAGAGGTGGGCAATCAGAGCCGGGGAATCAGATATGGGGAATCAGAGGCGGGGAATCAGAGGCTGGGAAACAGAGGCGGGGAATCAGATATGGGGAATCAGAGGTGGGGAATCAGAGGTTGTAAATCAGAGATGGGGAATCAAAGCGGGGAATCAGAGGCAGGGAATCAGACGCGGGGAATCAGAGGCGGGGATTCAGAGCTGGGGAATCAGAGGTGGGGAATCAGAGTTGGGGAATCAGAGGCAGGGAATCAGATATGGGGAATCAGAGGCGGGGAATCAGAGGCGGGGAAACAGAGGCGGGGAATCAGATATGGGGAATCAGAAGTGGGGAATCAGGGGCAGGGAATCAGTGGCAGGGAATCAGAGGCGGGGAATCAGAGGCGGGGAATCAGAGGCAGGGAATCAGACACGGGGAATCAGAGGCGGGGAATCAGAGATGGGGAATCAGAGGCGGGGAATCAGAGGCAGGGAATCGGACGCCGGGAATCAGAGGCGGGGAATCAGAGCTGGGGAATCAGAGGCGGGGAATCAGAGTTGGGGAATCAGAGGCGGGGAATCAGATATGGGGAAATAGAGGCGGGGAATCAGATATGGGGAATGAGAGGTGTGGAATCAGATATGGGGAATCAGAGGTGGCGAATCAAAGGCGGTGAAACAGAGATGGGGAATCAGGGCAGGGAATCAGAGGAAGGGAATCAGAGCTGGGGAAACAGAGGCAGGGAATCAGATATGGGGAATCAGATGTGGGGAATCAGGGGCGGGGAATCAGTGGCAGGGAATCAGAGCTGGGGAATCAGAGGTGGGGAATCAGAGCTGGGGAAACAGAGGCGGGGAATTAGATATGGGGTATCAGAGGTGGGGAATCAGGGGCGGGGAATCAGTGGCAGGGAATCAGAGGCCGGGAATAAAAGGCGGGGAATCAGAGCTGGGGAATCAGAGGCCGGGAATCAGAGGCAGGGAAACAGAGGCGGGGAATCAGATATGGGGAATCAGAGGTGGGGAATTAGAGGTTGCGAATCAGAGGCAGGGAATCAGAGGCGGGGAATCAGAGGCAGGGAATCGGATGTGCGGAATCAGAGATGGGGAATCAGAGGTGGGGATTCAGAGGTGGTGAATCAGAGAAGGGGAATCAGAGGAAGGGAATCAGAAGCAGGGAATCAGAGGCGGGGAATCATAGCTGGCGAATTAGAGGAGGGGAATCAAAGTTGGGGAATCAGAGGCGGGGAATCAGATATGGGGAAACAGAGGCGGGGAATCAGAGGCGGGGAAACAGAGGCGGGGAATCATAGGCGGGGAATCAGAGATGGGGAATCAGAGGCGGGGAATCAGAGGCAGGGAATCGGATGCTGGAAATCAGAGGCGGGAAATCAGAGCTGGGGAATCAGAGGCGGGGAATCAGAGTTGGGGAAACAGAGGCGGCGAAGCAGATATGCGGAAAATGAGGCGGGGAATCAGATATGGGGAATCAGAGGCGGGGAATCAGATATGGGGAATCAGAGGCTGGGAATCAGAGCGGGGGAAACAGAGGCGGGGAATAAGATATGGGGAATCAGAGGTGGGGAATCAGTGGTGGGGAATCAGTGGCAGGGAATCAGAGGCGGGGAATCAGAGGCGGGGATTCAGAGGCAGGGAATCAGACACGGGGAATCAGAGGTTGGGAATCAGAGATGGGGAATCAGAGGCGGGGAATCAGAGGCAGGGAATCAGACGCGGGGAATCAGAGGCGGGGAATCAGAGCTGGGGAATCAGAGGTGGGGAATCAGAGTCGGGGAATCAGAGGCAGGGAATCGGATGTGCGGAATCACAGATGGGTAATCAGAGGTGGGGAATCAGAGGCGGTGAATCAGAGATGGGGAATCAGAGGCGGGGAATCAGAGGCAGGAAATCAGACACGGGGATTCAGAGGCTGGGAATCAGACGGGGGGAATCAAAGGCGGGGAATCAGAGCTGGTGAATCAGAGGCAGGGAATCAGAGTTGGGGATTCAGAGGCGGGGAATCAGATATGGGGAAACAGAGGCGGGGAATCAGAGGCGGGCAAACAGAGGCGGGGAATTAGATATGGGGAATCAGAGGTGGGGAATCAGAGGTGGTGAATCAGAGATGGGGAATCACAGGCGGGGAATCAGAGGCAGGGAATAGAACGCGGGGAATCAGAGGCAGGGAATCAGAGCTGGGGAATCAGAGGCGGGGAATCAGATATGGGGAAAGAGAGGCGGGGAATCAGAGGCGGGGAAACAGAGGCAGGGAATCAGACATGGGGAATCGGATGCGGGGAATCAGAGGTGGGGAATCAGAGGCAGGGAATCAGATGTGCGGAATCAGAGATTGGGAATCAGAGGCAGGGAATCAGAATCAGAAGCGGGGAATTAGAGGCCGGGAATCAGAGGCCGGGAATCAGATGCTGGGAATAAGAGGCCAGGAATCAGAGGTGGGGAATTAGAGGTTGCGAATCAGAGGCGGGGAATCAGAGGCGGGGAATCAGAGGCAGGGAATCGGATGTGCGGAATCAGAGATGGGGAATCAGAGGTGGGGAATCAGAGATGGGGAATCAGAGGCGGGGAATCAGAGGCAGGGAATCGGACGCCGGGAATCAGAGGCGGGGAATCAGAGCTGGGGAATCAGAGGCGGGGAATCAGAGTTGGGGAATCAGAGGCGGGGAATCAGATATGGGGAAATAGAGGCGGGGAATCAGATATGGGGAATGAGAGGTGTGGAATCAGATATGGGGAATCAGAGGTGGCGAATCAAAGGCGGTGAAACAGAGATGGGGAATCAGGGCAGGGAATCAGAGGAAGGGAATCAGAGCTGGGGAAACAGAGGCAGGGAATCAGATATGGGGAATCAGATGTGGGGAATCAGGGGCGGGGAATCAGTGGCAGGGAATCAGAGCTGGGGAATCAGAGGTGGGGAATCAGAGCTGGGGAAACAGAGGCGGGGAATTAGATATGGGGTATCAGAGGTGGGGAATCAGGGGCGGGGAATCAGTGGCAGGGAATCAGAGGCCGGGAATAAAAGGCGGGGAATCAGAGCTGGGGAATCAGAGGCCGGGAATCAGAGGCAAGGAAACAGAGGCGGGGAATCAGATATGGGGAATCAGAGGTGGGGAATTAGAGGTTGCGAATCAGAGGCAGGGAATCAGAGGCGGGGAATCAGAGGCAGGGAATCGGATGTGCGGAATCAGAGATGGGGAATCAGAGGTGGGGATTCAGAGGTGGTGAATCAGAGAAGGGGAATCAGAGGAAGGGAATCAGAAGCAGGGAATCAGAGGCGGGGAATCATAGCTGGCGAATTAGAGGAGGGGAATCAAAGTTGGGGAATCAGAGGCGGGGAATCAGATATGGGGAAACAGAGGCGGGGAATCAGAGGCGGGGAAACAGAGGCGGGGAATCATAGGCGGGGAATCAGAGATGGGGAATCAGAGGCGGGGAATCAGAGGCAGGGAATCGGATGCCGGAAATCAGAGGCGGGAAATCAGAGCTGGGGAATCAGAGGCGGGGAATCAGAGTTGGGGAATCAGAGGCGGCGAAGCAGATATGCGGAAAATGAGGCGGGGAATCAGATATGGGGAATCAGAGGCGGGGAATCAGATATGGGGAATCAGAGGCTGGGAATCAGAGCGGGGGAAACAGAGGCGGGGAATAAGATATGGGGAATCAGAGGTGGGGAATCAGTGGTGGGGAATCAGTGGCAGGGAATCAGAGGCGGGGAATCAGAGGCGGGGATTCAGAGGCAGGGAATCAGACACGGGGAATCAGAGGTTGGGAATCAGAGATGGGGAATCAGAGGCGGGGAATCAGAGGCAGGGAATCAGACGCGGGGAATCAGAGGCGGGGAATCAGAGCTGGGGAATCAGAGGTGGGGAATCAGAGTCGGGGAATCAGAGGCAGGGAATCGGATGTGCGGAATCACAGATGGGGAATCAGAGGTGGGGAATCAGAGGCGGTGAATCAGAGATGGGGAATCAGAGGCGGGGAATCAGAGGCAGGAAATCAGACACGGGGATTCAGAGGCTGGGAATCAGACGGGGGGAATCAAAGGCGGGGAATCAGAGCTGGTGAATCAGAGGCAGGGAATCAGAGTTGGGGATTCAGAGGCGGGGAATCAGATATGGGGAAACAGAGGCGGGGAATCAGAGGCGGGCAAACAGAGGCGGGGAATTAGATATGGGGAATCAGAGGTGGGGAATCAGAGGTGGTGAATCAGAGATGGGGAATCACAGGCGGGGAATCAGAGGCAGGGAATAGAACGCGGGGAATCAGAGGCAGGGAATCAGAGCTGGGGAATCAGAGGCGGGGAATCAGATATGGGGAAACAGAGGCGGGGAATCAGAGGCGGGGAAAAAGAGCAGGGAATCAGACGCGTGGAATCAGAGCCCGGGATTCAGAGCTGGGGAATCAGAGGCGGGGAATCAGAGTTGGGGAATCAGAGGCGGGGAATCAGATATGGGGAATCAGAGGCAGGGAATCAGAGGCGGGAAAACAGAGGCGGGGAATCAGATATGGGGAATCAGAGGTGGGGAATCAGGGGCAGGGAATCAGTGGCAGGGAATCAGACGCGGGGAATCAGAGGCGGGGAATCAGAGGCAGGGAATCAGACACGGGGAATCAGAGGCGGGGAATCAGAGATGGGGAATCAGAGGCGGGGAATCAGAGGCAGGGAATCGGATGCCGGGAATCAGAGGCGGGAAATCAGAGCTGGGGAATCAGAGGCGGGGAATCAGAGTTGGGGAATCAGAGGCGGCGAAGCAGATATGGGGAAATAGAGGCGGGGAATCAGATATGGGGAATCAGAGGCAGGGAATCAGATATGGGGAATCAGAGGCTGGGAATCAGAGGGGGGGAAACAGAGGCGGGGAATAAGATATGGGGAATCAGAGGTGGGGAATCAGGGGCGGGGAATCAGTGGCAGGGAATCAGAGGCGGGGAATCAGAGGCGGGGAATCAGAGGCAGGGAATCAGACACGGGGAATCAGAGGTGGGGAATCAGAGATGGGGAATCAGAGGCGGGGAATCAGAGGCAGGGAATCAGACACGGGGAATCAGAGGCGGGGAATAAGAGCTGGGGAATCAGAGGTGGGGAATCAGAGTCGGGGAATCAGAGGCAGGGAATCGGATGTGCGGAATCAGAAATGGGGAATCAGAGGTGGGGAATCAGAGGCGGTGAATCAGAGATGGGGAATCAGAGGCGTGGAATCAGAGGCAGGAATTCAGACACGGGGATTCAGAGGCTGGGAATCAGACGGGGGGAATCAAAGGCGGGGAATCAGAGCTGGTGAATCAGAGGCAGGGAATCAGAGTTGGGGATTCAGAGGCGGGGAATCAGATATGGGGAAACAGAGGCGGGGAATCAGAGGCGGGCAAACAGAGGCGGGGAATTAGATATGGGGAATCAGAGGTGGGGAATCAGAGGTGGTGAATCAGAGATGGGGAATCACAGGCGGGGAATCAGAGGCAGGGAATGGAATGCGGGGAATCAGAGGCAGGGAATCAGAGGCAGGGAATCAGACACGGGGAATCAGAGGTGGGGAATCAGAGATGGGGAATCAGAGGCGGGGAATCAGAGGCAGGGAATCAGACACGGGGAATCAGAGGCGGGGAATAAGAGCTGGGGAATCAGAGGTGGGGAATCAGAGTCGGGGAATCAGAGGCAGGGAATCGGATGTGCGGAATCAGAAATGGGGAATCAGAGGTGGGGAATCAGAGGCGGTGAATCAGAGATGGGGAATCAGAGGCGTGGAATCAGAGGCAGGAATTCAGACACGGGGATTCAGAGGCTGGGAATCAGACGGGGGGAATCAAAGGCGGGGAATCAGAGCTGGTGAATCAGAGGCAGGGAATCAGAGTTGGGGATTCAGAGGCGGGGAATCAGATATGGGGAAACAGAGGCGGGGAATCAGAGGCGGGCAAACAGAGGCGGGGAATTAGATATGGGGAATCAGAGGTGGGGAATCAGAGGTGGTGAATCAGAGATGGGGAATCACAGGCGGGGAATCAGAGGCAGGGAATGGAATGCGGGGAATCAGAGGCTGGGAATCAGAGCTGGGGAATCAGAGGCGGGGAATCAGATATGGGGAAACAGAGGCGGGGAATCAGAGGCGGGGAAACAGAGGCGGGGAATCAGACATGGGGAATCGGATGCAGGGAATCAGAGGTGGGGAATCAGAGCTGGGGAATCAGAGGCGGGGAATCAGAGTTGGGGCATCAGAGGTGGGGAATTAGATATGGGGAAACAGAGGCGGGGAATCAGAGGCGGGGAAACAGAGGCGGGGAATCAGATATGGGGAATCAGAGGTGGGGAATCAGAGGCAGGGAATCAGATGTGCGGAATCAGAGATGGGGAATCAGAGGCAGGGAATCAGAATCAGAAGCGGGGAATCAGATGCCGGGAATCAGAGGCCGGGAATCAAATGCTGGGAATAAGAGGCCGGGAATCAGAGGTGGGGAATCAGAGTCCGGGAATCAGAGATGGGGAATCAGAGGTGGCGAATCAAAGGCGGTGAATCAGAGATGGGGAATCAGAGGCGGGGAATCAGAGGCAGGGAATCAGATGCGGGGAATCAGAGGCGGGGAATCAGAGCTGGCGAATCAGAGGCGGGGAATCAGAGGTGGGCAATCAGAGCCGGGGAATCAGATATGGGGAATCAGAGGCGGGGAATCAGAGGCTGGGAAACAGAGGCGGGGAATCAGATATGGGGAATCAGAGGTGGGGAATCAGAGGTTGTAAATCAGAGATGGGGAATCAAAGCGGGGAATCAGAGGCAGGGAATCAGACGCGGGGAATCAGAGGCGGGGATTCAGAGCTGGGGAATCAGAGGTGGGGAATCAGAGTTGGGGAATCAGAGGCAGGGAATCAGATATGGGGAATCAGAGGCGGGGAATCAGAGGCGGGGAAACAGAGGCGGGGAATCAGATATGGGGAATCAGAAGTGGGGAATCAGGGGCAGGGAATCAGTGGCAGGGAATCAGAGGCGGGGAATCAGAGGCGGGGAATCAGAGGCAGGGAATCAGACACGGGGAATCAGAGGCGGGGAATCAGAGATGGGGAATCAGAGGCGGGGAATCAGAGGCAGGGAATCGGACGCCGGGAATCAGAGGCGGGGAATCAGAGCTGGGGAATCAGAGGCGGGGAATCAGAGTTGGGGAATCAGAGGCGGGGAATCAGATATGGGGAAATAGAGGCGGGGAATCAGATATGGGGAATGAGAGGTGTGGAATCAGATATGGGGAATCAGAGGTGGCGAATCAAAGGCGGTGAAACAGAGATGGGGAATCAGGGCAGGGAATCAGAGGAAGGGAATCAGAGCTGGGGAAACAGAGGCAGGGAATCAGATATGGGGAATCAGATGTGGGGAATCAGGGGCGGGGAATCAGTGGCAGGGAATCAGAGCTGGGGAATCAGAGGTGGGGAATCAGAGCTGGGGAAACAGAGGCGGGGAATTAGATATGGGGTATCAGAGGTGGGGAATCAGGGGCGGGGAATCAGTGGCAGGGAATCAGAGGCCGGGAATAAAAGGCGGGGAATCAGAGCTGGGGAATCAGAGGCCGGGAATCAGAGGCAGGGAAACAGAGGCGGGGAATCAGATATGGGGAATCAGAGGTGGGGAATTAGAGGTTGCGAATCAGAGGCAGGGAATCAGAGGCGGGGAATCAGAGGCAGGGAATCGGATGTGCGGAATCAGAGATGGGGAATCAGAGGTGGGGATTCAGAGGTGGTGAATCAGAGAAGGGGAATCAGAGGAAGGGAATCAGAAGCAGGGAATCAGAGGCGGGGAATCATAGCTGGCGAATTAGAGGAGGGGAATCAAAGTTGGGGAATCAGAGGCGGGGAATCAGATATGGGGAAACAGAGGCGGGGAATCAGAGGCGGGGAAACAGAGGCGGGGAATCATAGGCGGGGAATCAGAGATGGGGAATCAGAGGCGGGGAATCAGAGGCAGGGAATCGGATGCTGGAAATCAGAGGCGGGAAATCAGAGCTGGGGAATCAGAGGCGGGGAATCAGAGTTGGGGAAACAGAGGCGGCGAAGCAGATATGCGGAAAATGAGGCGGGGAATCAGATATGGGGAATCAGAGGCGGGGAATCAGATATGGGGAATCAGAGGCTGGGAATCAGAGCGGGGGAAACAGAGGCGGGGAATAAGATATGGGGAATCAGAGGTGGGGAATCAGTGGTGGGGAATCAGTGGCAGGGAATCAGAGGCGGGGAATCAGAGGCGGGGATTCAGAGGCAGGGAATCAGACACGGGGAATCAGAGGTTGGGAATCAGAGATGGGGAATCAGAGGCGGGGAATCAGAGGCAGGGAATCAGACGCGGGGAATCAGAGGCGGGGAATCAGAGCTGGGGAATCAGAGGTGGGGAATCAGAGTCGGGGAATCAGAGGCAGGGAATCGGAAGTGCGGAATCACAGATGGGTAATCAGAGGTGGGGAATCAGAGGCGGTGAATCAGAGATGGGGAATCAGAGGCGGGGAATCAGAGGCAGGAAATCAGACACGGGGATTCAGAGGCTGGGAATCAGACGGGGGGAATCAAAGGCGGGGAATCAGAGCTGGTGAATCAGAGGCAGGGAATCAGAGTTGGGGATTCAGAGGCGGGGAATCAGATATGGGGAAACAGAGGCGGGGAATCAGAGGCGGGCAAACAGAGGCGGGGAATTAGATATGGGGAATCAGAGGTGGGGAATCAGAGGTGGTGAATCAGAGATGGGGAATCACAGGCGGGGAATCAGAGGCAGGGAATAGAACGCGGGGAATCAGAGGCAGGGAATCAGAGCTGGGGAATCAGAGGCGGGGAATCAGATATGGGGAAAGAGAGGCGGGGAATCAGAGGCGGGGAAACAGAGGCAGGGAATCAGACATGGGGAATCGGATGCGGGGAATCAGAGGTGGGGAATCAGAGGCAGGGAATCAGATGTGCGGAATCAGAGATTGGGAATCAGAGGCAGGGAATCAGAATCAGAAGCGGGGAATTAGAGGCCGGGAATCAGAGGCCGGGAATCAGATGCTGGGAATAAGAGGCCAGGAATCAGAGGTGGGGAATTAGAGGTTGCGAATCAGAGGCGGGGAATCAGAGGCGGGGAATCAGAGGCAGGGAATCGGATGTGCGGAATCAGAGATGGGGAATCAGAGGTGGGGAATCAGAGATGGGGAATCAGAGGCGGGGAATCAGAGGCAGGGAATCGGACGCCGGGAATCAGAGGCGGGGAATCAGAGCTGGGGAATCAGAGGCGGGGAATCAGAGTTGGGGAATCAGAGGCGGGGAATCAGATATGGGGAAATAGAGGCGGGGAATCAGATATGGGGAATGAGAGGTGTGGAATCAGATATGGGGAATCAGAGGTGGCGAATCAAAGGCGGTGAAACAGAGATGGGGAATCAGGGCAGGGAATCAGAGGAAGGGAATCAGAGCTGGGGAAACAGAGGCAGGGAATCAGATATGGGGAATCAGATGTGGGGAATCAGGGGCGGGGAATCAGTGGCAGGGAATCAGAGCTGGGGAATCAGAGGTGGGGAATCAGAGCTGGGGAAACAGAGGCGGGGAATTAGATATGGGGTATCAGAGGTGGGGAATCAGGGGCGGGGAATCAGTGGCAGGGAATCAGAGGCCGGGAATAAAAGGCGGGGAATCAGAGCTGGGGAATCAGAGGCCGGGAATCAGAGGCAGGGAAACAGAGGCGGGGAATCAGATATGGGGAATCAGAGGTGGGGAATTAGAGGTTGCGAATCAGAGGCAGGGAATCAGAGGCGGGGAATCAGAGGCAGGGAATCGGATGTGCGGAATCAGAGATGGGGAATCAGAGGTGGGGATTCAGAGGTGGTGAATCAGAGAAGGGGAATCAGAGGAAGGGAATCAGAAGCAGGGAATCAGAGGCGGGGAATCATAGCTGGCGAATTAGAGGAGGGGAATCAAAGTTGGGGAATCAGAGGCGGGGAATCAGATATGGGGAAACAGAGGCGGGGAATCAGAGGCGGGGAAACAGAGGCGGGGAATCATAGGCGGGGAATCAGAGATGGGGAATCAGAGGCGGGGAATCAGAGGCAGGGAATCGGATGCCGGAAATCAGAGGCGGGAAATCAGAGCTGGGGAATCAGAGGCGGGGAATCAGAGTTGGGGAATCAGAGGCGGCGAAGCAGATATGCGGAAAATGAGGCGGGGAATCAGATATGGGGAATCAGAGGCGGGGAATCAGATATGGGGAATCAGAGGCTGGGAATCAGAGCGGGGGAAACAGAGGCGGGGAATAAGATATGGGGAATCAGAGGTGGGGAATCAGTGGTGGGGAATCAGTGGCAGGGAATCAGAGGCGGGGAATCAGAGGCGGGGATTCAGAGGCAGGGAATCAGACACGGGGAATCAGAGGTTGGGAATCAGAGATGGGGAATCAGAGGCGGGGAATCAGAGGCAGGGAATCAGACGCGGGGAATCAGAGGCGGGGAATCAGAGCTGGGGAATCAGAGGTGGGGAATCAGAGTCGGGGAATCAGAGGCAGGGAATCGGATGTGCGGAATCACAGATGGGGAATCAGAGGTGGGGAATCAGAGGCGGTGAATCAGAGATGGGGAAACAGAGGCGGGGAATCAGAGGCGGGCAAACAGAGGCGGGGAATTAGATATGGGGAATCAGAGGTGGGGAATCAGAGGTGGTGAATCAGAGATGGGGAATCACAGGCGGGGAATCAGAGGCAGGGAATAGAACGCGGGGAATCAGAGGCAGGGAATCAGAGCTGGGGAATCAGAGGCGGGGAATCAGATATGGGGAAACAGAGGCGGGGAATCAGAGGCGGGGAAAAAGAGCAGGGAATCAGACGCGTGGAATCAGAGCCCGGGATTCAGAGCTGGGGAATCAGAGGCGGGGAATCAGAGTTGGGGAATCAGAGGCGGGGAATCAGATATGGGGAATCAGAGGCAGGGAATCAGAGGCGGGAAAACAGAGGCGGGGAATCAGATATGGGGAATCAGAGGTGGGGAATCAGGGGCAGGGAATCAGTGGCAGGGAATCAGACGCGGGGAATCAGAGGCGGGGAATCAGAGGCAGGGAATCAGACACGGGGAATCAGAGGCGGGGAATCAGAGATGGGGAATCAGAGACGGGGAATCAGAGGCAGGGAATCGGATGCCGGGAATCAGAGGCGGGAAATCAGAGCTGGGGAATCAGAGGCGGGGAATCAGAGTTGGGGAATCAGAGGCGGCGAAGCAGATATGGGGAAATAGAGGCGGGGAATCAGATATGGGGAATCAGAGGCAGGGAATCAGATATGGGGAATCAGAGGCTGGGAATCAGAGGGGGGGAAACAGAGGCGGGGAATAAGATATGGGGAATCAGAGGTGGGGAATCAGGGGCGGGGAATCAGTGGCAGGGAATCAGAGGCGGGGAATCAGAGGCGGGGAATCAGAGGCAGGGAATCAGACACGGGGAATCAGAGGTGGGGAATCAGAGATGGGGAATCAGAGGCGGGGAATCAGAGGCAGGGAATCAGACACGGGGAATCAGAGGCGGGGAATAAGAGCTGGGGAATCAGAGGTGGGGAATCAGAGTCGGGGAATCAGAGGCAGGGAATCGGATGTGCGGAATCAGAAATGGGGAATCAGAGGTGGGGAATCAGAGGCGGTGAATCAGAGATGGGGAATCAGAGGCGTGGAATCAGAGGCAGGAATTCAGACACGGGGATTCAGAGGCTGGGAATCAGACGGGGGGAATCAAAGGCGGGGAATCAGAGCTGGTGAATCAGAGGCAGGGAATCAGAGTTGGGGATTCAGAGGCGGGGAATCAGATATGGGGAAACAGAGGCGGGGAATCAGAGGCGGGCAAACAGAGGCGGGGAATTAGATATGGGGAATCAGAGGTGGGGAATCAGAGGTGGTGAATCAGAGATGGGGAATCACAGGCGGGGAATCAGAGGCAGGGAATGGAATGCGGGGAATCAGAGGCAGGGAATCAGAGCTGGGGAATCAGAGGCGGGGAATCAGATATGGGGAAACAGAGGCGGGGAATCAGAGGCGGGGAAACAGAGGCGGGGAATCAGACATGGGGAATCGGATGCAGGGAATCAGAGGTGGGGAATCAGAGCTGGGGAATCAGAGGCGGGGAATCAGAGTTGGGGCATCAGAGGTGGGGAATTAGATATGGGGAAACAGAGGCGGGGAATCAGAGGCGGGGAAACAGAGGCGGGGAATCAGATATGGGGAATCAGAGGTGGGGAATCAGAGGCAGGGAATCAGATGTGCGGAATCAGAGATGGGGAATCAGAGGCAGGGAATCAGAATCAGAAGCGGGGAATCAGATGCCGGGAATCAGAGGCCGGGAATCAAATGCTGGGAATAAGAGGCCGGGAATCAGAGGTGGGGAATCAGAGTCCGGGAATCAGAGATGGGGAATCAGAGGTGGCGAATCAAAGGCGGTGAATCAGAGATGGGGAATCAGAGGCGGGGAATCAGAGGCAGGGAATCAGATGCGGGGAATCAGAGGCGGGGAATCAGAGCTGGCGAATCAGAGGCGGGGAATCAGAGGTGGGCAATCAGAGCCGGGGAATCAGATATGGGGAATCAGAGGCGGGGAATCAGAGGCTGGGAAACAGAGGCGGGGAATCAGATATGGGGAATCAGAGGTGGGGAATCAGAGGTTGTAAATCAGAGATGGGGAATCAAAGCGGGGAATCAGAGGCAGGGAATCAGACGCGGGGAATCAGAGGCGGGGATTCAGAGCTGGGGAATCAGAGGTGGGGAATCAGAGTTGGGGAATCAGAGGCAGGGAATCAGATATGGGGAATCAGAGGCGGGGAATCAGAGGCGGGGAAACAGAGGCGGGGAATCAGATATGGGGAATCAGAAGTGGGGAATCTGGGGCAGGGAATCAGAGGCGGGAAAACAGAGGCGGGGAATCAGATATGGGGAATCAGAGGTGGGGAATCAGGGGCAGGGAATCAGTGGCAGGGAATCAGACGCGGGGAATCAGAGGCGGGGAATCAGAGGCAGGGAATCAGACACGGGGAATCAGAGGCGGGGAATCAGAGATGGGGAATCAGAGGCGGGGAATCAGAGGCAGGGAATCGGATGCCGGGAATCAGAGGCGGGAAATCAGAGCTGGGGAATCAGAGGCGGGGAATCAGAGTTGGGGAATCAGAGGCGGCGAAGCAGATATGGGGAAATAGAGGCGGGGAATCAGATATGGGGAATCAGAGGCAGGGAATCAGATATGGGGAATCAGAGGCTGGGAATCAGAGGGGGGGAAACAGAGGCGGGGAATAAGATATGGGGAATCAGAGGTGGGGAATCAGGGGCGGGGAATCAGTGGCAGGGAATCAGAGGCGGGGAATCAGAGGCGGGGAATCAGAGGCAGGGAATCAGACACGGGGAATCAGAGGTGGGGAATCAGAGATGGGGAATCAGAGGCGGGGAATCAGAGGCAGGGAATCAGACACGGGGAATCAGAGGCGGGGAATAAGAGCTGGGGAATCAGAGGTGGGGAATCAGAGTCGGGGAATCAGAGGCAGGGAATCGGATGTGCGGAATCAGAAATGGGGAATCAGAGGTGGGGAATCAGAGGCGGTGAATCAGAGATGGGGAATCAGAGGCGTGGAATCAGAGGCAGGAATTCAGACACGGGGATTCAGAGGCTGGGAATCAGACGGGGGGAATCAAAGGCGGGGAATCAGAGCTGGTGAATCAGAGGCAGGGAATCAGAGTTGGGGATTCAGAGGCGGGGAATCAGATATGGGGAAACAGAGGCGGGGAATCAGAGGCGGGCAAACAGAGGCGGGGAATCAGAGGCGGGCAAACAGAGGCGGGGAATTAGATATGGGGAATCAGAGGTGGGGAATCAGAGGTGGTGAATCAGAGATGGGGAATCAAAGGCGGGGAATCAGAGGCAGGGAATGGAATGCGGGGAATCAGAGGCAGGGAATCAGAGCTGGGGAATCAGAGGCGGGGAATCAGATATGGGGAAACAGAGGCGGGGAATCAGAGGCGGGGAAACAGAGGCGGGGAATCAGACATGGGGAATCGGATGCAGGGAATCAGAGGTGGGGAATCAGAGCTGGGGAATCAGAGGCGGGGAATCAGAGTTGGGGCATCAGAGGTGGGGAATTAGATATGGGGAAACAGAGGCGGGGAATCAGAGGCGGGGAAACAGAGGCGGGGAATCAGATATGGGGAATCAGAGGTGGGGAATCAGAGGCAGGGAATCAGATGTGCGGAATCAGAGATGGGGAATCAGAGGCAGGGAATCAGAATCAGAAGCGGGGAATCAGATGCCGGGAATCAGAGGCCGGGAATCAAATGCTGGGAATAAGAGGCCGGGAATCAGAGGTGGGGAATCAGAGTCCGGGAATCAGAGATGGGGAATCAGAGGTGGCGAATCAAAGGCGGTGAATCAGAGATGGGGAATCAGAGGCGGGGAATCAGAGGCAGGGAATCAGATGCGGCTAATCAGAGGCGGGGAATCAGAGCTGGCGAATCAGAGGCGGGGAATCAGAGGTGGGCAATCAGAGCCGGGGAATCAGATATGGGGAATCAGAGGCGGGGAATCAGAGGCTGGGAAACAGAGGCGGGGAATCAGATATGGGGAATCAGAGGTGGGGAATCAGAGGTTGTAAATCAGAGATGGGGAATCAAAGCGGGGAATCAGAGGCAGGGAATCAGACGCGGGGAATCAGAGGCGGGGATTCAGAGCTGGGGAATCAGAGGTGGGGAATCAGAGTTGGGGAATCAGAGGCAGGGAATCAGATATGGGGAATCAGAGGCGGGGAATCAGAGGCGGGGAAACAGAGGCGGGGAATCAGATATGGGGAATCAGAAGTGGGGAATCAGGGGCAGGGAATCAGTGGCAGGGAATCAGAGGCGGGGAATCAGAGGCGGGGAATCAGAGGCAGGGAATCAGACACGGGGAATCAGAGGCGGGGAATCAGAGATGGGGAATCAGAGGCGGGGAATCAGAGGCAGGGAATCGGACGCCGGGAATCAGAGGCGGGGAATCAGAGCTGGGGAATCAGAGGCGGGGAATCAGAGTTGGGGAATCAGAGGCGGGGAATCAGATATGGGGAAATAGAGGCGGGGAATCAGATATGGGGAATGAGAGGTGTGGAATCAGATATGGGGAATCAGAGGTGGCGAATCAAAGGCGGTGAAACAGAGATGGGGAATAAGGGCAGGGAATCAGAGGAAGGGAATCAGAGCTGGGGAAACAGAGGCAGGGAATCAGATATGGGGAATCAGATGTGGGGAATCAGGGGCGGGGAATCAGTGGCAGGGAATCAGAGCTGGGGAATCAGAGGTGGGGAATCAGAGCTGGGGAAACAGAGGCGGGGAATTAGATATGGGGTATCAGAGGTGGGGAATCAGGGGCGGGGAATCAGTGGCAGGGAATCAGAGGCCGGGAATAAAAGGCGGGGAATCAGAGCTGGGGAATCAGAGGCCGGGAATCAGAGGCAGGGAAACAGAGGCGGGGAATCAGATATGGGGAATCAGAGGTGGGGAATTAGAGGTTGCGAATCAGAGGCAGGGAATCAGAGGCGGGGAATCAGAGGCAGGGAATCGGATGTGCGGAATCAGAGATGGGGAATCAGAGGTGGGGATTCAGAGGTGGTGAATCAGAGAAGGGGAATCAGAGGAAGGGAATCAGAAGCAGGGAATCAGAGGCGGGGAATCATAGCTGGCGAATTAGAGGAGGGGAATCAAAGTTGGGGAATCAGAGGCGGGGAATCAGATATGGGGAAACAGAGGCGGGGAATCAGAGGCGGGGAAACAGAGGCGGGGAATCATAGGCGGGGAATCAGAGATGGGGAATCAGAGGCGGGGAATCAGAGGCAGGGAATCGGATGCTGGAAATCAGAGGCGGGAAATCAGAGCTGGGGAATCAGAGGCGGGGAATCAGAGTTGGGGAAACAGAGGCGGCGAAGCAGATATGCGGAAAATGAGGCGGGGAATCAGATATGGGGAATCAGAGGCGGGGAATCAGATATGGGGAATCAGAGGCTGGGAATCAGAGCGGGGGAAACAGAGGCGGGGAATAAGATATGGGGAATCAGAGGTGGGGAATCAGTGGTGGGGAATCAGTGGCAGGGAATCAGAGGCGGGGAATCAGAGGCGGGGATTCAGAGGCAGGGAATCAGACACGGGGAATCAGAGGTTGGGAATCAGAGATGGGGAATCAGAGGCGGGGAATCAGAGGCAGGGAATCAGACGCGGGGAATCAGAGGCGGGGAATCAGAGCTGGGGAATCAGAGGTGGGGAATCAGAGTCGGGGAATCAGAGGCAGGGAATCGGATGTGCGGAATCACAGATGGGGAATCAGAGGTGGGGAATCAGAGGCGGTGAATCAGAGATGGGGAATCAGAGGCGGGGAATCAGAGGCAGGAAATCAGACACGGGGATTCAGAGGCTGGGAATCAGACGGGGGGAATCAAAGGCGGGGAATCAGAGCTGGTGAATCAGAGGCAGGGAATCAGAGTTGGGGATTCAGAGGCGGGGAATCAGATATGGGGAAACAGAGGCGGGGAATCAGAGGCGGGCAAACAGAGGCGGGGAATTAGATATGGGGAATCAGAGGTGGGGAATCAGAGGTGGTGAATCAGAGATGGGGAATCACAGGCGGGGAATCAGAGGCAGGGAATAGAACGCGGGGAATCAGAGGCAGGGAATCAGAGCTGGGGAATCAGAGGCGGGGAATCAGATATGGGGAAAGAGAGGCGGGGAATCAGAGGCGGGGAAACAGAGGCAGGGAATCAGACATGGGGAATCGGATGCGGGGAATCAGAGGTGGGGAATCAGAGGCAGGGAATCAGATGTGCGGAATCAGAGATTGGGAATCAGAGGCAGGGAATCAGAATCAGAAGCGGGGAATTAGAGGCCGGGAATCAGAGGCCGGGAATCAGATGCTGGGAATAAGAGGCCAGGAATCAGAGGTGGGGAATTAGAGGTTGCGAATCAGAGGCGGGGAATCAGAGGCGGGGAATCAGAGGCAGGGAATCGGATGTGCGGAATCAGAGATGGGGAATCAGAGGTGGGGAATCAGAGATGGGGAATCAGAGGCGGGGAATCAGAGGCAGGGAATCGGACGCCGGGAATCAGAGGCGGGGAATCAGAGCTGGGGAATCAGAGGCGGGGAATCAGAGTTGGGGAATCAGAGGCGGGGAATCAGATATGGGGAAATAGAGGCGGGGAATCAGATATGGGGAATGAGAGGTGTGGAATCAGATATGGGGAATCAGAGGTGGCGAATCAAAGGCGGTGAAACAGAGATGGGGAATCAGGGCAGGGAATCAGAGGAAGGGAATCAGAGCTGGGGAAACAGAGGCAGGGAATCAGATATGGGGAATCAGATGTGGGGAATCAGGGGCGGGGAATCAGTGGCAGGGAATCAGAGCTGGGGAATCAGAGGTGGGGAATCAGAGCTGGGGAAACAGAGGCGGGGAATTAGATATGGGGTATCAGAGGTGGGGAATCAGGGGCGGGGAATCAGTGGCAGGGAATCAGAGGCCGGGAATAAAAGGCGGGGAATCAGAGCTGGGGAATCAGAGGCCGGGAATCAGAGGCAGGGAAACAGAGGCGGGGAATCAGATATGGGGAATCAGAGGTGGGGAATTAGAGGTTGCGAATCAGAGGCAGGGAATCAGAGGCGGGGAATCAGAGGCAGGGAATCGGATGTGCGGAATCAGAGATGGGGAATCAGAGGTGGGGATTCAGAGGTGGTGAATCAGAGAAGGGGAATCAGAGGAAGGGAATCAGAAGCAGGGAATCAGAGGCGGGGAATCATAGCTGGCGAATTAGAGGAGGGGAATCAAAGTTGAGGAATCAGAGGCGGGGAATCAGATATGGGGAAACAGAGGCGGGGAATCAGAGGCGGGGAAACAGAGGCGGGGAATCATAGGCGGGGAATCAGAGATGGGGAATCAGAGGCGGGGAATCAGAGGCAGGGAATCGGATGCCGGAAATCAGAGGCGGGAAATCAGAGCTGGGGAATCAGAGGCGGGGAATCAGAGCTGGGGAATCAGAGGTGGGGAATCAGAGTCGGGGAATCAGAGGCAGGGAATCGGATGTGCGGAATCACAGATGGGGAATCAGAGGTGGGGAATCAGAGGCGGTGAATCAGAGATGGGGAATCAGAGGCGGGGAATCAGAGGCAGGAAATCAGACACGGGGATTCAGAGGCTGGGAATCAGACGGGGGGAATCAAAGGCGGGGAATCAGAGCTGGTGAATCAGAGGCAGGGAATCAGAGTTGGGGATTCAGAGGCGGGGAATCAGATATGGGGAAACAGAGGCGGGGAATCAGAGGCGGGCAAACAGAGGCGGGGAATTAGATATGGGGAATCAGAGATGGGGAATCAGAGGCGGTGAATCAGAGGCAGGGAATCAGACACGGGGAATCAGAGGCGGGGAATAAGAGCTGGGGAATCAGAGGTGGGGAATCAGAGTCGGGGAATCAGAGGCAGGGAATCGGATGTGCGGAATCAGAAATGGGGAATCAGAGGTGGGGAATCAGAGGCGGTGAATCAGAGATGGGGAATCAGAGGCGTGGAATCAGAGGCAGGAATTCAGACACGGGGATTCAGAGGCTGGGAATCAGACGGGGGGAATCAAAGGCGGGGAATCAGAGCTGGTGAATCAGAGGCAGGGAATCAGAGTTGGGGATTCAGAGGCGGGGAATCAGATATGGGGAAACAGAGGCGGGGAATCAGAGGCGGGCAAACAGAGGCGGGGAATTAGATATGGGGAATCAGAGGTGGGGAATCAGAGGTGGTGAATCAGAGATGGGGAATCACAGGCGGGGAATCAGAGGCAGGGAATGGAATGCGGGGAATCAGAGGCAGGGAATCAGAGCTGGGGAATCAGAGGCGGGGAATCAGATATGGGGAAACAGAGGCGGGGAATCAGAGGCGGGGAAACAGAGGCGGGGAATCAGACATGGGGAATCGGATGCAGGGAATCAGAGGTGGGGAATCAGAGCTGGGGAATCAGAGGCGGGGAATCAGAGTTGGGGCATCAGAGGTGGGGAATTAGATATGGGGAAACAGAGGCGGGGAATCAGAGGCGGGGAAACAGAGGCGGGGAATCAGATATGGGGAATCAGAGGTGGGGAATCAGAGGCAGGGAATCAGATGTGCGGAATCAGAGATGGGGAATCAGAGGCAGGGAATCAGAATCAGAAGCGGGGAATCAGATGCCGGGAATCAGAGGCCGGGAATCAAATGCTGGGAATAAGAGGCCGGGAATCAGAGGTGGGGAATCAGAGTCCGGGAATCAGAGATGGGGAATCAGAGGTGGCGAATCAAAGGCGGTGAATCAGAGATGGGGAATCAGAGGCGGGGAATCAGAGGCAGGGAATCAGATGCGGGGAATCAGAGGCGGGGAATCAGAGCTGGCGAATCAGAGGCGGGGAATCAGAGGTGGGCAATCAGAGCCGGGGAATCAGATATGGGGAATCAGAGGCGGGGAATCAGAGGCTGGGAAACAGAGGCGGGGAATCAGATATGGGGAATCAGAGGTGGGGAATCAGAGGTTGTAAATCAGAGATGGGGAATCAAAGCGGGGAATCAGAGGCAGGGAATCAGACGCGGGGAATCAGAGGCGGGGATTCAGAGCTGGGGAATCAGAGGTGGGGAATCAGAGTTGGGGAATCAGAGGCAGGGAATCAGATATGGGGAATCAGAGGCGGGGAATCAGAGGCGGGGAAACAGAGGCGGGGAATCAGATATGGGGAATCAGAAGTGGGGAATCAGGGGCAGGGAATCAGTGGCAGGGAATCAGAGGCGGGGAATCAGAGGCGGGGAATCAGAGGCAGGGAATCAGACACGGGGAATCAGAGGCGGGGAATCAGAGATGGGGAATCAGAGGCGGGGAATCAGAGGCAGGGAATCGGACGCCGGGAATCAGAGGCGGGGAATCAGAGCTGGGGAATCAGAGGCGGGGAATCAGAGTTGGGGAATCAGAGGCGGGGAATCAGATATGGGGAAATAGAGGCGGGGAATCAGATATGGGGAATGAGAGGTGTGGAATCAGATATGGGGAATCAGAGGTGGCGAATCAAAGGCGGTGAAACAGAGATGGGGAATCAGGGCAGGGAATCAGAGGAAGGGAATCAGAGCTGGGGAAACAGAGGCAGGGAATCAGATATGGGGTATCAGAGGTGGGGAATCAGGGGCGGGGAATCAGTGGCAGGGAATCAGAGGCCGGGAATAAAAGGCGAGGAATCAGAGCTGGGGAATCAGAGGCCGGGAATCAGAGGCAGGGAAACAGAGGCGGGGAATCAGATATGGGGAATCAGAGGTGGGGAATTAGAGGTTGCGAATCAGAGGCAGGGAATCAGAGGCGGGGAATCAGAGGCAGGGAATCGGATGTGCGGAATCAGAGATGGGGAATCAGAGGTGGGGATTCAGAGGTGGTGAATCAGAGAAGGGGAATCAGAGGAAGGGAATCAGAAGCAGGGAATCAGAGGCGGGGAATCATAGCTGGCGAATTAGAGGAGGGGAATCAAAGTTGGGGAATCAGAGGCGGGGAATCAGATATGGGGAAACAGAGGCGGGGAATCAGAGGCGGGGAAACAGAGGCGGGGAATCATAGGCGGGGAATCAGAGATGGGGAATCAGAGGCGGGGAATCAGAGGCAGGGAATCGGATGCCGGAAATCAGAGGCGGGAAATCAGAGCTGGGGAATCAGAGGCGGGGAATCAGAGTTGGGGAATCAGAGGCGGCGAAGCAGATATGCGGAAAATGAGGCGGGGAATCAGATATGGGGAATCAGAGGCGGGGAATCAGATATGGGGAATCAGAGGCTGGGAATCAGAGCGGGGGAAACAGAGGCGGGGAATAAGATATGGGGAATCAGAGGTGGGGAATCAGTGGTGGGGAATCAGTGGCAGGGAATCAGAGGCGGGGAATCAGAGGCGGGGATTCAGAGGCAGGGAATCAGACACGGGGAATCAGAGGTTGGGAATCAGAGATGGGGAATCAGAGGCGGGGAATCAGAGGCAGGGAATCAGACGCGGGGAATCAGAGGCGGGGAATCAGAGCTGGGGAATCAGAGGTGGGGAATCAGAGTCGGGGAATCAGAGGCAGGGAATCGGATGTGCGGAATCACAGATGGGGAATCAGAGGTGGGGAATCAGAGGCGGTGAATCAGAGATGGGGAATCAGAGGCGGGGAATCAGAGGCAGGAAATCAGACACGGGGATTCAGAGGCTGGGAATCAGACGGGGGGAATCAAAGGCGGGGAATCAGAGCTGGTGAATCAGAGGCAGGGAATCAGAGTTGGGGATTCAGAGGCGGGGAATCAGATATGGGGAAACAGAGGCGGGGAATCAGAGGCGGGCAAACAGAGGCGGGGAATTAGATATGGGGAATCAGAGGTGGGGAATCAGAGGTGGTGAATCAGAGATGGGGAATCACAGGCGGGGAATCAGAGGCAGGGAATAGAACGCGGGGAATCAGAGGCAGGGAATCAGAGCTGGGGAATCAGAGGCGGGGAATCAGATATGGGGAAAGAGAGGCGGGGAATCAGAGGCGGGGAAACAGAGGCAGGGAATCAGACATGGGGAATCGGATGCGGGGAATCAGAGGTGGGGAATCAGAGGCAGGGAATCAGATGTGCGGAATCAGAGATTGGGAATCAGAGGCAGGGAATCAGAATCAGAAGCGGGGAATTAGAGGCCGGGAATCAGAGGCCGGGAATCAGATGCTGGGAATAAGAGGCCAGGAATCAGAGGTGGGGAATTAGAGGTTGCGAATCAGAGGCGGGGAATCAGAGGCGGGGAATCAGAGGCAGGGAATCGGATGTGCGGAATCAGAGATGGGGAATCAGAGGTGGGGAATCAGAGATGGGGAATCAGAGGCGGGGAATCAGAGGCAGGGAATCGGACGCCGGGAATCAGAGGCGGGGAATCAGAGCTGGGGAATCAGAGGCGGGGAATCAGAGTTGGGGAATCAGAGGCGGGGAATCAGATATGGGGAAATAGAGGCGGGGAATCAGATATGGGGAATGAGAGGTGTGGAATCAGATATGGGGAATCAGAGGTGGCGAATCAAAGGCGGTGAAACAGAGATGGGGAATCAGGGCAGGGAATCAGAGGAAGGGAATCAGAGCTGGGGAAACAGAGGCAGGGAATCAGATATAGGGAATCAGATGTGGGGAATCAGGGGCGGGGAATCAGTGGCAGGGAATCAGAGCTGGGGAATCAGAGGTGGGGAATCAGAGCTGGGGAAACAGAGGCGGGGAATTAGATATGGGGTATCAGAGGTGGGGAATCAGGGGCGGGGAATCAGTGGCAGGGAATCAGAGGCCGGGAATAAAAGGCGGGGAATCAGAGCTGGGGAATCAGAGGCCGGGAATCAGAGGCAGGGAAACAGAGGCGGGGAATCAGATATGGGGAATCAGAGGTGGGGAATTAGAGGTTGCGAATCAGAGGCAGGGAATCAGAGGCGGGGAATCAGAGGCAGGGAATCGGATGTGCGGAATCAGAGATGGGGAATCAGAGGAGGGGATTCAGAGGTGGTGAATCAGAGAAGGGGAATCAGAGGAAGGGAATCAGAAGCAGGGAATCACAGGCGGGGAATCATAGCTGGCGAATTAGAAGAGGGGAATCAAAGTTGGGGAATCAGAGGCGGGGAATCAGATATGGGGAAACAGAGGCGGGGAATCAGAGGCGGGGAAACAGAGGCGGGGAATCATAGGCGGGGAATCAGAGATGGGGAATCAGAGGCGGGGAATCAGAGGCAGGGAATCGGATGCCGGAAATCAGAGGCGGGAAATCAGAGCTGGGGAATCAGAGGCGGGGAATCAGAGTTGGGGAATCAGAGGCGTCGAAGCAGATATGCGGAAAATGAGGCGGGGAATCAGATATGGGGAATCAGAGGCGGAGAATCAGATATGGGGAATCAGAGGCTGGGAATCAGAGCGGGGGAAACAGAGGCGGGGAATAAGATATGGGGAATCAGAGGTGGGGAATCAGTGGTGGGGAATCAGTGGCAGGGAATCAGAGGCGGGGAATCAGAGGCGGGGATTCAGAGGCAGGGAATCAGACACGGGGAATCAGAGGTTGGGAATCAGAGATGGGGAATCAGAGGCGGGGAATCAGAGGCAGGGAATCAGACGCGGGGAATCAGAGGCGGGGAATCAGAGCTGGGGAATCAGAGGTGGGGAATCAGAGTCGGGGAATCAGAGGCAGGGAATCGGATGTGCGGAATCACAGATGGGGAATCAGAGGTGGGGAATCAGAGGCGGTGAATCAGAGATGGGGAATCAGAGGCGGGGAATCAGAGGCAGGAAATCAGACACGGGGATTCAGAGGCTGGGAATCAGACGGGGGGAATCAAAGGCGGGGAATCAGAGCTGGTGAATCAGAGGCAGGGAATCAGAGTTGGGGATTCAGAGGCGGGGAATCAGATATGGGGAAACAGAGGCGGGGAATCAGAGGCGGGCAAACAGAGGCGGGGAATTAGATATGGGGAATCAGAGGTGGGGAATCAGAGGTGGTGAATCAGAGATGGGGAATCACAGGCGGGGAATCAGAGGCAGGGAATAGAACGCGGGGAATCAGAGGCAGGGAATCAGAGCTGGGGAATCAGAGGCGGGGAATCAGATATGTGGAAAGAGAGGCGGGGAATCAGAGGCGGGGAAACAGAGGCAGGGAATCAGACATGGGGAATCGGATGCGGGGAATCAGAGGTGGGGAATCAGAGGCAGGGAATCAGATGTGCGGAATCAGAGATTGGGAATCAGAGGCAGGGAATCAGAATCAGAAGCGGGGAATTAGAGGCCGGGAATCAGAGGCCGGGAATCAGATGCTGGGAATAAGAGGCCAGGAATCAGAGGTGGGGAATTAGAGGTTGCGAATCAGAGGCGGGGAATCAGAGGCGGGGAATCAGAGGCAGGGAATCGGATGTGCGGAATCAGAGATGGGGAATCAGAGGTGGGGATTCAGAGGTGGTGAATCAGAGAAGGGGAATCAGAGGCTGGGAATCAGAGGCAGGGAATCAGACGCAGGGAATCAGAGGCCGGGAATCATAGCTGGCAAATTAGAGGAGGGGAATCAGAGTTGGGGAATCAGAGGCGGGGAATCAGATATGGGGAAACAGAGGCGGGAAATCAGAGGCGGGGAAACAGAGGCGGGGAATCAGATATGGGGAATCAGAGGTGGGGAATCAGGGGCAGGGAATCAGTGGCAGGGAATAAGACCCGGGGAATCAGAGGCGGGGAATCAGAGGCAGGTAATCAGACACGGGGAATCAGAGGCGGGGAATCAGAGATGGGGAATCAGAGGCGGGGAATCAGAGGCAGGGAATCGGATGCCGGAAATCAGAGGCGGGAAATCAGAGCTGGGGAATCAGAGGCGGGGAATCAGAGTTGCGGAATCAGAGGCGGCGAATAAGATATGGGGAAATAGAGGCGGGGAATCAGATATGGGGAATCAGAGGCGGGGAATCAGATATGGGGAATCAGAGGCTGGGAATCAGAGGGGGGGAAACAGAGGCGGGGAATAAGATATGGGGAATCAGAGGTGGGGAATCAGTGGTGGGTAATCAGTGGCAGGGAATCAGAGGCGGGGAATCAGAGGCGGGGATTCAGAGGCAGGGAATCAGACACGGGGAATCAGAGGTGGGGAATCAGAGATGGGGAATCAGTGGCGGGGAATCAGAGGCAGGGAATCAGACGCGGGGAATCAGAGGCGGGGAATCAGAGCTGGGGAATCAGAGGTGGGTAATCAGAGGCGGTGAATCAGAGATGGGGAATCAGAGGCGGGGAATCAGAGGCAGGAAATCAGACACGGGGAATCAGAGGCTGGGAATCAGACGGGGGGAATCAAAGGCGGGGAATCAGAGCTGGTGAATCAGAGGCAGGGAATCAGAGTTGGGGATTCAGAGGCGGGGAATCAGATATGGGGAAACAGAGGCGGGGAATCAGAGGCGGGCAAACAGAGGCGGGGAATTAGATATGGGGAATCAGAGGTGGGGAATCAGAGGTGGTGAATCAGAGATGGGGAATCACAGGCGGGGAATCAGAGGCAGGGAATAGAACGCGGGGAATCAGAGGCAGGGAATCAGAGCTGGGTAATCAGAGGCGGGGAATCAGATATGGGGAAACAGAGGCGGGGAATCAGAGGCGGGGAAACAGAGGCGGGGAATCATACATGGGGAATCGGATGCGGGGAATCAGAGGTGGGGAATCAGAGCTGGGGAATCAGAGGCGGGGAATCAGAGTTGGGGCATCAGAGGTGGGGAATTAGATATGGGGAAACAGAGGCGGGGAATTAGAGGCCGGGAATCAGAGGCCGGGAATCAGATGCTGGGAATAAGAGGCCGGGAATCAGAGGTGGGGAATCAGAGTCCGGGAATCAGAGATGGGGATTCAGAGGCGGGGAATGAGATATGGAGAATCAGAGGCGGGGAATCAGAGGCGGGGAAACAGAGGTGGGGAATCAGATATGGGGAATCAGAGGTGGCGAATCAAAGGCGGTGAATCAGAGATGGGGAAACAGTGGCGGGGAATCAGAGGCGGGTAAACAGAGGTGGGGAATCACATATGGGGAATCAGAGGCGGGGAAACAGAGGCAGGGAATCCGATATGGTGAATCAGAGGCGGGGAATCAGAGGTGGGGAATCATAGGCAGGGAATCGGATGTGCGGAATCAGAGATGGGGAATCAGAGGCCGGGAATCAGAGGTGGTGAATCAGAGGTGCACAATCAGAGGCGGGGAATCAGATATGGGGAATCAGAGGCGGGGAATCAGAGGCGGGGAAACAGAGGCGGGGAATCAGATATGGGGAATCAGAGGTGGGGCATCAGAGGTTGTGAATCACAGATGGGGAATCAGAGGCGGGGAATCAGAGCAGGGAATCAGACGCGGGGAATCAGAGCCGGGGATTCAGAGCTGGGGAATCAGAGGCGGGGAATCAGAGTTGGGGAATCAGAGGCGGGGAATCAGATATGGGGAATCAGAGGCAGGGAATCAGAGGCGGGAAAACAGAGGCGGGGAATCAGATATGGGGAATCAGAGGTGGGGAATCAGGGGCAGGCAATCAGTGGCAGGGAATCAGACGCGGGGAATCAGAGGCGGGGAATCAGAGGCAGGGAATCAGACACGGGGAATCAGAGGCGGGTAATCAGAGATGGGGAATCAGAGGCGGGGAATCAGAGCTGGGGAATCAGAGGTGGGTAATCAGAGTCGGGGAATCAGAGGCAGGGAATCGGATGTGCGGAATCAGAGATTGGGAATCAGAGGCGGTGAATCAGAGATGGGGAATCAGAGGCGGGGAATCAGAGGCAGGAAATCAGACACGGGGATTCAGAGGCTGGGAATCAGACGGGGGGAATCAAAGGCGGGGAGTCAGAGCTGGTGAATCAGAGGCAGGGAATCAGAGTTGGGGATTCAGAGGCGGGGAATCAGATATGGGGAAACAGAGGCGGGGAATCAGAGGCGGGCAAACAGAGGCGGGGAATTAGATATGGGGAATCAGAGGTGGGGAATCAGAGGTGGTGAATCAGAGATGGGGAATCACAGGCGGGGAATCAGAGGCAGGGAATAGAACGCGGGGAATCAGAGGCAGGGAATCAGAGCTGGGGAATCAGAGGCGGGGAATCAGATATGGGGAAACAGAGGCGGGGAATCAGAGGCGGGGAAACAGAGGCGGGGAATCAGACATGGGGAATCGGATGCGGGGAATCAGAGGTGGGGAATCAGAGCTGGGGAATCAGAGGTGGAGAATCAGAGTTGGGGCATCAGAGGTGGGGAATTAGATATGGGGAAACAGAGGCGGGGAATTAGAGGCCGGGAATCAGAGGCCGGGAATCAGATGCTGGGAATAAGAGGCCGGGAATCAGAGGTGGGGAATCAGAGTCCGGGAATCAGAGATGGGGATTCAGAGGCGGGGAATGAGATATGGAGAATCAGAGGCGGGGAGTCAGAGGCGGGGAAAAAGATGTGGGGAATCAGATATGGGGAATCAGAGGTGGCGAATCAAAGGCGGTGAATCAAAGATGGGGAATCAGAGGCGGGGAATCAGAGGCGGGTAAACAGAGGTGGGGAATTAGATATGGGGAATCAGAGGTGGGGAAACAGAGGCTGGGAATCCGATATGGGGAATCAGAGGCGGGGAATCAGAGGTGGGGAATCATAGGCAGGGAATCGGATGTGCGGAATCAGAGATGGGGAATCAGAGGCCGGGAATCAGAGGTGGTGAATCAGAGATGGGGAATCAGAGGCGGTGAATCAGAGGTGCACAATCAGAGGCGGGGAATCAGATATGGGGAATCAGAGGCGGAAAATCAGAGGCGGGGAAACAGAGGCGGGGAATCAGATATGGGGAATCAGAGGTGGGGCATCAGAGGTTGTGAATCACAGATGGGGAATCAGAGGCGGGGAATCAGAGCAGGGAATCAGATGCGGGGAATCAGAGCCGGGGATTCAGAGCTGGGGAATCAGAGGCGGGGAATCAGAGTTGGGGAATCAGAGGCGGGGAATCAGATATGGGGAGTCAGAGGCAGGGAATCAGAGGCGGGAAAACAGAGGCAGGGAATCAGATATGGGGAATCAGAGGTGGGGAATCAGGGGCAGGGAATCAGTGGCAGGGAATCAGACGCGGGGAATCAGAGGCGGGGAATCAGAGGCAGGGAATCAGACACGGGGAATCAGAGGCGGGGAATCAGAGATGGGGAATCAGAGGCGGGGAATCAGAGGCAGGGAATCGGATGCCGGGAATCAGAGGCGGGAAATCAGAGCTGCGGAATCAGAGGCGGGGAATCTGAGTTGGGGAATCAGAGGCGGCGAAGCAGATATGGGGAAATAGAGGCGGGGAATCAGATATGGGGAATCAGAGGCAGGGAATCAGATATGGGGAATCAGAGGCTGGGAATCAGAGGGGGGGAAACAGAGGCGGGGAATAAGATATGGGGAATCAGAGGTGGGGAATCAGGGGCCGGGAATCAGTGGCAGGGAATCAGAGGCGGGGAATCAGAGGCGGGGAATCAGAGGCAGGGAATCAGACACGGGGAATCAGAGGTGGGGAATCAGAGATGGGGAATCAGAGGCGGGGAATCAGAGTCAGGGAATCAGACACGGGGAATCAGAGGCGGGGAATAAGAGCTGGGGAATCAGAGGTGGGGAATCAGAGTCGGGGAATCAGAGGCAGGGAATCGGATGTGCGGAATCAGAAATGGGGAATCAGAGGTGGGGAATCAGAGGCGGTGAATCAGAGATGGGGAATCAGAGGCGGGGAATCAGAGGCAGGAATTCAGACACTGGGATTCAGAGTCTGGGAATCAGACGGGGGGAATCAAAGGCGGGGAATCAGAGCTGGTGAATAAGAGGCGGGGAATCAGAGTTGGGGATTCAGAGGCGGGGAATCAGATATGGGGAAACAGAGGCGGGGAATCAGAGGCGGGCAAACAGAGGCGGGGAATTAGATATGGGGAATCAGAGGTGGGGAATCAGAGGTGGTGAATCAGAGATGGGGAATCACAGGCGGGGAATCAGAGGCAGGGAATGGAACGCGGGGAATCAGAGGCAGGGAATCAGAGCTGGGGAATCAGAGGCGGGGAATCAGATATGGGGAAACAGAGGCGGGGAATCAGAGGCGGGGAAACAGAGGCGGGGAATCAGACATGGGGAATCGGATGCAGGGAATCAGAGGTGGGGAATCAGAGCTGGGGAATCAGAGGCGTGGAATCAGAGTTGGGGCATCGGAGGTGGGGAATTAGATATGGGGAAACAGAGGCGGGGAATCAGAGGCGGGGAAACAGAGGCGGGGAATCAGATATGGGGAATCAGATGTGGGGAATCAGAGGCAGGGAATCAGATGTGCGGAATCAGAGATGGGGAATCAGAGGCAGGGAATCAGAATCAGAAGCGGGGAATCAGAGGCCGGGAATCAGAGGCCGGGAATCAAATGCTGGGAATAAGAGGCCGGGAATCAGAGGTGGGGAATCAGAGTCCGGGAATCAGAGATGCGGATTCAGAGGCGGGGAATGAGATATGGAGAATCAGAGGCGGGGAATCAGAGGCGGGGAAACAGAGGTGGGGAATCAGATATGGGGAATCAGAGGTGGCGAATCAAAGGCGGTGAACAGAGATGGGGAATCAGAGGCGGGGAATCAGAGGCAGGGAATCAGATGCGGGGAATCAGAGGCGGGGAATCAGAGCTGGCGAATCAGAGGCGGGGAATCAGAGGTGGGCAATCAGAGCCGGGGAATCAGATATGGGGAATCAGAGGCGGGGAATCAGAGGCGGGGAAACAGAGGCGGGGAATCAGATATGGGGAATCAGAGGTGGGGAATCAGAGGTTGTAAATCAGAGATGGGGAATCAAGGCGGGGAATCAGAGGCAGGGAATCAGACGCGGGGAATCAGAGGCGGGGATTCAGAGCTGGGGAATCAGAGGCGGGGAATCAGAGTTGGGGAATCAGAGGCAGGGAATCAGATATGGGGAATCAGAGGCGGGGAATCAGAGGCGGGGAAACAGAGGCGGGGAATCAGATATGGGGAATCAGAAGGGGGAATCAGGGGCAGGGAATCAGTGGCAGGGAATCAGAGGCGGGGAATCAGAGGCGGGGAATCAGAGGCAGGGAATCAGACACGGGGAATCAGAGGCGGGGAATCAGAGATGGGGAATCAGAGGCGGGGAATCAGAGGCAGGGAATCGGACGCCAGGAATCAGAGGCGGGGAATCAGAGCTGGGGAATCAGAGGCGGGGAATCAGAGTTGGGGAATCAGAGGCGGGGAATCAGATATGGGGAAGTAGAGGCGGGGAATCAGATATGGGGAATGAAAGGTGTGGAATCAGAGGTTGGGAATCAGAGGCAGGGAATGAGAGGCGGGGAAACAGAGGCGGGGAATCAGATATGGGGAATCAGAGGTGGCGAATCAAAGGCGGTGAAACAGAGATGGGGAATCAGGGCAGGGAATCAGAGGCAGGGAATCAGAGCTGGGGAAACAGAGGCGGGGAATCAGATATGGGGAATCAGAGGTGGGGAATCAGGGGCGGGGAATCAGTGGCAGGGAATCAGATCTGGGGAATCAGAGGTGGGGAATCAGAGCTGGGGAAACAGAGGCGGGGAATCAGATATGGGGAATCAGAGGTGGGGAATCAGGGGCGGGGAATCAGTGGCAGGGAATCAGAGGCCGGGAATAAAAGGTGGGGAATCAGAGCTGTGGAATCAGAGGCCGGGAATCAGAGGCAGGGAAACAGAGGCGGGGAATCAGATATGGGGAATCAGAGGTGGGGAATTAGAGGTTGCGAATCAGAGGCAGGGAATCAGAGGCGGGGAATCAGAGGCGGGGAATCAGAGGCAGGGAATCGGATGTGCGGAATCAGAGATTGGGAATCAGAGGTGGGGATTCAGAGGTGGTGAATCAGAGAAGGGGAATCAGAGGCAGGGAATCAGACGCAGGGAATCAGAGGCGGGGAATCATAGCTGGCGAATTAGAGGAGGGGAATCAAAGTTGGGGAATCAGAGGCGGGGAATCAGATATGGGGAAACAGAGGCGGGGAATCAGAGTCGGGGAAACAGAGGCGGGGAATCATAGGCGGGGAATCAGAGATGGGGAATGAGAGGCGGGGAATCAGAGGCAGGGAATCGGATGCCGGAAATCAGAGGCGGGAAATCAGAGCTGGGGAATCAGAGGCGGGGAATCAGAGTTGGGGAATCAGAGGCGGCAAAGCAGATATGGGGAAAATGAGGCGGGGAATCAGATATGGGGAATCAGAGGCGGGGAATCAGATATGGGGAATCAGAGGCTGGGAATCAGAGCGGGGGAAACAGAGGCGGGGAATAAGATATGGGGAATCAGAGGTGGGGAATCAGAGGTGGTGAATCAGAGATGGGGAATCACAGGCGGGGAATCAGAGGCAGGGAATAGAATGCGGGGAATCAGAGGCAGGGAATCAGAGCTGGGGAATCAGAGGCGGGGAATCAGATATGGGGAAACAGAGGCGGGGAATCAGAGGCGGGGAAACAGAGGCGGGGAATCAGACATGGGGAATCGGATGCGGGGAATCAGAGGTGGGGAATCAGAGCTGGGGAATCAGAGGCGGGGAATCAGAGTTGGGGCATCAGAGGTGGGGAATTAGATATGGGGAAACAGAGGCGGGGAATTAGAGGCCGGGAATCAGAGGCAGGGAATCAGATGCTGGGAATAAGAGGCCGGGAATGAGAGGTGGGGAATCAGAGTCCGGGAATCAGAGATGGGGATTCAGAGGCGGGGAATGAGATATGGAGAATCAGAGGCGGGGAATCAGAGGCGGGGAAACAGAGGTGGGGAATCAGATATGGGGAATCAGAGGTTGCGAATCAAAGGCGGTGAATCAGAGATGGGGAAACAGTGGCGGGGAATCAGAGGCGGGTAAACAGAGGTGGGGAATCACATATGGGGAATCAGAGGCGGGGAAACAGAGGCAGGGAATCCGATATGGGGAATCAGAGGCGCGGAATCAGAGGTGGGGAATCATAGGCAGGGAATCGGATGTGCGGAATCAGAGATGGGGAATCAGAGGCCGGGAATCAGAGGTGGTGAATCAGAGGTGCACAATCAGAGGCGGGGAATCAGATATGGGGAATCAGAGGCGGGGAATCAGAGGCGGGGAAACAGAGGCGGGGAATCAGATATGGGGAATCAGAGGTGGGGCATCAGAGGTTGTGAATCACAGATGGGGAATCAGAGGCGGGGAATCAGAGCAGGGAATCAGACGCGGGGAATCAGAGCCGGGGATTCAGAGCTGGGGAATCAGAGGCGGGGAATCAGAGATGGGGAATCAGAGGCGGGGAATCAGATATGGGGAATCAGAGGCAGGGAATCAGAGGCGGGAAAACAGAGGCGGGGAATCAGATATGGGGAATCAGAGGTGGGGAATCAGGGGCAGGGAATCAGTGGCAGGGAATCAGACGCAGGGAATCAGAGGCGGGGAATCAGAGGCAGGGAATCAGACACGGGGAATCAGAGGCGGGGAATCAGAGATGGGGAATCAGAGGCGGGGAATCAGAGGCAGGGAATCGGATGCCGGGAATCAGAGGCGGGAAATCAGAGCTGGGGAATCAGAGGCGGGGAATCAGAGTTGGGGAATCAGAGGCGGCGAAGCAGATATGGGGAAATAGAGGCGGGGAATCAGATATGGGGAATCAGAGGCAGGGAATCAGATATGGGGAATCAGAGGCTGGGAATCAGAGGGGGGGAAACAGAGGCGGGGAATAAGATATGGGGAATCAGTGGTGGGGAATCAGGGGCGGGGAATCAGTGGCAGGGAATCAGAGGCGGGGAATCAGAGGCGGGGAATCAGAGGCAGGGAATCAGACACGGGGAATCAGAGGTGGGGAATCAGAGATGGGGAATCAGAGGCGGGGAATCAGAGGCAGGGAATCAGACACGGGGAATCAGAGGCGGGGAATAAGAGCTGGGGAATCAGAGGTGGGGAATCAGAGTCGGGGAATCAGAGGCAGGGAATCGGATGTGCAGAATCAGAAATGGGGAATCAGAGGTGGGGAATCAGAGGCAGTGAATCAGAGATGGGGAATCAGAGGCGGGGAATCAGAGGCAGGAATTCAGACACGGGGATTCAGAGGCTGGGAATCAGACGGGGGGAATCAAAGGCGGGGAATCAGAGCTGGTGAATAAGAGGCAGGGAATCAGAGTTGGGGATTCAGAGGCGGGGAATCAGATATGGGGAAACAGAGGCGGGGAATCAGAGGCGGGCAAACAGAGGCGGGGAATTAGATATGGGGAATCAGAGGTGGGGAATCAGAGGTGGTGAATCAGAGATGGGGAATCACAGGCGGGGAATCAGAGGCAGGGAATGGAACGCGGGGAATCAGAGGCAGGGAAACAGAGGCGGGGAATCAGAGGCGGGGAAACATAGGCGGGGAATCAGACATGGGGAATCGGATGCAGGGAATCAGAGGTGGGGAATCAGAGCTGGGGAATCAGAGGCGGGGAATCAGAGGTGGGGAATTAGATATGGGGAAACAGAGGCGGGGAATCAGAGGCGGGGAAACAGAGGCGGGGAATCAGATATGGGGAATCAGAGGTGGGGAATCAGAGGCAGGGAATCAGATGTGCGGAATCAGAGATGGGGAATCAGAGGCAGGGAATCAGAATCAGAAGCGGGGAATCAGAGGCCGGGAATCAGAGGCCGGGAATCAAATGCTGGGAATAAGAGGCCGGGAATCAGAGGTGGGGAATCAGAGTCCGGGAATCAGAGATGGGAATTCAGAGGCGGGGAATGAGATATGGAGAATCAGAGGCGGGGAATCAGAGGCGGGGAAACAGAGGTGGGGAATCAGATATGGGGAATCAGAGGTGGCGAATCAAAGGCAGTGAATCAGAGATGGGGAATCAGAGGCGGGGAATCAGAGGCAGGGAATCAGATGCGGGGAATCAGAGGCGGGGAATCAGAGCTGGCAAATCAGAGGCGGGGAATCAGAGGTGGGCAATCAGAGCCGGGGAATCAGCTATGGGGAATCAGAGGCGGGCAATCAGAGGCGGGGAAACAGAGGCGGGGAATCAGATATGGGGAATCAGAGGTGGGGAATCAGAGGTTGTAAATCAGAGATGGGGAATCAAGGCGGGGAATCAGAGGCAGGGAATCAGACGCGGGGAATCAGAGGCGGGGATTCAGAGCTGGGGAATCAGAGGCGGGGAATCAGAGTTGGGGAATCAGAGGCAGGGAATCAGATATGGGGAATCAGAGGCGGGGAAACAGAGGCGGGGAATCAGAGGCAGGGAATCAGACACGGGGAATCAGAGGCGGGGAATCAGAGATGGGGAATCAGAGGCGGGGAATCAGAGGCAGGGAATCGGACGCCGGGAATCAGAGGCGGGGAATCAGAGCTGGGGAATCAGAGGCGGGGAATCAGAGTTGGGGAATCAGAGGCGGGGAATCAGATATGGGGAAATAGAGGCGGGGAATCAGATATGGGGAATGAGAGGTGTGGAATCAGAGGCAGGGAATCAGAGGCGGGGAAACAGAGGCGGGGAATCAGATATGGGGAATCAGAGGTGGCGAATCAAAGGCGGTGAAACAGAGATGGGGAATCAGGGCAGGGAATCAGAGGCAGGGAATCAGAGCTGGGGAAACAGAGGCGGGGAATCAGATATGGGGAATCAGAGGTGGGGAATCAGGGGCGGGGAATCAGTGGCAGGGAATCAGAGCTGGGGAATCAGAGGTGGGGAATCAGAGCTGGGGAAACAGAGGCGGGGAATCAGATATGGGGAATCAGAGGTGGGGAATCAGGGGCGGGGAATCAGTGGCAGGGAATCAGAGGCCGGGAATAAAAGGCGGGGAATCAGAGCTGTGGAATCAGAGGCCGGGAATCAGATGCAGGGAAACAGAGGCGGGGAATCAGATATGGGGAATCAGAGGTGGGGAATTAGAGGTTGCGAATCAGAGGCAGGGAATCAGAGGCGGGGAATCAGAGGCGGGGAATCAGAGGCAGGGAATCGGATGTGCGGAATCAGAGATGGGGAATCAGAGGTGGGGATTCAGAGGTGGTGAATCAGAGAAGGGGAATCAGAGGCAGGGAATCAGACGCAGGGAATCAGAGGCGGGGAATCATAGCTGGCGAATTAGAGGAGGGGAATCAAAGTTGGGGAATCAGAGGCGGGGAATCATATATGGGGAAACAGAGGCGGGGAATCAGAGGCGGGGAAACAGAGGCGGGGAATCATAGGCGGGGAATCAGAGATGGGGAAACAGTGGCGGGGAATCAGAGGCGGGTAAACAGAGGTGGGGAATCACATATGGGGAATCAGAGGCGGGGAAACAGAGGCAGGGAATCCGATATGGTGAATCAGAGGCGGGGAATCAGAGGTGGGGAATCATAGGCAGGGAATCGGATGTGCGGAATCAGAGATGGGGAATCAGAGGCCGGGAATCAGAGGTGGTGAATCAGAGGTGCACAATCAGAGGCGGGGAATCAGATATGGGGAATCAGAGGCGGGGAATCAGAGGCGGGGAAACAGAGGCGGGGAATCAGATATGGGGAATCAGAGGTGGGGCATCAGAGGTTGTGAATCACAGATGGGGAATCAGAGGCGGGGAATCAGAGCAGGGAATCAGACGCGGGGAATCAGAGCCGGTGATTCAGAGCTGGGGAATCAGAGGCGGGGAATCAGAGTTGGGGAATCAGAGGCGGGGAATCAGATATGGGGAATCAGAGGCAGGGAATCAGAGGCGGGAAAACAGAGGCGGGGAATCAGATATGGGGAATCAGAGGTGGGGAATCAGGGGCAGGCAATCAGTGGCAGGGAATCAGACGCGGGGAATCAGAGGCGGGGAATCAGAGGCAGGGAATCAGACACGGGGAATCAGAGGCGGGTAATCAGAGATGGGGAATCAGAGGCGGGGAATCAGAGGCAGGGAATCGGATGCCGGGAATCAGAGGCGGGAAATCAGAGCTGGGGAATCAGAGGCGGGGAATCAGAGTTGGGGAATCAGAGGCGGCGAAGCAGATATGGGGAAATAGAGGCGGGGAATCAGATATGGGGAATCAGAGGCAGGGAATCAGATATGGGGAATCAGAGGCTGGGAATCAGAGGGGGGGAAACAGAGGCGGGGAATAAGATATGGGGAATCAGAGGTGGGGAATCAGGGGCGGGGAATCAGTGGCAGGGAATCAGAGGCGGGGAATCAGAGGCGGGGAATCAGAGGCAGGAAATCAGACACGGGGAATCAGAGGTGGGGAATCAGAGATGGGGAATCAGAGGCGGGGAATCAGAGGCAGGGAATCAGACACGGGGAATCAGAGGCGGGGAATAAGAGCTGGGGAATCAGAGGTGGGGAATCAGAGTCAGGGAATCAGAGGCAGGGAATCGGATGTGCGGAATCAGAAATGGGGAATCAGAGGTGGGGAATCAGAGGCGGTGAATCAGAGATGGGGAATCAGAGGCGGGGAATCAGAGGCAGGAATTCAGACACGGGGATTCAGAGGCTGGGAATCAGACGGGGGGAATCAAAGGCGGGGAATCAGAGCTGGTGAATAAGAGGCAGGGAATCAGAGTTGGGGATTCAGAGGCGGGGAATCAGATATGGGGAAACAGAGGCGGGGAATCAGAGGCGGGCAAACAGAGGCGGGGAATTAGATATGGGGAATCAGAGGTGGGGAATCAGAGGTGGTGAATCAGAGATGGGGAATCACAGGCGGGGAATCAGAGGCAGGGAATGGAACACGGGGAATCAGAGGCAGGGAATCAGAGCTGGGGAATCAGAGGCGGGGAATCAGATATGGGGAAACAGAGGCGGGGAATCAGATGCGGGGAAACAGAGGCGGGGAATCAGATATGGGGAATCAGAGGTGGGGAATCAGGGGCAGGGAATCAGTGGCAGGGAATCAGACCCGGGGAATCAGAGGCGGGGAATCAGAGGCAGGTAATCAGACACGGGGAATCAGAGGCGGAGAATAAGAGATGGGGAATCAGAGGCGGGGAATCAGAGGCAGGGAATCGGATGCCGGAAATCAGAGGCGGGAAATCAGAGCTGGGGAATCAGAGGCGGGGAATCAGAGTTGGGGAATCAGAGGCGGCGAATAAGATATGGGGAAATAGAGGCGGGGAATCAGATATGGGGAATCAGAGGCGGGGAATCAGATATGGGGAATCAGAGGCTGGGAATCAGAGGGGGGGAAACAGAGGCGGGGAATAAGATATGGGGAATCAGAGGTGGGGAATCAGGGGTGGGTAATCAGTGGCAGGGAATCAGAGGCGGGGAATCAGAGGCGGGGATTCAGAGGCAGGGAATCAGACACGGGGAATCAGAGGTGGGGAATCAGAGATGGGGAATCAGAGGCGGGGAATCAGAGGCAGGGAATCAGACGCGGGGAATCAGAGGCGGGGAATCAGAGCTGGGGAATCAGAGGTGGGTAATCAGAGTCGGGGAATCAGAGGCAGGGAATCGGATGTGCGGAATCAGAGATGGGGAATCAGAGGCGGTGAATCTGAGATGGGGAATCAGAGGCGGGGAATCAGAGGCAGGAAATCAGACACGGGGATTCAGAGGCTGGGAATCAGACGGGGGGAATCAAAGGCGGGGAATCAGAGCTGGTGAATCAGAGGCAGGGAATCAGAGTTGGGGATTCAGAGGCGGGGAATCAGATATGGGGAAACAGAGGCGGGGAATCAGAGGCGGGCAAACAGAGGCGGGGAATTAGATATGGGGAATCAGAGGTGGGGAATCAGAGGTGGTGAATCAGAGATGGGGAATCACAGGCGGGGAATCAGAGGCAGGGAATAGAATGCGGGGAATCAGAGGCAGGGAATCAGAGCTGGGGAATCAGAGGCGGGGAATCAGATATGGGGAAACAGAGGCGGGGAATCAGAGGCGGGGAAACAGAGGCGGGGAATCAGACATGGGGAATCGGATGCGGGGAATCAGAGGTGGGGAATGAGAGGTGTGGAATCAGATATGGGGAATCAGAGGTGGCGAATCAAAGGCGGTGAAACAGAGATGGGGAATCAGGGCAGGGAATCAGAGGAAGGGAATCAGAGCTGGGGAAACAGAGGCAGGGAATCAGATATAGGGAATCAGATGTGGGGAATCAGGGGCGGGGAATCAGTGGCAGGGAATCAGAGCTGGGGAATCAGAGGTGGGGAATCAGAGCTGGGGAAACAGAGGCGGGGAATTAGATATGGGGTATCAGAGGTGGGGAATCAGGGGCGGGGAATCAGTGGCAGGGAATCAGAGGCCGGGAATAAAAGGCGGGGAATCAGAGCTGGGGAATCAGAGGCCGGGAATCAGAGGCAGGGAAACAGAGGCGGGGAATCAGATATGGGGAATCAGAGGTGGGGAATTAGAGGTTGCGAATCAGAGGCAGGGAATCAGAGGCGGGGAATCAGAGGCAGGGAATCGGATGTGCGGAATCAGAGATGGGGAATCAGAGGAGGGGATTCAGAGGTGGTGAATCAGAGAAGGGGAATCAGAGGAAGGGAATCAGAAGCAGGGAATCACAGGCGGGGAATCATAGCTGGCGAATTAGAAGAGGGGAATCAAAGTTGGGGAATCAGAGGCGGGGAATCAGATATGGGGAAACAGAGGCGGGGAATCAGAGGCGGGGAAACAGAGGCGGGGAATCATAGGCGGGGAATCAGAGATGGGGAATCAGAGGCGGGGAATCAGAGGCAGGGAATCGGATGCCGGAAATCAGAGGCGGGAAATCAGAGCTGGGGAATCAGAGGCGGGGAATCAGAGTTGGGGAATCAGAGGCGTCGAAGCAGATATGCGGAAAATGAGGCGGGGAATCAGATATGGGGAATCAGAGGCGGAGAATCAGATATGGGGAATCAGAGGCTGGGAATCAGAGCGGGGGAAACAGAGGCGGGGAATAAGATATGGGGAATCAGAGGTGGGGAATCAGTGGTGGGGAATCAGTGGCAGGGAATCAGAGGCGGGGAATCAGAGGCGGGGATTCAGAGGCAGGGAATCAGACACGGGGAATCAGAGGTTGGGAATCAGAGATGGGGAATCAGAGGCGGGGAATCAGAGGCAGGGAATCAGACGCGGGGAATCAGAGGCGGGGAATCAGAGCTGGGGAATCAGAGGTGGGGAATCAGAGTCGGGGAATCAGAGGCAGGGAATCGGATGTGCGGAATCACAGATGGGGAATCAGAGGTGGGGAATCAGAGGCGGTGAATCAGAGATGGGGAATCAGAGGCGGGGAATCAGAGGCAGGAAATCAGACACGGGGATTCAGAGGCTGGGAATCAGACGGGGGGAATCAAAGGCGGGGAATCAGAGCTGGTGAATCAGAGGCAGGGAATCAGAGTTGGGGATTCAGAGGCGGGGAATCAGATATGGGGAAACAGAGGCGGGGAATCAGAGGCGGGCAAACAGAGGCGGGGAATTAGATATGGGGAATCAGAGGTGGGGAATCAGAGGTGGTGAATCAGAGATGGGGAATCACAGGCGGGGAATCAGAGGCAGGGAATAGAACGCGGGGAATCAGAGGCAGGGAATCAGAGCTGGGGAATCAGAGGCGGGGAATCAGATATGTGGAAAGAGAGGCGGGGAATCAGAGGCGGGGAAACAGAGGCAGGGAATCAGACATGGGGAATCGGATGCGGGGAATCAGAGGTGGGGAATCAGAGGCAGGGAATCAGATGTGCGGAATCAGAGATTGGGAATCAGAGGCAGGGAATCAGAATCAGAAGCGGGGAATTAGAGGCCGGGAATCAGAGGCCGGGAATCAGATGCTGGGAATAAGAGGCCAGGAATCAGAGGTGGGGAATTAGAGGTTGCGAATCAGAGGCGGGGAATCAGAGGCGGGGAATCAGAGGCAGGGAATCGGATGTGCGGAATCAGAGATGGGGAATCAGAGGTGGGGATTCAGAGGTGGTGAATCAGAGAAGGGGAATCAGAGGCTGGGAATCAGAGGCAGGGAATCAGACGCAGGGAATCAGAGGCCGGGAATCATAGCTGGCAAATTAGAGGAGGGGAATCAGAGTTGGGGAATCAGAGGCGGGGAATCAGATATGGGGAAACAGAGGCGGGAAATCAGAGGCGGGGAAACAGAGGCGGGGAATCAGATATGGGGAATCAGAGGTGGGGAATCAGGGGCAGGGAATCAGTGGCAGGGAATAAGACCCGGGGAATCAGAGGCGGGGAATCAGAGGCAGGTAATCAGACACGGGGAATCAGAGGCGGGGAATCAGAGATGGGGAATCAGAGGCGGGGAATCAGAGGCAGGGAATCGGATGCCGGAAATCAGAGGCGGGAAATCAGAGCTGGGGAATCAGAGGCGGGGAATCAGAGTTGCGGAATCAGAGGCGGCGAATAAGATATGGGGAAATAGAGGCGGGGAATCAGATATGGGGAATCAGAGGCGGGGAATCAGATATGGGGAATCAGAGGCTGGGAATCAGAGGGGGGGAAACAGAGGCGGGGAATAAGATATGGGGAATCAGAGGTGGGGAATCAGTGGTGGGTAATCAGTGGCAGGGAATCAGAGGCGGGGAATCAGAGGCGGGGATTCAGAGGCAGGGAATCAGACACGGGGAATCAGAGGTGGGGAATCAGAGATGGGGAATCAGTGGCGGGGAATCAGAGGCAGGGAATCAGACGCGGGGAATCAGAGGCGGGGAATCAGAGCTGGGGAATCAGAGGTGGGTAATCAGAGGCGGTGAATCAGAGATGGGGAATCAGAGGCGGGGAATCAGAGGCAGGAAATCAGACACGGGGAATCAGAGGCTGGGAATCAGACGGGGGGAATCAAAGGCGGGGAATCAGAGCTGGTGAATCAGAGGCAGGGAATCAGAGTTGGGGATTCAGAGGCGGGGAATCAGATATGGGGAAACAGAGGCGGGGAATCAGAGGCGGGCAAACAGAGGCGGGGAATTAGATATGGGGAATCAGAGGTGGGGAATCAGAGGTGGTGAATCAGAGATGGGGAATCACAGGCGGGGAATCAGAGGCAGGGAATAGAACGCGGGGAATCAGAGGCAGGGAATCAGAGCTGGGTAATCAGAGGCGGGGAATCAGATATGGGGAAACAGAGGCGGGGAATCAGAGGCGGGGAAACAGAGGCGGGGAATCATACATGGGGAATCGGATGCGGGGAATCAGAGGTGGGGAATCAGAGCTGGGGAATCAGAGGCGGGGAATCAGAGTTGGGGCATCAGAGGTGGGGAATTAGATATGGGGAAACAGAGGCGGGGAATTAGAGGCCGGGAATCAGAGGCCGGGAATCAGATGCTGGGAATAAGAGGCCGGGAATCAGAGGTGGGGAATCAGAGTCCGGGAATCAGAGATGGGGATTCAGAGGCGGGGAATGAGATATGGAGAATCAGAGGCGGGGAATCAGAGGCGGGGAAACAGAGGTGGGGAATCAGATATGGGGAATCAGAGGTGGCGAATCAAAGGCGGTGAATCAGAGATGGGGAAACAGTGGCGGGGAATCAGAGGCGGGTAAACAGAGGTGGGGAATCACATATGGGGAATCAGAGGCGGGGAAACAGAGGCAGGGAATCCGATATGGTGAATCAGAGGCGGGGAATCAGAGGTGGGGAATCATAGGCAGGGAATCGGATGTGCGGAATCAGAGATGGGGAATCAGAGGCCGGGAATCAGAGGTGGTGAATCAGAGGTGCACAATCAGAGGCGGGGAATCAGATATGGGGAATCAGAGGCGGGGAATCAGAGGCGGGGAAACAGAGGCGGGGAATCAGATATGGGGAATCAGAGGTGGGGCATCAGAGGTTGTGAATCACAGATGGGGAATCAGAGGCGGGGAATCAGAGCAGGGAATCAGACGCGGGGAATCAGAGCCGGGGATTCAGAGCTGGGGAATCAGAGGCGGGGAATCAGAGTTGGGGAATCAGAGGCGGGGAATCAGATATGGGGAATCAGAGGCAGGGAATCAGAGGCGGGAAAACAGAGGCGGGGAATCAGATATGGGGAATCAGAGGTGGGGAATCAGGGGCAGGCAATCAGTGGCAGGGAATCAGACGCGGGGAATCAGAGGCGGGGAATCAGAGGCAGGGAATCAGACACGGGGAATCAGAGGCGGGTAATCAGAGATGGGGAATCAGAGGCGGGGAATCAGAGCTGGGGAATCAGAGGTGGGTAATCAGAGTCGGGGAATCAGAGGCAGGGAATCGGATGTGCGGAATCAGAGATTGGGAATCAGAGGCGGTGAATCAGAGATGGGGAATCAGAGGCGGGGAATCAGAGGCAGGAAATCAGACACGGGGATTCAGAGGCTGGGAATCAGACGGGGGGAATCAAAGGCGGGGAGTCAGAGCTGGTGAATCAGAGGCAGGGAATCAGAGTTGGGGATTCAGAGGCGGGGAATCAGATATGGGGAAACAGAGGCGGGGAATCAGAGGCGGGCAAACAGAGGCGGGGAATTAGATATGGGGAATCAGAGGTGGGGAATCAGAGGTGGTGAATCAGAGATGGGGAATCACAGGCGGGGAATCAGAGGCAGGGAATAGAACGCGGGGAATCAGAGGCAGGGAATCAGAGCTGGGGAATCAGAGGCGGGGAATCAGATATGGGGAAACAGAGGCGGGGAATCAGAGGCGGGGAAACAGAGGCGGGGAATCAGACATGGGGAATCGGATGCGGGGAATCAGAGGTGGGGAATCAGAGCTGGGGAATCAGAGGTGGAGAATCAGAGTTGGGGCATCAGAGGTGGGGAATTAGATATGGGGAAACAGAGGCGGGGAATTAGAGGCCGGGAATCAGAGGCCGGGAATCAGATGCTGGGAATAAGAGGCCGGGAATCAGAGGTGGGGAATCAGAGTCCGGGAATCAGAGATGGGGATTCAGAGGCGGGGAATGAGATATGGAGAATCAGAGGCGGGGAGTCAGAGGCGGGGAAAAAGATGTGGGGAATCAGATATGGGGAATCAGAGGTGGCGAATCAAAGGCGGTGAATCAAAGATGGGGAATCAGAGGCGGGGAATCAGAGGCGGGTAAACAGAGGTGGGGAATTAGATATGGGGAATCAGAGGTGGGGAAACAGAGGCTGGGAATCCGATATGGGGAATCAGAGGCGGGGAATCAGAGGTGGGGAATCATAGGCAGGGAATCGGATGTGCGGAATCAGAGATGGGGAATCAGAGGCCGGGAATCAGAGGTGGTGAATCAGAGATGGGGAATCAGAGGCGGTGAATCAGAGGTGCACAATCAGAGGCGGGGAATCAGATATGGGGAATCAGAGGCGGAAAATCAGAGGCGGGGAAACAGAGGCGGGGAATCAGATATGGGGAATCAGAGGTGGGGCATCAGAGGTTGTGAATCACAGATGGGGAATCAGAGGCGGGGAATCAGAGCAGGGAATCAGATGCGGGGAATCAGAGCCGGGGATTCAGAGCTGGGGAATCAGAGGCGGGGAATCAGAGTTGGGGAATCAGAGGCGGGGAATCAGATATGGGGAGTCAGAGGCAGGGAATCAGAGGCGGGAAAACAGAGGCAGGGAATCAGATATGGGGAATCAGAGGTGGGGAATCAGGGGCAGGGAATCAGTGGCAGGGAATCAGACGCGGGGAATCAGAGGCGGGGAATCAGAGGCAGGGAATCAGACACGGGGAATCAGAGGCGGGGAATCAGAGATGGGGAATCAGAGGCGGGGAATCAGAGGCAGGGAATCGGATGCCGGGAATCAGAGGCGGGAAATCAGAGCTGCGGAATCAGAGGCGGGGAATCTGAGTTGGGGAATCAGAGGCGGCGAAGCAGATATGGGGAAATAGAGGCGGGGAATCAGATATGGGGAATCAGAGGCAGGGAATCAGATATGGGGAATCAGAGGCTGGGAATCAGAGGGGGGGAAACAGAGGCGGGGAATAAGATATGGGGAATCAGAGGTGGGGAATCAGGGGCCGGGAATCAGTGGCAGGGAATCAGAGGCGGGGAATCAGAGGCGGGGAATCAGAGGCAGGGAATCAGACACGGGGAATCAGAGGTGGGGAATCAGAGATGGGGAATCAGAGGCGGGGAATCAGAGTCAGGGAATCAGACACGGGGAATCAGAGGCGGGGAATAAGAGCTGGGGAATCAGAGGTGGGGAATCAGAGTCGGGGAATCAGAGGCAGGGAATCGGATGTGCGGAATCAGAAATGGGGAATCAGAGGTGGGGAATCAGAGGCGGTGAATCAGAGATGGGGAATCAGAGGCGGGGAATCAGAGGCAGGAATTCAGACACTGGGATTCAGAGTCTGGGAATCAGACGGGGGGAATCAAAGGCGGGGAATCAGAGCTGGTGAATAAGAGGCGGGGAATCAGAGTTGGGGATTCAGAGGCGGGGAATCAGATATGGGGAAACAGAGGCGGGGAATCAGAGGCGGGCAAACAGAGGCGGGGAATTAGATATGGGGAATCAGAGGTGGGGAATCAGAGGTGGTGAATCAGAGATGGGGAATCACAGGCGGGGAATCAGAGGCAGGGAATGGAACGCGGGGAATCAGAGGCAGGGAATCAGAGCTGGGGAATCAGAGGCGGGGAATCAGATATGGGGAAACAGAGGCGGGGAATCAGAGGCGGGGAAACAGAGGCGGGGAATCAGACATGGGGAATCGGATGCAGGGAATCAGAGGTGGGGAATCAGAGCTGGGGAATCAGAGGCGTGGAATCAGAGTTGGGGCATCGGAGGTGGGGAATTAGATATGGGGAAACAGAGGCGGGGAATCAGAGGCGGGGAAACAGAGGCGGGGAATCAGATATGGGGAATCAGATGTGGGGAATCAGAGGCAGGGAATCAGATGTGCGGAATCAGAGATGGGGAATCAGAGGCAGGGAATCAGAATCAGAAGCGGGGAATCAGAGGCCGGGAATCAGAGGCCGGGAATCAAATGCTGGGAATAAGAGGCCGGGAATCAGAGGTGGGGAATCAGAGTCCGGGAATCAGAGATGCGGATTCAGAGGCGGGGAATGAGATATGGAGAATCAGAGGCGGGGAATCAGAGGCGGGGAAACAGAGGTGGGGAATCAGATATGGGGAATCAGAGGTGGCGAATCAAAGGCGGTGAACAGAGATGGGGAATCAGAGGCGGGGAATCAGAGGCAGGGAATCAGATGCGGGGAATCAGAGGCGGGGAATCAGAGCTGGCGAATCAGAGGCGGGGAATCAGAGGTGGGCAATCAGAGCCGGGGAATCAGATATGGGGAATCAGAGGCGGGGAATCAGAGGCGGGGAAACAGAGGCGGGGAATCAGATATGGGGAATCAGAGGTGGGGAATCAGAGGTTGTAAATCAGAGATGGGGAATCAAGGCGGGGAATCAGAGGCAGGGAATCAGACGCGGGGAATCAGAGGCGGGGATTCAGAGCTGGGGAATCAGAGGCGGGGAATCAGAGTTGGGGAATCAGAGGCAGGGAATCAGATATGGGGAATCAGAGGCGGGGAATCAGAGGCGGGGAAACAGAGGCGGGGAATCAGATATGGGGAATCAGAAGGGGGAATCAGGGGCAGGGAATCAGTGGCAGGGAATCAGAGGCGGGGAATCAGAGGCGGGGAATCAGAGGCAGGGAATCAGACACGGGGAATCAGAGGCGGGGAATCAGAGATGGGGAATCAGAGGCGGGGAATCAGAGGCAGGGAATCGGACGCCAGGAATCAGAGGCGGGGAATCAGAGCTGGGGAATCAGAGGCGGGGAATCAGAGTTGGGGAATCAGAGGCGGGGAATCAGATATGGGGAAGTAGAGGCGGGGAATCAGATATGGGGAATGAAAGGTGTGGAATCAGAGGTTGGGAATCAGAGGCAGGGAATGAGAGGCGGGGAAACAGAGGCGGGGAATCAGATATGGGGAATCAGAGGTGGCGAATCAAAGGCGGTGAAACAGAGATGGGGAATCAGGGCAGGGAATCAGAGGCAGGGAATCAGAGCTGGGGAAACAGAGGCGGGGAATCAGATATGGGGAATCAGAGGTGGGGAATCAGGGGCGGGGAATCAGTGGCAGGGAATCAGATCTGGGGAATCAGAGGTGGGGAATCAGAGCTGGGGAAACAGAGGCGGGGAATCAGATATGGGGAATCAGAGGTGGGGAATCAGGGGCGGGGAATCAGTGGCAGGGAATCAGAGGCCGGGAATAAAAGGTGGGGAATCAGAGCTGTGGAATCAGAGGCCGGGAATCAGAGGCAGGGAAACAGAGGCGGGGAATCAGATATGGGGAATCAGAGGTGGGGAATTAGAGGTTGCGAATCAGAGGCAGGGAATCAGAGGCGGGGAATCAGAGGCGGGGAATCAGAGGCAGGGAATCGGATGTGCGGAATCAGAGATTGGGAATCAGAGGTGGGGATTCAGAGGTGGTGAATCAGAGAAGGGGAATCAGAGGCAGGGAATCAGACGCAGGGAATCAGAGGCGGGGAATCATAGCTGGCGAATTAGAGGAGGGGAATCAAAGTTGGGGAATCAGAGGCGGGGAATCAGATATGGGGAAACAGAGGCGGGGAATCAGAGTCGGGGAAACAGAGGCGGGGAATCATAGGCGGGGAATCAGAGATGGGGAATGAGAGGCGGGGAATCAGAGGCAGGGAATCGGATGCCGGAAATCAGAGGCGGGAAATCAGAGCTGGGGAATCAGAGGCGGGGAATCAGAGTTGGGGAATCAGAGGCGGCAAAGCAGATATGGGGAAAATGAGGCGGGGAATCAGATATGGGGAATCAGAGGCGGGGAATCAGATATGGGGAATCAGAGGCTGGGAATCAGAGCGGGGGAAACAGAGGCGGGGAATAAGATATGGGGAATCAGAGGTGGGGAATCAGAGGTGGTGAATCAGAGATGGGGAATCACAGGCGGGGAATCAGAGGCAGGGAATAGAATGCGGGGAATCAGAGGCAGGGAATCAGAGCTGGGGAATCAGAGGCGGGGAATCAGATATGGGGAAACAGAGGCGGGGAATCAGAGGCGGGGAAACAGAGGCGGGGAATCAGACATGGGGAATCGGATGCGGGGAATCAGAGGTGGGGAATCAGAGCTGGGGAATCAGAGGCGGGGAATCAGAGTTGGGGCATCAGAGGTGGGGAATTAGATATGGGGAAACAGAGGCGGGGAATTAGAGGCCGGGAATCAGAGGCAGGGAATCAGATGCTGGGAATAAGAGGCCGGGAATGAGAGGTGGGGAATCAGAGTCCGGGAATCAGAGATGGGGATTCAGAGGCGGGGAATGAGATATGGAGAATCAGAGGCGGGGAATCAGAGGCGGGGAAACAGAGGTGGGGAATCAGATATGGGGAATCAGAGGTTGCGAATCAAAGGCGGTGAATCAGAGATGGGGAAACAGTGGCGGGGAATCAGAGGCGGGTAAACAGAGGTGGGGAATCACATATGGGGAATCAGAGGCGGGGAAACAGAGGCAGGGAATCCGATATGGGGAATCAGAGGCGCGGAATCAGAGGTGGGGAATCATAGGCAGGGAATCGGATGTGCGGAATCAGAGATGGGGAATCAGAGGCCGGGAATCAGAGGTGGTGAATCAGAGGTGCACAATCAGAGGCGGGGAATCAGATATGGGGAATCAGAGGCGGGGAATCAGAGGCGGGGAAACAGAGGCGGGGAATCAGATATGGGGAATCAGAGGTGGGGCATCAGAGGTTGTGAATCACAGATGGGGAATCAGAGGCGGGGAATCAGAGCAGGGAATCAGACGCGGGGAATCAGAGCCGGGGATTCAGAGCTGGGGAATCAGAGGCGGGGAATCAGAGATGGGGAATCAGAGGCGGGGAATCAGATATGGGGAATCAGAGGCAGGGAATCAGAGGCGGGAAAACAGAGGCGGGGAATCAGATATGGGGAATCAGAGGTGGGGAATCAGGGGCAGGGAATCAGTGGCAGGGAATCAGACGCAGGGAATCAGAGGCGGGGAATCAGAGGCAGGGAATCAGACACGGGGAATCAGAGGCGGGGAATCAGAGATGGGGAATCAGAGGCGGGGAATCAGAGGCAGGGAATCGGATGCCGGGAATCAGAGGCGGGAAATCAGAGCTGGGGAATCAGAGGCGGGGAATCAGAGTTGGGGAATCAGAGGCGGCGAAGCAGATATGGGGAAATAGAGGCGGGGAATCAGATATGGGGAATCAGAGGCAGGGAATCAGATATGGGGAATCAGAGGCTGGGAATCAGAGGGGGGGAAACAGAGGCGGGGAATAAGATATGGGGAATCAGTGGTGGGGAATCAGGGGCGGGGAATCAGTGGCAGGGAATCAGAGGCGGGGAATCAGAGGCGGGGAATCAGAGGCAGGGAATCAGACACGGGGAATCAGAGGTGGGGAATCAGAGATGGGGAATCAGAGGCGGGGAATCAGAGGCAGGGAATCAGACACGGGGAATCAGAGGCGGGGAATAAGAGCTGGGGAATCAGAGGTGGGGAATCAGAGTCGGGGAATCAGAGGCAGGGAATCGGATGTGCAGAATCAGAAATGGGGAATCAGAGGTGGGGAATCAGAGGCAGTGAATCAGAGATGGGGAATCAGAGGCGGGGAATCAGAGGCAGGAATTCAGACACGGGGATTCAGAGGCTGGGAATCAGACGGGGGGAATCAAAGGCGGGGAATCAGAGCTGGTGAATAAGAGGCAGGGAATCAGAGTTGGGGATTCAGAGGCGGGGAATCAGATATGGGGAAACAGAGGCGGGGAATCAGAGGCGGGCAAACAGAGGCGGGGAATTAGATATGGGGAATCAGAGGTGGGGAATCAGAGGTGGTGAATCAGAGATGGGGAATCACAGGCGGGGAATCAGAGGCAGGGAATGGAACGCGGGGAATCAGAGGCAGGGAAACAGAGGCGGGGAATCAGAGGCGGGGAAACATAGGCGGGGAATCAGACATGGGGAATCGGATGCAGGGAATCAGAGGTGGGGAATCAGAGCTGGGGAATCAGAGGCGGGGAATCAGAGGTGGGGAATTAGATATGGGGAAACAGAGGCGGGGAATCAGAGGCGGGGAAACAGAGGCGGGGAATCAGATATGGGGAATCAGAGGTGGGGAATCAGAGGCAGGGAATCAGATGTGCGGAATCAGAGATGGGGAATCAGAGGCAGGGAATCAGAATCAGAAGCGGGGAATCAGAGGCCGGGAATCAGAGGCCGGGAATCAAATGCTGGGAATAAGAGGCCGGGAATCAGAGGTGGGGAATCAGAGTCCGGGAATCAGAGATGGGAATTCAGAGGCGGGGAATGAGATATGGAGAATCAGAGGCGGGGAATCAGAGGCGGGGAAACAGAGGTGGGGAATCAGATATGGGGAATCAGAGGTGGCGAATCAAAGGCAGTGAATCAGAGATGGGGAATCAGAGGCGGGGAATCAGAGGCAGGGAATCAGATGCGGGGAATCAGAGGCGGGGAATCAGAGCTGGCAAATCAGAGGCGGGGAATCAGAGGTGGGCAATCAGAGCCGGGGAATCAGCTATGGGGAATCAGAGGCGGGCAATCAGAGGCGGGGAAACAGAGGCGGGGAATCAGATATGGGGAATCAGAGGTGGGGAATCAGAGGTTGTAAATCAGAGATGGGGAATCAAGGCGGGGAATCAGAGGCAGGGAATCAGACGCGGGGAATCAGAGGCGGGGATTCAGAGCTGGGGAATCAGAGGCGGGGAATCAGAGTTGGGGAATCAGAGGCAGGGAATCAGATATGGGGAATCAGAGGCGGGGAAACAGAGGCGGGGAATCAGAGGCAGGGAATCAGACACGGGGAATCAGAGGCGGGGAATCAGAGATGGGGAATCAGAGGCGGGGAATCAGAGGCAGGGAATCGGACGCCGGGAATCAGAGGCGGGGAATCAGAGCTGGGGAATCAGAGGCGGGGAATCAGAGTTGGGGAATCAGAGGCGGGGAATCAGATATGGGGAAATAGAGGCGGGGAATCAGATATGGGGAATGAGAGGTGTGGAATCAGAGGCAGGGAATCAGAGGCGGGGAAACAGAGGCGGGGAATCAGATATGGGGAATCAGAGGTGGCGAATCAAAGGCGGTGAAACAGAGATGGGGAATCAGGGCAGGGAATCAGAGGCAGGGAATCAGAGCTGGGGAAACAGAGGCGGGGAATCAGATATGGGGAATCAGAGGTGGGGAATCAGGGGCGGGGAATCAGTGGCAGGGAATCAGAGCTGGGGAATCAGAGGTGGGGAATCAGAGCTGGGGAAACAGAGGCGGGGAATCAGATATGGGGAATCAGAGGTGGGGAATCAGGGGCGGGGAATCAGTGGCAGGGAATCAGAGGCCGGGAATAAAAGGCGGGGAATCAGAGCTGTGGAATCAGAGGCCGGGAATCAGATGCAGGGAAACAGAGGCGGGGAATCAGATATGGGGAATCAGAGGTGGGGAATTAGAGGTTGCGAATCAGAGGCAGGGAATCAGAGGCGGGGAATCAGAGGCGGGGAATCAGAGGCAGGGAATCGGATGTGCGGAATCAGAGATGGGGAATCAGAGGTGGGGATTCAGAGGTGGTGAATCAGAGAAGGGGAATCAGAGGCAGGGAATCAGACGCAGGGAATCAGAGGCGGGGAATCATAGCTGGCGAATTAGAGGAGGGGAATCAAAGTTGGGGAATCAGAGGCGGGGAATCATATATGGGGAAACAGAGGCGGGGAATCAGAGGCGGGGAAACAGAGGCGGGGAATCATAGGCGGGGAATCAGAGATGGGGAAACAGTGGCGGGGAATCAGAGGCGGGTAAACAGAGGTGGGGAATCACATATGGGGAATCAGAGGCGGGGAAACAGAGGCAGGGAATCCGATATGGTGAATCAGAGGCGGGGAATCAGAGGTGGGGAATCATAGGCAGGGAATCGGATGTGCGGAATCAGAGATGGGGAATCAGAGGCCGGGAATCAGAGGTGGTGAATCAGAGGTGCACAATCAGAGGCGGGGAATCAGATATGGGGAATCAGAGGCGGGGAATCAGAGGCGGGGAAACAGAGGCGGGGAATCAGATATGGGGAATCAGAGGTGGGGCATCAGAGGTTGTGAATCACAGATGGGGAATCAGAGGCGGGGAATCAGAGCAGGGAATCAGACGCGGGGAATCAGAGCCGGTGATTCAGAGCTGGGGAATCAGAGGCGGGGAATCAGAGTTGGGGAATCAGAGGCGGGGAATCAGATATGGGGAATCAGAGGCAGGGAATCAGAGGCGGGAAAACAGAGGCGGGGAATCAGATATGGGGAATCAGAGGTGGGGAATCAGGGGCAGGCAATCAGTGGCAGGGAATCAGACGCGGGGAATCAGAGGCGGGGAATCAGAGGCAGGGAATCAGACACGGGGAATCAGAGGCGGGTAATCAGAGATGGGGAATCAGAGGCGGGGAATCAGAGGCAGGGAATCGGATGCCGGGAATCAGAGGCGGGAAATCAGAGCTGGGGAATCAGAGGCGGGGAATCAGAGTTGGGGAATCAGAGGCGGCGAAGCAGATATGGGGAAATAGAGGCGGGGAATCAGATATGGGGAATCAGAGGCAGGGAATCAGATATGGGGAATCAGAGGCTGGGAATCAGAGGGGGGGAAACAGAGGCGGGGAATAAGATATGGGGAATCAGAGGTGGGGAATCAGGGGCGGGGAATCAGTGGCAGGGAATCAGAGGCGGGGAATCAGAGGCGGGGAATCAGAGGCAGGAAATCAGACACGGGGAATCAGAGGTGGGGAATCAGAGATGGGGAATCAGAGGCGGGGAATCAGAGGCAGGGAATCAGACACGGGGAATCAGAGGCGGGGAATAAGAGCTGGGGAATCAGAGGTGGGGAATCAGAGTCAGGGAATCAGAGGCAGGGAATCGGATGTGCGGAATCAGAAATGGGGAATCAGAGGTGGGGAATCAGAGGCGGTGAATCAGAGATGGGGAATCAGAGGCGGGGAATCAGAGGCAGGAATTCAGACACGGGGATTCAGAGGCTGGGAATCAGACGGGGGGAATCAAAGGCGGGGAATCAGAGCTGGTGAATAAGAGGCAGGGAATCAGAGTTGGGGATTCAGAGGCGGGGAATCAGATATGGGGAAACAGAGGCGGGGAATCAGAGGCGGGCAAACAGAGGCGGGGAATTAGATATGGGGAATCAGAGGTGGGGAATCAGAGGTGGTGAATCAGAGATGGGGAATCACAGGCGGGGAATCAGAGGCAGGGAATGGAACACGGGGAATCAGAGGCAGGGAATCAGAGCTGGGGAATCAGAGGCGGGGAATCAGATATGGGGAAACAGAGGCGGGGAATCAGATGCGGGGAAACAGAGGCGGGGAATCAGATATGGGGAATCAGAGGTGGGGAATCAGGGGCAGGGAATCAGTGGCAGGGAATCAGACCCGGGGAATCAGAGGCGGGGAATCAGAGGCAGGTAATCAGACACGGGGAATCAGAGGCGGAGAATAAGAGATGGGGAATCAGAGGCGGGGAATCAGAGGCAGGGAATCGGATGCCGGAAATCAGAGGCGGGAAATCAGAGCTGGGGAATCAGAGGCGGGGAATCAGAGTTGGGGAATCAGAGGCGGCGAATAAGATATGGGGAAATAGAGGCGGGGAATCAGATATGGGGAATCAGAGGCGGGGAATCAGATATGGGGAATCAGAGGCTGGGAATCAGAGGGGGGGAAACAGAGGCGGGGAATAAGATATGGGGAATCAGAGGTGGGGAATCAGGGGTGGGTAATCAGTGGCAGGGAATCAGAGGCGGGGAATCAGAGGCGGGGATTCAGAGGCAGGGAATCAGACACGGGGAATCAGAGGTGGGGAATCAGAGATGGGGAATCAGAGGCGGGGAATCAGAGGCAGGGAATCAGACGCGGGGAATCAGAGGCGGGGAATCAGAGCTGGGGAATCAGAGGTGGGTAATCAGAGTCGGGGAATCAGAGGCAGGGAATCGGATGTGCGGAATCAGAGATGGGGAATCAGAGGCGGTGAATCTGAGATGGGGAATCAGAGGCGGGGAATCAGAGGCAGGAAATCAGACACGGGGATTCAGAGGCTGGGAATCAGACGGGGGGAATCAAAGGCGGGGAATCAGAGCTGGTGAATCAGAGGCAGGGAATCAGAGTTGGGGATTCAGAGGCGGGGAATCAGATATGGGGAAACAGAGGCGGGGAATCAGAGGCGGGCAAACAGAGGCGGGGAATTAGATATGGGGAATCAGAGGTGGGGAATCAGAGGTGGTGAATCAGAGATGGGGAATCACAGGCGGGGAATCAGAGGCAGGGAATAGAATGCGGGGAATCAGAGGCAGGGAATCAGAGCTGGGGAATCAGAGGCGGGGAATCAGATATGGGGAAACAGAGGCGGGGAATCAGAGGCGGGGAAACAGAGGCGGGGAATCAGACATGGGGAATCGGATGCGGGGAATCAGAGGTGGGGAATCAGAGCTGGGGAATCAGAGGCGGGGAATCAGAGTTGGGGCATCAGAGGTGGGGAATTAGATATGGGGAAACAGAGGCGGGGAATTAGAGGCCGGGAATCAGAGGCCGGGAATCAGATGCTGGGAATAAGAGGCCGGGAATGAGAGGTGGGGAATCAGAGTCCGGGAATCAGAGATGGGGATTCAGAGGCGGGGAATGAGATATGGAGAATCAGAGGCGGGGAATCAGAGGCGGGGAAACAGAGGTGGGGAATCAGATATGGGGAATCAGAGGTTGCGAATCAAAGGCGGTGAATCAGAGATGGGGAAACAGTGGCGGGGAATCAGAGGCGGGTAAACAGAGGTGGGGAATCACATATGGGGAATCAGAGGCGGGGAAACAGAGGCAGGGAATCCGATATGGGGAATCAGAGGCGGGGAATCAGAGGTGGGGAATCATAGGCAGGGAATCGGATGTGCGGAATCAGAGATGGGGAATCAGAGGCCGGGAATCAGAGGTGGTGAATCAGAGGTGCACAATCAGAGGCGGGGAATCAGATATGGGGAATCAGAGGCGGGGAATCAGAGGCGGGGAAACAGAGGCGGGGAATCAGATATGGGGAATCAGAGGTGGGGCATCAGAGGTTGTGAATCACAGATGGGGAATTCGAGGCGGGGAATCAGAGCAGGGAATCAGACGCGGGGAATCAGAGCCGGGGATTCAGAGCTGGGGAATCAGAGGCGGGGAATCAGAGTTGGGGAATCAGAGGCGGGGAATCAGATATGGGGATTCAGAGGCAGGGAATCAGAGGCGGGAAAACAGAGGCGGGGAATCAGATATGGGGAATCAGAGGTGGGGAATCAGGGGCAGGGAATCAGTGGCAGGGAATCAGACGCAGGGAATCAGAGGCGGGGAATCAGAGGCAGGGAATCAGACACGGGGAATCAGAGGCGGGGAATCAGAGATGGGGAATCAGAGGCGGGGAATCAGAGGCAGGGAATCGGATGCCGGGAATCAGAGGCGGGAAATCAGAGCTGGGGAATCAGAGGCGGGGAATCAGAGTTGGGGAATCAGAGGCGGCGAAGCAGATATGGGGAAATAGAGGCGGGGAATCAGATATGGGGAATCAGAGGCAGGGAATCAGATATGGGGAATCAGAGGCTGGGAATCAGAGGGGGGGAAACAGAGGCGGGGAATAAGATATGGGGAATCAGTGGTGGGGAATCAGGGGCGGGGAATCAGTGGCAGGGAATCAGAGGCGGGGAATCAGAGGCGGGGAATCTGAGGCAGGGAATCAGACACGGGGAATCAGAGGTGGGGAATCAGAGATGGGGAATCAGAGGCGGGGAATCAGAGGCAGGGAATCAGACACGGGGAATCAGAGGCGGGGAATAAGAGCTGGGGAATCAGAGGTGGGGAATCAGATTCGGGGAATCAGAGGCAGGGAATCGGATGTGCGGAATCAGAAATGGGGAATCAGAGGTGGGGAATCAGAGGCGGTGAATCAGAGATGGGGAATCAGAGGCGGGGAATCAGAGGCAGGAATTCAGACACGGGGATTCAGAGGCTGGGAATCAGACGGGGGGAATCAAAGGCGGGGAATCAGAGCTGGTGAATAAGAGGCAGGGAATCAGAGTTGGGGATTCAGAGGCGGGGAATCAGATATGGGAAAACAGAGGCGGGGAATCAGAGGCGGGCAAACAGAGGCGGGGAATTAGATATGGGGAATCAGAGGTGGGGAATCAGAGGTGGTGAATCAGAGATGGGGAATCACAGGCGGGGAATCAGAGGCAGGGAATGGAACGCGGGGAATCAGAGGCAGGGAATCAGAGCTGGGGAATCAGAGGCGGGGAATCAGATATGGGGAAACAGAGGCGGGGAATCAGAGGCGGGGAAACATAGGCGGGGAATCAGACATGGGGAATCGGATGCAGGGAATCAGAGGTGGGGAATCAGAGCTGGGGAATCAGAGGCGGGGAATCAGAGGTGGGGAATTAGATATGGGGAAAAAGAGGCGGGGAATCAGAGGCGGGGAAACAGAGGCGGGGAATCAGATATGGGGAATCAGAGGTGGGGAATCAGAGGCAGGGAATCAGATGTGCGGAATCAGAGATGGGGAATCAGAGGCAGGGAATCAGAATCAGAAGCGGGGAATCAGAGGCCGGGAATCAGAGGCCGGGAATCAAATGCTGGGAATAAGAGGCCGGGAATCAGAGGTGGGGAATCAGAGTCCGGGAATCAGAGATGGGAATTCAGAGGCGGGGAATGAGATATGGAGAATCAGAGGCGGGGAATCAGAGGCGGGGAAACAGAGGTGGGGAATCAGATATGGGGAATCAGAGGTGGCGAATCAAAGGCAGTGAATCAGAGATGGGGAATCAGAGGCGGGGAATCAGAGGCAGGGAATCAGATGCGGGGAATCAGAGGCGGGGAATCAGAGCTGGCGAATCAGAAGCGGGGAATCAGAGGTGGGCAATCAGAGCCGGGGAATCAGCTATGGGGAATCAGAGGCGGGCAATCAGAGGCGGGGAAACAGAGGCGGGGAATCAGATATGGGGAATCAGAGGTGGGGAATCAGAGGTTGTAAATCAGAGATGGGGAATCAAGGCGGGGAATCAGAGGCAGGGAATCAGACGCGGGGAATCAGAGGCGGGGATTCAGAGCTGGGGAATCAGAGGCGGGGAATCAGAGTTGGGGAATCAGAGGCAGGGAATCAGATATGGGGAATCAGAGGCGGGGAATCAGAGGCGGGGAAACAGAGGCGGGGAATCAGATATGGGGAATCAGAAGTGGGGAATCAGGGGCAGGGAATCAGTGGCAGGGAATCAGAGGCGGGGAATCAGAGGCGGGGAATCAGAGGCAGGGAATCAGACACGGGGAATCAGAGGCGGGGAATCAGAGATGGGGAATCAGAGGCGGGGAATCAGAGGCAGGGAATCGGACGCCGGGAATCAGAGGCGGGGAATCAGAGCTGGGGAATCAGAGGCGGGGAATCAGAGTTGGGGAATCAGAGGCGGGGAATCAGATATGGGGAAATAGAGGCGGGGAATCAGATATGGGGAATGAGAGGTGTGGAATCAGAGGTTGGGAATCAGAGGCAGGGAATCAGAGGCGGGGAAACAGAGGCGGGGAATCAGATATGGGGAATCAGAGGTGGCGAATCAAAGGCGGTGAAACAGAGATGGGGAATCAGGGCAGGGAATCAGAGGCAGGGAATCAGAGCTGGGGAAACAGAGGCGGGGAATCAGATATGGGGAATCAGAGGTGGGGAATCAGGGGCGGGGAATCAGTGGCAGGGAATCAGAGCTGGGGAATCAGAGGTGGGGAATCAGAGCTGGGGAAACAGAGGCGGGGAATCAGATATGGGGAATCAGAGGTGGGGAATCAGGGGCGGGGAATCAGTGGCAGGGAATCAGAGGCCGGGAATAAAAGGCGGGGAATCAGAGCTGTGGAATCAGAGGCCGGGAATCAGAGGCAGGGAAACAGAGGCGGGGAATCAGATATGGGGAATCAGAGGTGGGGAATTAGAGGTTGCGAATCAGAGGCAGGGAATCAGAGGCGGGGAATCAGAGGCGGGGAATCAGAGGCAGGGAATCGGATGTGCGGAATCAGAGATGGGGAATCAGAGGTGGGGATTCAGAGGTGGTGAATCAGAGAAGGGGAATCAGAGGCAGGGAATCAGACGCAGGGAATCAGAGGCGGGGAATCATAGCTGGCGAATTAGAGGAGGGGAATCAAAGTTGGGGAATCAGAGGCGGGGAATCATATATGGGGAAACAGAGGCGGGGAATCAGAGGCGGGGAAACAGAGGCGGGGAATCATAGGCGGGGAATCAGAGATGGAGAATCAGAGGCGGGGAATCAGAGGCAGGGAATCGGATGCCGGAAATCAGAGGCGGGAAATCAGAGCTCGGGAATCAGAGGCGGGGAATCAGAGTTGGGGAATCAGAGGCGGCAAAGCAGATATGGGGAAAATGAGGCGGGGAATCAGATATGGGGAATCAGAGGCGGGGAATCAGATATGGGGAATCAGAGGCTGGGAATCAGAGCGGGGGAAACAGAGGCGGGGAATAAGATATGGGGAATTAGAGGTGGGGAATCAGTGGTGGGGAATCAGTGGCAGGGAATCAGAGGCGGGGAATCAGAGGCGGGGATTCAGAGGCAGGGAATCAGACACGGGGAATCAGAGGTGGGGAATCAGAGATGGGGAATCAGAGGCGGGGAATCAGAGGCAGGGAATCAGACGCGGGGAATCAGAGGCGGGGAATCAGAGCTGGGGAATCAGAGGTGGGGAATCAGAGTCGGGGAATCAGAGGCAGGGAATCGGATGTGCGGAATCAGAGATGGGGAATCAGAGGTGGGGAATCAGAGGCGGTGAAGCAGAGATGGGGAATCAGAGGCGGGGAATCAGAGGCAGGAAATCAGACACGGGGATTCAGAGGCTGGGAATCAGACGGGGGGAATCAAAGGCGGGGAATCAGAGCTGGTGAATCAGAGGCAGGGAATCAGAGTTGGGGATTCAGAGGCGGGGAATCAGATATGGGGAAACAGAGGCGGGGAATCAGAGGCGGGCAAACAGAGGCGGGGAATTAGATATGGGGAATCAGAGGTGGGGAATCAGAGGTGGTGAATCAGAGATGGGGAATCACAGGCGGGGAATCAGAGGCAGAGAACAGAACGCGGGGAATCAGAGGCAGGGAATCAGAGCTGGGGAATCAGAGGCGGGGAATCAGATATGGGGAAACAGAGGTGGGGAATCAGGGGCAGGCAATCAGTGGCAGGGAATCAGACGCGGGGAATCAGAGGCGGGGAATCAGAGGCAGGGAATCAGACACGGGGAATCAGAGGCGGGTAATCAGAGATGGGGAATCAGAGGCGGGGAATCAGAGGCAGGGAATCGGATGCCGGGAATCAGAGGCGGGAAATCAGAGCTGGGGAATCAGAGGCGGGGAATCAGAGTTGGGGAATCAGAGGCGGCGAAGCAGATATGGGGAAATAGAGGCGGGGAATCAGATATGGGGAATCAGAGGCAGGGAATCAGATATGGGGAATCAGAGGCTGGGAATCAGAGGGGGGGAAACAGAGGCGGGGAATAAGATATGGGGAATCAGAGGTGGGGAATCAGGGTCGGGGAATCAGTGGCAGGGAATCAGAGGCGGGGAATCAGAGGCGGGGAATCAGAGGCAGGGAATCAGACACGGGGAATCAGAGGTGGGGAATCAGAGATGGGGAATCAGAGGCGGGGAATCAGAGGCAGGGAATCAGACACGGGGAATCAGAGGCGGGGAATAAGAGCTGGGGAATCAGAGGTGGGGAATCAGAGTCGGGGAATCAGAGGCAGGGAATCGGATGTGCGGAATCAGAAATGGGGAATCAGAGGTGGGGAATCTGAGGCGGTGAATCAGAGATGGGGAATCAGAGGCGGGGAATCAGAGGCAGGAATTCAGACACGGGGATTCAGAGGCTGGGAATCAGACGGGGGGATTCAAAGGCGGGGAATCAGAGCTGGTGAATAAGAGGCAGGGAATCAGAGTTGGGGATTCAGAGGCGGGGAATCAGATATGGGGAAACAGAGGCGGGGAATCAGAGGCAGGCAAACAGAGGCGGGGAATTAGATATGGGGAATCAGAGGTGGGGAATCAGAGGTGGTGAATCAGAGATGGGGAATCACAGGCGGGGAATCAGAGGCAGGGAATGGAACACGGGGAATCAGAGGCAGGGAATCAGAGCTGGGGAATCAGAGGCGGGGAATCAGATATGGGGAAACAGAGGCGGGGAATCAGAGGCGGGGAAACAGAGGCGGGGAATCAGATATGGGGAATCAGAGGTGGGGAATCAGGGGCAGGGAATCAGTGGCAGGGAATCAGACCCGGGGAATCAGAGGCGGGGAATCAGAGGCAGGTAATCAGACACGGGGAATCAGAGGCGGAGAATCAGAGATGGGGAATCAGAGGCGGGGAATCAGAGGCAGGGAATCGGATGCCGGAAATCAGAGGCGGGAAATCAGAGCTGGGGAATCAGAGGCGGGGAATCAGAGTTGGGGAATCAGAGGCGGCGAATAAGATATGGGGAAATAGAGGCGGGGAATCAGATATGGGGAATCAGAGGCGGGGTATCAGATATGGGGAATCAGAGGCTGGGAATCAGAGGGGGGGAAACAGAGGCGGGGAATAAGATATGGGGAATCAGAGGTGGGGAATCAGGGGTGGGTAATCAGTGGCAGGGAATCAGAGGCGGGGAATCAGAGGCGGGGATTCAGAGGCAGGGAATCAGACACGGGGAATCAGAGGTGGGGAATCAGAGATGGGGAATCAGAGGCGGGGAATCAGAGGCAGGGAATCAGACGAGGGGAATCAGAGGCGGGGAATCAGAGCTGGGGAATCAGAGGTGGGTAATCAGAGTCGGGGAATCAGAGGCAGGGAATCGGATGTGCGGAATCAGAGATGGGGAATCAGAGGCGGTGAATCAGAGATGGGGAATCAGAGGCGGGGAATCAGAGGCAGGAAATCAGACACGGGGATTCAGAGGCTGGGAATCAGACGGGGGGAATCAAAGGCGGGGAATCAGAGCTGGTGAATCAGAGGCAGGGAATCAGAGTTGGGGATTCAGAGGCGGGGAATCAGATATGGGGAAACAGAGGCGGGGAATCAGAGGCGGGCAAACAGATGCGGGGAATTAGATATGGGGAATCAGAGGTGGGGAATCAGAGGTGGTGAATCAGAGATGGGGAATCACAGGCGGGGAATCAGAGGCAGGGAATAGAATGCGGGGAATCAGAGGCAGGGAATCAGAGCTGGGGAATCAGAGGCGGGGAATCAGATATGGGGAAACAGAGGCGGGGAATCAGAGGCGGGGAAACAGAGGCGGGGAATCAGACATGGGGAATCGGATGCGGGGAATCAGAGGTGGGGAATCAGAGATGGGGAATCAGAGGCGGGGAATCAGAGTTGGGGCATCAGAGGTGGGGAATTAGATATGGGGAAACAGAGGCGGGGAATTAGAGGCCGGGAATCAGAGGCCGGGAATCAGATGCTGGGAATAAGAGGCCGGGAATCAGAGGTGGGGAATCAGAGTCCGGGAATCAGAGATGGGGATTCAGAGGCGGGGAATGAGATATGGAGAATCAGAGGCGGGGAATCAGAGGCGGGGAAACAGAGGTGGGGAATCAGATATGGGGAATCAGAGGTTGCGAATCAAAGGCGGTGAATCAGAGATGGGGAAACAGTGGCGGAGAATCAGAGGCGGGTAAACAGAGGTGGGGAATCACATATGGGGAATCAGAGGCAGGGAAACAGAGGCAGGGAATCCGATATGGGGAATCAGAGGCGGGGAATCAGAGGTGGGGAATCATAGGCAGGGAATCGGATGTGCGGAATCAGAGATGGGGAATCAGAGGCCGGGAATCAGAGGTGGTGAATCAGAGGTGCACAATCAGAGGCGGGGAATCAGATATGGGGAATCAGAGGCGGGGAATCAGAGGCGGGGAAACAGAGGCGGGGAATCAGATATGGGGAATCAGAGGTGGGGCATCAGAGGTTGTGAATCACAGATGGGGAATCAGAGGCGGGGAATCAGAGCAGGGAATCAGACGCGGGGAATCAGAGCCGGGGATTCAGAGCTGGGGAATCAGAGGCGGGGAATCAGAGTTGGGGAATCAGAGGCGGGGAATCAGATATGGGGAATCAGAGGCAGGGAATCAGAGGCGGGAAAACAGAGGCGGGGAATCAGATATGGGGAATCAGAGGTGGGGAATCAGGGGCAGGGAATCAGTGGCAGGGAATCAGACGCAGGGAATCAGAGGCGGGGAATCAGAGGCAGGGAATCAGACACGGGGAATCAGAGGCGGGGAATCAGAGATGGGGAATCAGAGGCGGGGAATCAGAGGCAGGGAATCGGATGCCGGGAATCAGAGGCGGGAAATCAGAGCTGGGGAATCAGAGGCGGGGAATCAGAGTTGGGGAATCAGAGGCGGCGAAGCAGATATGGGGAAAGAGAGGCGGGGAATCAGATATGGGGAATCAGAGGCAGGGAATCAGATATGGGGAATCAGAGGCTGGGAATCAGAGGGGGGGAAACAGAGGCGGGGAATAAGATATGGGGAATCAGTGGTGGGGAATCAGGGGCGGGGAATCAGTGGCAGGGAATCAGAGGCGGGGAATCAGAGGCGGGGAATCAGAGGCAGGGAATCAGACACGGGGAATCAGAGGTGGGGAATCAGAGATGGGGAATCAGAGGCGGGGAATCAGAGGCAGGGAATCAGACACGGGGAATCAGAGGCGGGGAATAAGAGCTGGGGAATCAGAGGTGGGGAATCAGAGTCGGCGAATCAGAGGCAGGGAATCGGATGTGCGGAATCAGAAATGGGGAATCAGAGGTGGGGAATCAGAGGCGGTGAATCAGAGATGGGGAATCAGAGGCGGGGAATCAGAGGCAGGAATTCAGACACGGGGATTCAGAGGCTGGGAATCAGACGGGGGGAATCAAAGGCGGGGAATCAGAGCTGGTGAATAAGAGGCAGGGAATCAGAGTTGGGGATTCAGAGGCGGGGAATCAGATATGGGGAAACAGAGGCGGGGAATCAGAGGCGGGCAAACAGAGGCGGGGAATTAGATATGGGGAATCAGAGGTGGGGAATCAGAGGTGGTGAATCAGAGATGGGGAATCACAGGCGGGAAATCAGAGGCAGGGAATGGAACGCGGGGAATCAGAGGCAGGGAATCAGAGCTGGGGAATCAGAGGCGGGGAATCAGATATGGGGAAACAGAGGCGGGGAATCAGAGGCGGGGAAACAGAGGCGGGGAATCAGACATGGGGAATCGGATGCAGGGAATCAGAGGTGGGGAATCAGAGCTGGGGAATCAGACATGGGGAATCGGAAACAGGGAATCAGAGGTGGGGAATCAGAGCTGGGGAATCAGAGGCGGGGAATCAGAGGTGGGGAATTAGATATGGGGAAACAGAGGCGGGGAATCAGAGGCGGGGAAACAGAGGCGGGGAATCAGATATGGGGAATCAGAGGTGGGGAATCAGAGGCAGGGAATCAGATGTGCGGAATCAGAGATGGGGAATCAGAGACAGGGAATCAGAATCAGAAGCGGGGAATCAGAGGCCGGGAATCAGAGGCCGGGAATCAAATGCTGGGAATAAGAGGCCGGGAATCAGAGGTGGGGAATCAGAGTCCGGGAATCAGAGATGGGAATTCAGAGGCGGGGAATGAGATATGGAGAATCAGAGGCGGGGAATCAGAGGCGGGGAAACAGAGGTGGGGAATCAGATATGGGGAATCAGAGGTGGCGAATCAAAGGCAGTGAATCAGAGATGGGGAATCAGAGGCGGGGAATCAGAGGCAGGGAATCAGATGCGGGGAATCAGAGGCGGGGAATCAGAGCTGGCGAATCAGAGGCGGGGAATCAGAGGTGGGCAATCAGAGCCGGGGAATCAGCTATGGGGAATCAGAGGCGGACAATCAGAGGCGGGGAAACAGAGGAGGGGAATCAGATATGGGGAATCAGAGGTGGGGAATCAGAGGTTGTAAATCAGAGATGGGGAATCAAGGCGGGGAATCAGAGGCAGGGAATCAGACGCGGGGAATCAGAGGCGGGGATTCAGAGCTGGGGAATCAGAGGCGGGGAATCAGAGTTGGGGAATCAGAGGCAGGGAATCAGATATGGGGAATCAGAGGCGGGGAATCAGAGGCGGGGAAACAGAGGCGGGGAATCAGATATGGGGAATCAGAAGTGGGGAATCAGGGGCAGGGAATCAGTGGCAGGGAATCAGAGGCGTGGAATCAGAGGCGGGGAATCAGAGGCAGGGAATCAGACACGGGGAATCAGAGGCGGGGAATCAGAGATGGGGAATCAGAGGCTGGGAATCAGAGGCAGGGAATCGGACGCCGGGAATCAGAGGCGGGGAATCAGAGCTGGGGAATCAGAGGCGGGGAATCAGAGTTGGGGAATCAGAGGCGGGGAATCAGATATGGGGAAATAGAGGCGGGGAATCAGATATGGGGAATGAGAGGTGTGGAATCAGAGGTTGGGAATCAGAGGCAGGGAATCAGAGGCGGGGAAACAGAGGCGGGGAATCAGATATGGGGAATCAGAGGTGGCGAATCAAAGGCGGTGAAACAGAGATGGGGAATCAGGGCAGGGAATCAGAGGCAGGGAATCAGAGCTGGGGAAACAGAGGCGGGGAATCAGATATGGGGAATCAGAGGTGGGGAATCAGGGGCGGGGAATCAGTGGCAGGGAATCAGAGCTGGGGAATCAGAGGTGGGGAATCAGAGCTGGGGAAACAGAGGCGGGGAATCAGATATGGGGAATCAGAGGTGGGGAATCAGGGGCGGGGAATCAGTGGCAGGGAATCAGAGGCCGGGAATAAAAGGCGGGGAATCAGAGCTGTGGAATCAGAGGCCGGGAATCAGAGGCAGGGAAACAGAGGCGGGGAATCAGATATGGGGAATCAGAGGTGGGGAATTAGAGGTTGCGAATCAGAGGCAGGGAATCAGAGGCGGGGAATCAGAGGCGGGGAATCAGAGGCAGGGAATCGGATGTGCGGAATCAGAGATGGGGAATCAGAAGTGGGGATTCAGAGGTGGTGAATCAGAGAAGGGGAATCAGAGGCAGGGAATCAGACGCAGGGAATCAGAGGCGGGGAATCATAGCTGGCGAATTAGAGGAGGGGAATCAAAGTTGGGGAATCAGAGGCGGGGAATCATATATGGGGAAACAGAGGCGGGGAATCAGAGGCGGGGAAACAGAGGCGGGGAATCATAGGCGGGGAATCAGAGATGGAGAATCAGAGGCGGGGAATCAGAGGCAGTGAATCGGATGCCGGAAATCAGAGGCGGGAAATCAGAGCTGGGGAATCAGAGGCGGGGAATCAGAGTTGGGGAATCAGAGGCGGCAAAGCAGATATGGGGAAAATGAGGCGGGGAATCAGATATGGGGAATCAGAGGCGGGGAATCAGATATGGGGAATCAGAGGCTGGGAATCAGAGCGGGGGAAACAGAGGCGGGGAATAAGATATGGGGAATTAGAGGTGGGGAATCAGTGGTGGGGAATCAGTGGCAGGGAATCAGAGGCGGGAAATCAGAGGCGGGGATTCAGAGGCAGGGAATCAGACACGGGGAATCAGAGGTGGGGAATCAGAGATGGGGAATCAGAGGCGGGGAATCAGAGGCAGGGAATCAGACGTGGTGAATCAGAGGCGGGGAATCAGAGCTGGGGAATCAGAGGTGGGGAATCAGAGTCGGGGAATCAGAGGCAGGGAATCGGATGTGCGGAATCAGAGATGGGGAATCAGAGGTGGGGAATCAGAGGCGTTGAATCAGAGATGGGGAATCAGAGGCGGGGAATCAGAGGCAGGAAATCAGACACGGGGATTCAGAGGCTGGGAATCAGACGGGGGGAATCAAAGGCGGGGAATCAGAGCTGGTGAATCAGAGGTAGGGAATCAGACACGGGGATTCAGAGGCTGGGAATCAGGCGGGGGGAATCAAAGGCGGGGAATCAGAGCTGGTGAATCAGAGGCAGGGAATCAGAGTTGGGGATTCAGAGGCGGGGAATCAGATATGGGGAAACAGAGGCGGGGAATCAGAGGCGGGCAAACAGAGGCGGGGAATTAGATATGGGGAATCAGAGGTGGGGAATCAGAGGTGGTGAATCAGAGATGGGGAATCACAGGCGGGGAATCAGAGGCAGGGAATAGAATGCGGGGAATCAGAGGCAGGGAATCAGAGCTGGGGAATCAGAGGCGGGGAATCAGATATGGGGAAACAGAGGCGGGGAATCAGAGGCGGGGAAACAGAGGCGGGGAATCAGACATGGGGAATCGGATGCGGGGAATCAGAGGTGGGGAATCAGAGATGGGGAATCAGAGGCGGGGAATCAGAGTTGGGGCATCAGAGGTGGGGAATTAGATATGGGGAAACAGAGGCGGGGAATTAGAGGCCGGGAATCAGAGGCCGGGAATCAGATGCTGGGAATAAGAGGCCGGGAATCAGAGGTGGGGAATCAGAGTCCGGGAATCAGAGATGGGGATTCAGAGGCGGGGAATGAGATATGGAGAATCAGAGGCGGGGAATCAGAGGCGGGGAAACAGAGGTGGGGAATCAGATATGGGGAATCAGAGGTTGCGAATCAAAGGCGGTGAATCAGAGATGGGGAAACAGTGGCGGAGAATCAGAGGCGGGTAAACAGAGGTGGGGAATCACATATGGGGAATCAGAGGCAGGGAAACAGAGGCAGGGAATCCGATATGGGGAATCAGAGGCGGGGAATCAGAGGTGGGGAATCATAGGCAGGGAATCGGATGTGCGGAATCAGAGATGGGGAATCAGAGGCCGGGAATCAGAGGTGGTGAATCAGAGGTGCACAATCAGAGGCGGGGAATCAGATATGGGGAATCAGAGGCGGGGAATCAGAGGCGGGGAAACAGAGGCGGGGAATCAGATATGGGGAATCAGAGGTGGGGCATCAGAGGTTGTGAATCACAGATGGGGAATCAGAGGCGGGGAATCAGAGCAGGGAATCAGACGCGGGGAATCAGAGCCGGGGATTCAGAGCTGGGGAATCAGAGGCGGGGAATCAGAGTTGGGGAATCAGAGGCGGGGAATCAGATATGGGGAATCAGAGGCAGGGAATCAGAGGCGGGAAAACAGAGGTGGGGTATCAGATATGGGGAATCAGAGGTGGGGAATCAGGGGCAGGGAATCAGTGGCAGGGAATCAGACGCAGGGAATCAGAGGCGGGGAATCAGAGGCAGGGAATCAGACACGGGGAATCAGAGGCGGGGAATCAGAGATGGGGAATCAGAGGCGGGGAATCAGAGGCAGGGAATCGGATGCCGGGAATCAGAGGCGGGAAATCAGAGCTGGGGAATCAGAGGCGGGGAATCAGAGTTGGGGAATCAGAGGCGGCGAAGCAGATATGGGGAAAGAGAGGCGGGGAATCAGATATGGGGAATCAGAGGCAGGGAATCAGATATGGGGAATCAGAGGCTGGGAATCAGAGGGGGGGAAACAGAGGCGGGGAATAAGATATGGGGAATCAGTGGTGGGGAATCAGGGGCGGGGAATCAGTGGAAGGGAATCAGAGGCGGGGAATCAGAGGCGGGGAATCAGAGGCAGGGAATCAGACACGGGGAATCAGAGGTGGGGAATCAGAGATGGGGAATCAGAGGCGGGGTATCAGAGGCAGGGAATCAGACACGGGGAATCAGAGGCGGGGAATAAGAGCTGGGGAATCAGAGGTGGGGAATCAGAGTCGGCGAATCAGAGGCAGGGAATCGGATGTGCGGAATCAGAAATGGGGAATCAGAGGTGGGGAATCAGAGGCGGTGAATCAGAGATGGGGAATCAGAGGCGGGGAATCAGAGGCAGGAATTCAGACACGGGGATTCAGAGGCTGGGAATCAGACGGGGGGAATCAAAGGCGGGGAATCAGAGCTGGTGAATAAGAGGCAGGGAATCAGAGTTGGGGATTCAGAGGCGGGGAATCAGATATGGGGAAACAGAGGCGGGGAATCAGAGGCGGGCAAACAGAGGCGGGGAATTAGATATGGGGAATCAGAGGTGGGGAATCAGAGGTGGTGAATCAGAGATGGGGAATCACAGGCGGGAAATCAGAGGCAGGGAATGGAACGCGGGGAATCAGAGGCAGGGAATCAGAGCTGGGGAATCAGAGGCGGGGAATCAGATATGGGGAAACAGAGGCGGGGAATCAGAGGCGGGGAAACAGAGGCGGGGAATCAGACATGGGGAATCGGATGCAGGGAATCAGAGGTGGGGAATCAGAGCTGGGGAATCAGACATGGGGAATCGGAAACAGGGAATCAGAGGTGGGGAATCAGAGCTGGGGAATCAGAGGCGGGGAATCAGAGGTGGGGAATTAGATATGGGGAAACAGAGGCGGGGAATCAGAGGCGGGGAAACAGAGGCGGGGAATCAGATATGGGGAATCAGAGGTGGGGAATCAGAGGCAGGGAATCAGATGTGCGGAATCAGAGATGGGGAATCAGAGGCAGGGAATCAGAATCAGAAGCGGGGAATCAGAGGCCGGGAATCAGAGGCCGGGAATCAAATGCTGGGAATAAGAGGCCGGGAATCAGAGGTGGGGAATCAGAGTCCGGGAATCAGAGATGGGAATTCAGAGGCGGGGAATGAGATATGGAGAATCAGAGGCGGGGAATCAGAGGCGGGGAAACAGAGGTGGGGAATCAGATATGGGGAATCAGAGGTGGCGAATCAAAGGCAGTGAATCAGAGATGGGGAATCAGAGGCGGGGAATCAGAGGCAGGGAATCAGATGCGGGGAATCAGAGGCGGGGAATCAGAGCTGGCGAATCAGAGGCGGGGAATCAGAGGTGGGCAATCAGAGCCGGGGAATCAGCTATGGGGAATCAGAGGCGGACAATCAGAGGCGGGGAAACAGAGGAGGGGAATCAGATATGGGGAATCAGAGGTGGGGAATCAGAGGTTGTAAATCAGAGATGGGGAATCAAGGCGGGGAATCAGAGGCAGGGAATCAGACGCGGGGAATCAGAGGCGGGGATTCAGAGCTGGGGAATCAGAGGCGGGGAATCAGAGTTGGGGAATCAGAGGCAGGGAATCAGATATGGGGAATCAGAGGCGGGGAATCAGAGGCGGGGAAACAGAGGCGGGGAATCAGATATGGGGAATCAGAAGTGGGGAATCAGGGGCAGGGAATCAGTGGCAGGGAATCAGAGGCGTGGAATCAGAGGCGGGGAATCAGAGGCAGGGAATCAGACACGGGGAATCAGAGGCGGGGAATCAGAGATGGGGAATCAGAGGCTGGGAATCAGAGGCAGGGAATCGGACGCCGGGAATCAGAGGCGGGGAATCAGAGCTGGGGAATCAGAGGCGGGGAATCAGAGTTGGGGAATCAGAGGCGGGGAATCAGATATGGGGAAATAGAGGCGGGGAATCAGATATGGGGAATGAGAGGTGTGGAATCAGAGGTTGGGAATCAGAGGCAGGGAATCAGAGGCGGGGAAACAGAGGCGGGGAATCAGATATGGGGAATCAGAGGTGGCGAATCAAAGGCGGTGAAACAGAGATGGGGAATCAGGGCAGGGAATCAGAGGCAGGGAATCAGAGCTGGGGAAACAGAGGCGGGGAATCAGATATGGGGAATCAGAGGTGGGGAATCAGGGGCGGGGAATCAGTGGCAGGGAATCAGAGCTGGGGAATCAGAGGTGGGGAATCAGAGCTGGGGAAACAGAGGCGGGGAATCAGATATGGGGAATCAGAGGTGGGGAATCAGGGGCGGGGAATCAGTGGCAGGGAATCAGAGGCCGGGAATAAAAGGCGGGGAATCAGAGCTGTGGAATCAGAGGCCGGGAATCAGAGGCAGGGAAACAGAGGCGGGGAATCAGATATGGGGAATCAGAGGTGGGGAATTAGAGGTTGCGAATCAGAGGCAGGGAATCAGAGGCGGGGAATCAGAGGCGGGGAATCAGAGGCAGGGAATCGGATGTGCGGAATCAGAGATGGGGAATCAGAAGTGGGGATTCAGAGGTGGTGAATCAGAGAAGGGGAATCAGAGGAAGGGAATCAGACGCAGGGAATCAGAGGCGGGGAATCATAGCTGGCGAATTAGAGGAGGGGAATCAAAGTTGGGGAATCAGAGGCGGGGAATCATATATGGGGAAACAGAGGCGGGGAATCAGAGGCGGGGAAACAGAGGCGGGGAATCATAGGCGGGGAATCAGAGATGGAGAATCAGAGGCGGGGAATCAGAGGCAGTGAATCGGATGCCGGAAATCAGAGGCGGGAAATCGGAGCTGGGGAATCAGAGGCGGGGAATCAGAGTTGGGGAATCAGAGGCGGCAAAGCAGATATGGGGAAAATGAGGCTGGGAATCAGATATGGGGAATCAGAGGCGGGGAATCAGATATGGGGAATCAGAGGCTGGGAATCAGAGCGGGGGAAACAGAGGCGGGGAATAAGATATGGGGAATTAGAGGTGGGGAATCAGTGGTGGGGAATCAGTGGCAGGGAATCAGAGGCGGGAAATCAGAGGCGGGGATTCAGAGGCAGGGAATCAGAGGCAGGGAATCGGATGTGCGGAATCAGAGATGGGGAATCAGAAGTGGGGATTCAGAGGTGGTGAATCAGAGAAGGGGAATCAGAGGCAGGGAATCAGACGCAGGGAATCAGAGGCGGGGAATCATAGCTGGCGAATTAGAGGAGGGGAATCAAAGTTGGGGAATCAGAGGCGGGGAATCATATATGGGGAAACAGAGGCGGGGAATCAGAGGCGGGGAAACAGAGGCGGGGAATCATAGGCGGGGAATCAGAGATGGAGAATCAGAGGCGGGGAATCAGAGGCAGTGAATCGGATGCCGGAAATCAGAGGCGGGAAATCGGAGCTGGGGAATCAGAGGCGGGGAATCAGAGTTGGGGAATCAGAGGCGGCAAAGCAGATATGGGGAAAATGAGGCGGGGAATCAGATATGGGGAATCAGAGGCGGGGAATCAGATATGGGGAATCAGAGGTGGGGAATCAGAGCTGGGGAAACAGAGGCGGGGAATCAGATATGGGGAATCAGAGGTGGGGAATCAGGGGCGGGGAATCAGTGGCAGGGAATCAGAGGCCGGGAATAAAAGGCGGGGAATCAGAGCTGTGGAATCAGAGGCCGGGAATCAGAGGCAGGGAAACAGAGGCGGGGAATCAGATATGGGGAATCAGAGGTGGGGAATTAGAGGTTGCGAATCAGAGGCAGGGAATCAGAGGCGGGGAATCAGAGGCGGGGAATCAGAGGCAGGGAATCGGATGTGCGGAATCAGAGATGGGGAATCAGAAGTGGGGATTCAGAGGTGGTGAATCAGAGAAGGGGAATCAGAGGCAGGGAATCAGACGCAGGGAATCAGAGGCGGGGAATCATAGCTGGCGAATTAGAGGAGGGGAATCAAAGTTGGGGAATCAGAGGCGGGGAATCATATATGGGGAAACAGAGGCGGGGAATCAGAGGCGGGGAAACAGAGGCGGGGAATCATAGGCGGGGAATCAGAGATGGAGAATCAGAGGCGGGGAATCAGAGGCAGTGAATCGGATGCCGGAAATCAGAGGCGGGAAATCGGAGCTGGGGAATCAGAGGCGGGGAATCAGAGTTGGGGAATCAGAGGCGGCAAAGCAGATATGGGGAAAATGAGGCGGGGAATCAGATATGGGGAATCAGATGCGGGGAATCAGATATGGGGAATCAGAGGCTGGGAATCAGAGCGGGGGAAACAGAGGCGGGGAATAAGATATGGGGAATTAGAGGTGGGGAATCAGTGGTGGGGAATCAGTGGCAGGGAATCAAAGGCGGGAAATCAGAGGCGGGGATTCAGAGGCAGGGAATCAGACACGGGGAATCAGAGGTGGGGAATCAGAGATGGGGAATCAGAGGCGGGGAATCAGAGGCAGGGAATCAGACGTGGTGAATCAGAGGCGGGGAATCAGAGCTGGGGAATCAGAGGTGGGGAATCAGAGTCGGGGAATCAGAGGCAGGGAATCGGATGTGCGGAATCAGAGATGGGGAATCAGAGGTGGGGAATCAGAGGCGTTGAATCAGAGATGGGGAATCAGAGGCGGGGAATCAGAGGCAGGAAATCAGACACGGGGATTCAGAGGCTGGGAATCAGACGGGGGGAATCAAAGGCGGGGAATCAGAGCTGGTGAATCAGAGGTAGGGAATCAGAGTTGGGGATTCAGAGGCGGGGTATCAGATATGGGGAAACAGAGGCGGGGAATCAGAGGCGGGCAAACAGAGGCGGGGAATTAGATATGGGGAATCAGAGGTGGGGAATCAGAGGTGGTGAATCAGAGATGGGGAATCACAGGCGGGGAATCAGAGGCAGGGAATAGAACGCGGGGAATCAGAGGCAGGGAATCAGAGCTGGGGAATCAGAGGCGGGGAATCAGATATGGGGAAACAGAGGCGGGGAATCAGAGGCGGGGAAACAGAGCAGGGAATCAGACGCGGGGAATCAGAGCCCGGGATTCAGAGCTGGGGAATCAGAGGCGGGGAATCAGAGTTGGGGAATCAGAGGCGGGGAATCAGATATGGGGAATCAGAGGCAGGTAATCAGAGGCGGGAAAACAGAGGCGGGGAATCAGATATGGGGAATCAGAGGTGGGGAATCAGGGGCAGGGAATCAGTGGCAGGGAATCACACGCGGGGAATCAGAGGCGGGGAATCAGAGGCAGGGAATCAGACACGGGGAATCAGAGGCGGGGAATCAGAGATGGGGAATCAGAGGCGGGGAATCAGAGGCAGGGAATCGGATGCTGGGAATCAGAGGCGGGAAATCAGAGCTGGGGAATCAGAGGCGGGGAATCAGAGTTGGGGAATCAGAGGCGGCGAAGCAGATATGGGGAAATAGAGGCGGGGAATCAGATATGGGGAATCAGAGGCAGGGAATCAGATATGGGGAATCAGATGCTGGGAATCAGAGGGGGGGAAACAGAGGCGGGGAATAAGATATGGGGAATCAGAGGTGGGGAATCAGGGGCGGGGAATCAGTGGCAGGGAATCAGAGGCGGGGAATCAGAGGCGGGGAATCAGAGGCAGGGAATCAGACGGGGAATCAGAGGTGGGGAATCAGAGATGGGGAATCAGAGGCGGGGAATCAGAGGCAGGGAATCAGAGGTGGGGAATCAGAGCTGGGGAATCAGAGGCGGGGAATCAGGGGCGGGGAAACAGAGGCGGGGAATCAGACATGGGGAATCGGATGCAGGGAATCAGAGGTGGGGAATCAGAGCTGGGGAATCAGAGGCGGGGAATCAGGGGCGGGGAATCAGTGGCAGGGAATCAGAGGCCGGGAATAAAAGGCGGGGAATCAGAGCTCTGGAATCAGAGGCCGGGAATCAGAGGCAGGGAAACAGAGGTGGGGAATCAGAGCTGGGGAAACAGAGGCGGGGAATCAGATATGGGGAATCAGAGGTGGGGAATCAGGGGCGGGGAATCAGTGGCAGGGAATCAGAGGCCGGGAATAAAAGGCGGGGAATCAGAGCTGTGGAATCACAGGCCGGGAATCAGAGGCGGGGAAACAGAGGCGGGGAATCAGATATGGGGAATCAGAGGTGGGGAATTAGAGGTTGCGAATCAGAGGCAGGGAATCAGAGGCGGGGAATCAGAGGCGGGGAATCAGAGGCAGGGAATCGGATGTGCGGAATCAGAGATGGGGAATCAGAGGTGGGGATGCAGAGGTGGTGAATCAGAGAAGGGGAATCAGAGGCAGGGAATCAGACGCAGGGAATCAGAGGCGGGGAATCATAGCTGGCGAATTAGAGGAGGGGAATCAAAGTTGGGGAATCAGAGTCGGGGAATCAGATATGGGGAAACAGAGGCGGGGCATCAGAGGCGGGGAAACAGAGGCGGGGAATCATAGGCGGGGAATCAGAGATGGGGAATCAGAGGCGGGGAATCAGAGGCAGGGAATCGGATGCCGGAAATCAGAGGCGGGAAATCAGAGCTGGGGAATCAGAGGCGGGGAATCAGAGTTGGGGAATCAGAGGCGGCAAAGCAGATATGGGGAAAATGAGGCGGGGAATCAGATATGGGGAATCAGAGGCGGGGAATCAGATATGGGGAATCAGAGGCTGGGAATCAGAGCGGGGGAAACAGAGGCGGGGAATAAGATATGGGGAATTAGAGGTGTGGAATCAGTGGTGGGGAATCAGTGGCAGGGAATCAGAGGCGGGGTATCAGAGGCGGGGAATCAGATATGGGGAAACAGAGGCGGGGAATCAGAGGCGGGGAAAAAGAACAGGGAATCAGACGCGGGGAATCAGAGCCCGGGATTCAGAGCTGGGGAATCAGAGGCGGGGAATCAGAGTTGGGGAATCAGAGGCGGGGAATCAGATATGGGGAATCAGAGGCAGGGAATCAGAGGCGGGAAAACAGAGGCGGGGAATCAGATATGGGGAATCAGAGGTGGGGAATCAGGGGCAGGGAATCAGTGGCAGGGAATCAGACGCGGGGAATCAGAGGCGGGGAATCAGAGGCAGGGAATCAGACACGGGGAATCAGAGGCGGGGATTCAGAGATGGGGAATCAGAGGCGGGGAATCAGAGGCAGGGAATCGGATGCCGGGAATCAGAGGCGGGAAATCAGAGCTGGGGAATCAGAGGCGGGGAATCAGAGTTGGGGAATCAGAGGCGGCGAAGCAGATATGGGGAAATAGAGGCAGGGAATCAGATATGGGGAATCAGAGGCAGGGAATCAGATATGGGGAATCAGAGGCTGGGAATCAGAGGGGGGGAAACAGAGGCGGGGAATAAGATATGGGGAATCAGAGGTGGGGAATCAGGGGCGGGGAATCAGTGGCAGGGAATCAGAGGCGGGGAATCAGAGGCGGGGAATCAGAGGCAGGGAATCAGACACGGGGAATGAGAGGTGGGGAATCAGAGATGGGGAATCAGAGGCGGGGAATCAGAGGCAGGGAATCAGACACGGGGAATCAGAGGCGGGGAATAAGAGCTGGGGAATCAGAGGTGGGGAATCAGAGTCGGGGAATCAGAGGCAGGGAATCGGATGTGCGGAATCAGAAATGGGGAATCAGAGGTGGGGAATCAGAGGCGGTGAATCAGAGATGGGGAATCAGAGGCATGGAATCTGAGGCAGGAATTCAGACACGGGGATTCAGAGGCTGGGAATCAGACGGGGGGAATCAAAGGCGGGGAATCAGAGCTGGTGAATCAGAGGCAGGGAATCAGAGTTAGGGATTCAGAGGCGGGGAATCAGATATGGGGAAACAGAGGCGGGGAATCAGAGGCGGGCAAACAGAGGCGGGGAATTAGATATGGGGAATCAGAGGTGGGGAATCAGAGGTGGTGAATCAGAGATGGGGAATCACAGGCGGAAAATCAGAGGCAGGGAATGGAATGCGGGGAATCAGAGGCAGGGAATCAGAGCTGGGGAAACAGAGGCGGGGAATCAGAGTTGGGGCATCAGAGGTGGGGAATTAGATATGGGGAAACAGAGGCGGGGAATCAGAGGCGGGGAAACAGAGGCGGGGAATCAGATATGGGGAATCAGAGGTGGGGAATCAGAGGCAGGGAATCAGATGTGCGGAATCAGAGATGGGGAATCAGAGGCAGGGAATCAGAATCAGAAGCGGGGAATCAGATGCCGGGAATCAGAGGCCGGGAATCAAATGCTGGGAATAAGAGGCCGGGAATCAGAGGTGGGGAATCAGAGTCCGGGAATCAGAGATGGGGATTCAGAGGCGGGGAATGATATATGGAGAATCAGAGGCGGGGAATCAGATATGGGGAATCAGAGGTGGCGAATCAAAGGCGGTGAATCAGAGATGGGGAATCAGAGGCGGGGAATCAGAGGCAGGGAATCAGATGCGGGGAATCAGAGGCGGGGAATCAGAGCTGGCGAATCAGAGGCGGGGAATCAGAGGTGGGCAATCAGAGCCGGGGAATCAGATATGGGGAATCAGAGGCGGGGAATCAGAGGCTGGGAAACAGAGGCGGGGAATCAGATATGGGGAATCAGAGGTGGGGAATCAGAGGTTGTAAATCAGAGATGGGGAATCAAGGCGGGGAATCAGAGGCAGGGAATCAGACGCGGGGAATCAGAGGCGGGGATTCAGAGCTGGGGAATCAGAGGCGGGGAATCAGAGTTGGGGAATCAGAGGCAGGGAATCAGATATGGGGAATCAGAGGCGGGGAATCAGAGGCGGGGAAACAGAGGCGGGGAATCAGATATGGGGAATCAGAAGTGGGGAATCAGGGGCAGGGAATCAGTGGCAGGGAATCAGAGGCGGGGAATCAGAGGCGGGGAATCAGAGGCAGGGAATCAGACACGGGGAATCAGAGGCGGGGAATCAGAGATGTGGAATCAGAGGCGGGGAATCAGAGGCAGGGAATCGGACCCCGGGAATCAGAGGCGGGGAATCAGAGCTGGGGAATCAGAGGCGGGGAATCAGAGTTAGGGAATCAGAGGCGGGGAATCAGATATGGGGAAATCGAGGCGGGGAATCAGATATGGGGAATGAGAGGTGTGGAATCAGATATGGGGAATCAGAGGTGGCGAATCAAAGGCGGTGAAACAGAGATGGGGAATCAGGGCAGGGAATCAGAGGCAGGGAATCAGAGCTGGGGAAACAGAGGCAGGGAATCAGATATGGGGAATCAGATGTGGGGAATCAGGGGCGGGGAATCAGTGGCAGGGAATCAGAGCTGGGGAATCAGAGGTGGGGAATCAGAGCTGGGGAAACAGAGGCGGGGAATCAGATATGGGGTATCAGAGGTGGGGAATCAGGGGCGGGGAATCAGTGGCAGGGAATCAGAGGCCGGGAATAAAAGGCGGGGAATCAGAGCTGGGGAATCAGAGGCCGGGAATCAGAGGCAGGGAAACAGAGGCGGGGAATCAGATATGGGGAATCAGAGGTGGGGAATTAGAGGTTGCGAATCAGAGGCAGGGAATCAGAGGCGGGGAATCAGAGGCAGGGAATCGGATGTGCGGAATCAGAGATGGGGAATCAGAGGTGGGGATTCAGAGGTGGTGAATCAGAGAAGGGGAATCAGAGGAAGGGAATCAGACGCAGGGAATCAGAGGCGGGGAATCATAGCTGGTGAATTAGAGGAGGGGAATCAAAGTTGGGGAATCAGAGGCGGGGAATCAGATATGGGGAAACAGAGGCGGGGAATCAGAGGCGGGGAAACAGAGGCGGGGAATCATAGGCGGGGAATCAGAGCTGGTGAATCAGAGGTAGGGAATCAGAGTTGGGGATTCAGAGGCGGGGTATCAGATATGGGGAAACAGAGGCGGGGAATCAGAGGCGGGCAAACAGAGGCGGGGAATTAGATATGGGGAATCAGAGGTGGGGAATCAGAGGTGGTGAATCAGAGATGGGGAATCACAGGCGGGGAATCAGAGGCAGGGAATAGAACGCGGGGAATCAGAGGCAGGGAATCAGAGCTGGGGAATCAGAGGCGGGGAATCAGATATGGGGAAACAGAGGCGGGGAATCAGAGGCGGGGAAACAGAGCAGGGAATCAGACGCGGGGAATCAGAGCCCGGGATTCAGAGCTGGGGAATCAGAGGCGGGGAATCAGAGTTGGGGAATCAGAGGCGGGGAATCAGATATGGGGAATCAGAGGCAGGTAATCAGAGGCGGGAAAACAGAGGCGGGGAATCAGATATGGGGAATCAGAGGTGGGGAATCAGGGGCAGGGAATCAGTGGCAGGGAATCACACGCGGGGAATCAGAGGCGGGGAATCAGAGGCAGGGAATCAGACACGGGGAATCAGAGGCGGGGAATCAGAGATGGGGAATCAGAGGCGGGGAATCAGAGGCAGGGAATCGGATGCTGGGAATCAGAGGCGGGAAATCAGAGCTGGGGAATCAGAGGCGGGGAATCAGAGTTGGGGAATCAGAGGCGGCGAAGCAGATATGGGGAAATAGAGGCGGGGAATCAGATATGGGGAATCAGAGGCAGGGAATCAGATATGGGGAATCAGATGCTGGGAATCAGAGGGGGGGAAACAGAGGCGGGGAATAAGATATGGGGAATCAGAGGTGGGGAATCAGGGGCGGGGAATCAGTGGCAGGGAATCAGAGGCGGGGAATCAGAGGCGGGGAATCAGAGGCAGGGAATCAGACGGGGAATCAGAGGTGGGGAATCAGAGATGGGGAATCAGAGGCGGGGAATCAGAGGCAGGGAATCAGAGGTGGGGAATCAGAGCTGGGGAATCAGAGGCGGGGAATCAGGGGCGGGGAAACAGAGGCGGGGAATCAGACATGGGGAATCGGATGCAGGGAATCAGAGGTGGGGAATCAGAGCTGGGGAATCAGAGGCGGGGAATCAGGGGCGGGGAATCAGTGGCAGGGAATCAGAGGCCGGGAATAAAAGGCGGGGAATCAGAGCTCTGGAATCAGAGGCCGGGAATCAGAGGCAGGGAAACAGAGGTGGGGAATCAGAGCTGGGGAAACAGAGGCGGGGAATCAGATATGGGGAATCAGAGGTGGGGAATCAGGGGCGGGGAATCAGTGGCAGGGAATCAGAGGCCGGGAATAAAAGGCGGGGAATCAGAGCTGTGGAATCACAGGCCGGGAATCAGAGGCGGGGAAACAGAGGCGGGGAATCAGATATGGGGAATCAGAGGTGGGGAATTAGAGGTTGCGAATCAGAGGCAGGGAATCAGAGGCGGGGAATCAGAGGCGGGGAATCAGAGGCAGGGAATCGGATGTGCGGAATCAGAGATGGGGAATCAGAGGTGGGGATTCAGAGGTGGTGAATCAGAGAAGGGGAATCAGAGGCAGGGAATCAGACGCAGGGAATCAGAGGCGGGGAATCATAGCTGGCGAATTAGAGGAGGGGAATCAAAGTTGGGGAATCAGAGTCGGGGAATCAGATATGGGGAAACAGAGGCGGGGCATCAGAGGCGGGGAAACAGAGGCGGGGAATCATAGGCGGGGAATCAGAGATGGGGAATCAGAGGCGGGGAATCAGAGGCAGGGAATCGGATGCCGGAAATCAGAGGCGGGAAATCAGAGCTGGGGAATCAGAGGCGGGGAATCAGAGTTGGGGAATCAGAGGCGGCAAAGCAGATATGGGGAAAATGAGGCGGGGAATCAGATATGGGGAATCAGAGGCGGGGAATCAGATATGGGGAATCAGAGGCTGGGAATCAGAGCGGGGGAAACAGAGGCGGGGAATAAGATATGGGGAATTAGAGGTGTGGAATCAGTGGTGGGGAATCAGTGGCAGGGAATCAGAGGCGGGGTATCAGAGGCGGGGAATCAGATATGGGGAAACAGAGGCGGGGAATCAGAGGCGGGGAAAAAGAACAGGGAATCAGACGCGGGGAATCAGAGCCCGGGATTCAGAGCTGGGGAATCAGAGGCGGGGAATCAGAGTTGGGGAATCAGAGGCGGGGAATCAGATATGGGGAATCAGAGGCAGGGAATCAGAGGCGGGAAAACAGAGGCGGGGAATCAGATATGGGGAATCAGAGGTGGGGAATCAGGGGCAGGGAATCAGTGGCAGGGAATCAGACGCGGGGAATCAGAGGCGGGGAATCAGAGGCAGGGAATCAGACACGGGGAATCAGAGGCGGGGATTCAGAGATGGGGAATCAGAGGCGGGGAATCAGAGGCAGGGAATCGGATGCCGGGAATCAGAGGCGGGAAATCAGAGCTGGGGAATCAGAGGCGGGGAATCAGAGTTGGGGAATCAGAGGCGGCGAAGCAGATATGGGGAAATAGAGGCAGGGAATCAGATATGGGGAATCAGAGGCAGGGAATCAGATATGGGGAATCAGAGGCTGGGAATCAGAGGGGGGGAAACAGAGGCGGGGAATAAGATATGGGGAATCAGAGGTGGGGAATCAGGGGCGGGGAATCAGTGGCAGGGAATCAGAGGCGGGGAATCAGAGGCGGGGAATCAGAGGCAGGGAATCAGACACGGGGAATGAGAGGTGGGGAATCAGAGATGGGGAATCAGAGGCGGGGAATCAGAGGCAGGGAATCAGACACGGGGAATCAGAGGCGGGGAATAAGAGCTGGGGAATCAGAGGTGGGGAATCAGAGTCGGGGAATCAGAGGCAGGGAATCGGATGTGCGGAATCAGAAATGGGGAATCAGAGGTGGGGAATCAGAGGCGGTGAATCAGAGATGGGGAATCAGAGGCATGGAATCTGAGGCAGGAATTCAGACACGGGGATTCAGAGGCTGGGAATCAGACGGGGGGAATCAAAGGCGGGGAATCAGAGCTGGTGAATCAGAGGCAGGGAATCAGAGTTAGGGATTCAGAGGCGGGGAATCAGATATGGGGAAACAGAGGCGGGGAATCAGAGGCGGGCAAACAGAGGCGGGGAATTAGATATGGGGAATCAGAGGTGGGGAATCAGAGGTGGTGAATCAGAGATGGGGAATCACAGGCGGAAAATCAGAGGCAGGGAATGGAATGCGGGGAATCAGAGGCAGGGAATCAGAGCTGGGGAATCAGAGGCGGGGAATCAGAGTTGGGGCATCAGAGGTGGGGAATTAGATATGGGGAAACAGAGGCGGGGAATCAGAGGCGGGGAAACAGAGGCGGGGAATCAGATATGGGGAATCAGAGGTGGGGAATCAGAGGCAGGGAATCAGATGTGCGGAATCAGAGATGGGGAATCAGAGGCAGGGAATCAGAATCAGAAGCGGGGAATCAGATGCCGGGAATCAGAGGCCGGGAATCAAATGCTGGGAATAAGAGGCCGGGAATCAGAGGTGGGGAATCAGAGTCCGGGAATCAGAGATGGGGATTCAGAGGCGGGGAATGATATATGGAGAATCAGAGGCGGGGAATCAGATATGGGGAATCAGAGGTGGCGAATCAAAGGCGGTGAATCAGAGATGGGGAATCAGAGGCGGGGAATCAGAGGCAGGGAATCAGATGCGGGGAATCAGAGGCGGGGAATCAGAGCTGGCGAATCAGAGGCGGGGAATCAGAGGTGGGCAATCAGAGCCGGGGAATCAGATATGGGGAATCAGAGGCGGGGAATCAGAGGCTGGGAAACAGAGGAGGGGAATCAGATATGGGGAATCAGAGGTGGGGAATCAGAGGTTGTAAATCAGAGATGGGGAATCAAGGCGGGGAATCAGAGGCAGGGAATCAGACGCGGGGAATCAGAGGCGGGGATTCAGAGCTGGGGAATCAGAGGCGGGGAATCAGAGTTGGGGAATCAGAGGCAGGGAATCAGATATGGGGAATCAGAGGCGGGGAATCAGAGGCGGGGAAACAGAGGCGGGGAATCAGATATGGGGAATCAGAAGTGGGGAATCAGGGGCAGGGAATCAGTGGCAGGGAATCAGAGGCGGGGAATCAGAGGCGGGGAATCAGAGGCAGGGAATCAGACACGGGGAATCAGAGGCGGGGAATCAGAGATGTGGAATCAGAGGCGGGGAATCAGAGGCAGGGAATCGGACGCCGGGAATCAGAGGCGGGGAATCAGAGCTGGGGAATCAGAGGCGGGGAATCAGAGTTAGGGAATCAGAGGCGGGGAATCAGATATGGGGAAATCGAGGCGGGGAATCAGATATGGGGAATGAGAGGTGTGGAATCAGATATGGGGAATCAGAGGTGGCGAATCAAAGGCGGTGAAACAGAGATGGGGAATCAGGGCAGGGAATCAGAGGCAGGGAATCAGAGCTGGGGAAACAGAGGCAGGGAATCAGATATGGGGAATCAGATGTGGGGAATCAGGGGCGGGGAATCAGTGGCAGGGAATCAGAGCTGGGGAATCAGAGGTGGGGAATCAGAGCTGGGGAAACAGAGGCGGGGAATCAGATATGGGGTATCAGAGGTGGGGAATCAGGGGCGGGGAATCAGTGGCAGGGAATCAGAGGCCGGGAATAAAAGGCGGGGAATCAGAGCTGGGGAATCAGAGGCCGGGAATCAGAGGCAGGGAAACAGAGGCGGGGAATCAGATATGGGGAATCAGAGGTGGGGAATTAGAGGTTGCGAATCAGAGGCAGGGAATCAGAGGCGGGGAATCAGAGGCAGGGAATCGGATGTGCGGAATCAGAGATGGGGAATCAGAGGTGGGGATTCAGAGGTGGTGAATCAGAGAAGGGGAATCAGAGGAAGGGAATCAGACGCAGGGAATCAGAGGCGGGGAATCATAGCTGGTGAATTAGAGGAGGGGAATCAAAGTTGGGGAATCAGAGGCGGGGAATCAGATATGGGGAAACAGAGGCGGGGAATCAGAGGCGGGGAAACAGAGGCGGGGAATCATAGGCGGGGAATCAGAGATGGGGAATCAGAGGCGGGGAATCAGAGGCAGGGAATCGGATGCCGGAAATCAGAGGCGGGAAATCAGAGCTGGGGAATGAGAGGCGGGGAATCAGAGTTGGGGAATCAGAGGCGGCGAAGCAGATATGGGGAAAATGAGGCGGGGAATCAGATATGGGGAATCAGAGGCGGGGAATCAGATATGGGGAATCAGAGGCTGGGAATCAGAGCGGGGGAAACAGAGGCGGGGAATAAGATATGGGGAATCAGAGGTGGGGAATCAGTGGTGGGGAATCAGTGGCAGGGAATCAGAGGCGGGGAATCAGAGGCGGGGATTCAGAGGCAGGGAATCAGACACGGGGAATCAGAGGTGGGGAATCAGAGATGGGGAATCAGAGGCGGGGAATCAGAGGCAGGGAATCAGATGCGGGGAATCAGAGGCGGGGAATCAGAGCTGGGGAATCAGAGGTGGGGAATCAGAGTCGGGGAATCAGAGGCAGGGAATCGGATGTGCGGAATCAGAGATGGGGAATCAGAGGTGGGGAATCAGAGGCGGTGAATCAGAGATGGGGAATCAGAGGCGGGGAATCAGAGGCAGGAAATCAGACACGGGGATTCAGAGGCTGGGAATCAGACGGGGGGAATCAAAGGCGGGGAATCAGAGCTGGTGAATCAGAGGCAGGGAATCAGAGTTGGGGATTCAGAGGCGGGGAATCAGATATGGGGAAACAGAGGCGGGGAATCAGAGGCGGGCAAACAGAGGCGGGGAATTAGATATGGGGAATCAGAGGTGGGGAATCAGAGGTGGTGAATCAGAGATGGGGAATCACAGGCGGGGAATCAGAGGCAGGGAATAGAACGCGGGGAATCAGAGGCAGGGAATCAGAGCTGGGGAATCAGAGGCGGGGAATCAGATATGGGGAAAGAGAGGCGGGGAATCAGAGGCGGGGAAACAGAGGCAGGGAATCAGACATGGGGAATCGGATGCGGGGAATCAGAGGTGGGGAATCAGAGCTGGGGAATCAGAGGCGGGGAATCAGAGTTGGGGCATCAGAGGTGGGGAATCAGATATGGGGAATCAGAGGCAGGGAATCAGAGGCGGGAAAACAGAGGCGGGGAATCAGATATGGGGAATCAGAGGTGGGGAATCAGGGGCAGGGAATCAGAGGCGGGGTATCAGAGGCGGGGATTCAGAGGCAGGGAATCAGACACGGGGAATCAGAGGTGGGGAATCAGAGATGGGGAATCAGAGGCGGGGAATCAGAGGCAGGGAATCAGACGCGGGGAATCAGAGGCGGGGAATCAGAGCTGGGGAATCAGAGGTGGGGAATCAGAGTCGGGGAATCAGAGGCAGGGAATCGGATGTGCGGAATCAGAGATGGGGAATCAGAGGTGGGGAATCAGAGGCGGTGAATCAGAGATGGGGAATCAGAGGCGGGGAATCAGAGGCAGGAAATCAGACACGGGGATTCAGAGGCTGGGAATCAGACGGGGGGAATCAAAGGCGGGGAATCAGAGCTGGTGAATCAGAGGCAGGGAATCAGAGTTGGGGATTCAGAGGCGGGGAATCAGATATGGGGAAACAGAGGCGGGGAATCAGAGGCGGGCAAACAGAGGCGGGGAATTAGATATGGGGAATCAGAGGTGGGGAATCAGAGGTGGTGAATCAGAGATGGGGAATCACAGGCGAGGAATCAGAGGCAGGGAATATAACGCGGGGAATCAGAGGCAGGGAATCAGAGCTGGGGAATCAGAGGCGGGGAATCAGATATGGGGAAACAGAGGCGGGGAATCAGAGGCGGGGAAAAAGAGCAGGGAATCAGACGCGGGGAATCAGAGCCCGGGATTTAGAGCTGGGGAATCAGAGGCGGGGAATCAGAGTTGGGGAATCAGAGGCGGGGAATCAGATATGGGGAATCAGAGGCAGGGAATCAGAGGCGGGAAAACAGAGGCGGGGAATCAGATATGGGGAATCAGAGGTGGGGAATCAGGGGCAGGGAATCAGTGGCAGGGAATCAGACGCGGGGAATCAGAGGCGGGGAGTCAGAGGCAGGGAATCAGACACGGGGAATCAGAGGCGGGGATTCAGAGATGGGGAATCAGAGGCGGGGAATCAGAGGCAGGGAATCGGATGCCGGGAAGCAGAGGCGGGAAATCAGAGCTGGGGAATCAGAGGCGGGGAATCAGAGTTGGGGAATCAGAGGCGGCGAAGCAGATATGGGGAAATAGAGGCGGGGAATCAGATATGGGGAATCAGAGGCAGGGAATCAGATATGGGGAATCAGAGGCTGGGAATCAGAGGGGGGGAAACAGAGGCGGGGAATAAGATATGGGGAATCATAGGTGGGGAATCAGGGGCGGGGAATCAGTGGCAGGGAATCAGAGGCGGGGAATCAGAGGCGGGGAATCAGAGGCAGGGAATCAGACACGGGGAATCAGAGGTGGGGAATCAGAGATGGGGAATCAGAGGCGGGGAATCAGAGGCAGGGAATCAGACACGGGGAATCAGAGGCGGGGAATAAGAGCTGGGGAATCAGAGGTGGGGAATCAGAGTCGGGGAATCAGAGGCAGGGAATCGGATGTGCGGAATCAGAAATGGGGAATCAGAGGTGGGGAATCAGAGGCGGTGAATCAGAGATGGGGAATCAGAGGCGTGGAATCTGAGGCAGGAATTCAGACACGGGGATTCAGAGGCTGGGAATCAGACGGGGGGAATCAAAGGCGGGGAATCAGAGCTGGTGAATCAGAGGCAGGGAATCAGAGTTAGGGATTCAGAGGCGGGGAATCAGATATGGGGAAACAGAGGCGGGGAATCAGAGGCGGGCAAACAGAGGCGGGGAATTAGATATGGGGAATCAGTGTGGGGAATCAGAGGTGGTGAATCAGAGATGGGGAATCACAGGCGGGGAATCAGAGGCAGGGAATGGAATGCGGGGAATCAGAGGCAGGGAATCAGAGCTGGGGAATCAGAGGCGGGGAATCTGATATGGGGAAACAGAGGCGGGGAATCAGAGGCGGGGAAACAGAGGCGGGGAATCAGACATGGGGAATCGGATGCAGGGAATCAGAGGTGGGGAATCAGAGCTGGGGAATCAGAGGCGGGGAATCAGAGTTGGGGCATCAGAGGTGGGGAATTAGATATGGGGAAACAGAGGCGGGGAATCAGAGGCGGGGAAACAGAGGCGGGGAATCAGATATGGGGAATCAGAGGTGGGGAATCAGAGGCAGGGAATCAGATGTGCGGAATCAGAGATGGGGAATCAGAGGCAGGGAATCAGAATCAGAAGCGGGGAATCAGATGCCGGGAATCAGAGGCCGGGAATCAAATGCTGGGAATAAGAGGCCGGGAATCAGAGGTGGGGAATCAGAGTCCGGGAATCAGAGATGGGGATTCAGAGGCGGGGAATGATATATGGAGAATCAGAGGCGGGGAATCAGATATGGGGAATCAGAGGTGGCGAATCAAAGGCGGTGAATCAGAGATGGGGAATCAGAGGCGGGGAATCAGAGGCAGGGAATCAGATGCGGGGAATCAGAGGCGGGGAATCAGAGCTGGCGAATCAGAGGCGGGGAATCAGAGGTGGGCAATCAGAGCCGGGGAATCAGATATGGGGAATCAGAGGCGGGGAATCAGAGGCTGGGAAACAGAGGCGGGGAATCAGATATGGGGAATCAGAGGTGGGGAATCAGAGGTTGTAAATCAGAGATGGGGAATCAAGGCGGGGAATCAGAGGCAGGGAATCAGACGCGGGGAATCAGAGGCGGGGATTCAGAGCTGGGGAATCAGAGGCGGGGAATCAGAGTTGGGGAATCAGAGGCAGGGAATCAGATATGGGGAATCAGAGGCGGGGAATCAGAGGCGGGGAAACAGAGGCGGGGAATCAGATATGGGGAATCAGAAGTGGGAATCAGGGGCAGGGAATCAGTGGCAGGGAATCAGAGGCGGGGAATCAGAGGCGGGGAATCAGAGGCAGGGAATCAGACACGGGGAATCAGAGGCGGGGAATCAGAGATGGGGAATCAGAGGCGGGGAATCAGAGGCAGGGAATCGGACGCCGGGAATCAGAGGCGGGGAATCAGAGCTGGGGAATCAGAGGCGGGGAATCAGAGTTGGGGAATCAGAGGCGGGGAATCAGATATGGGGAAATCGAGGCGGGGAATCAGATATGGGGAATGAGAGTTGTGGAATCAGATATGGGGAATCAGAGGTGGCGAATCAAAGGCGGTGAAACAGAGATGGGGAATCAGGGCAGGGAATCAGAGGCAGGGAATCAGAGCTGGGGAAACAGAGGCAGGGAATCAGATATGGGGAATCAGATGTGGGGAATCAGGGGCGGGGAATCAGTGGCAGGGAATCAGAGCTGGGGAATCAGAGGTGGGGAATCAGAGCTGGGGAAACAGAGGCGGGGAATCAGATATGGGGTATCAGAGGTGGGGAATCAGGGGCGGGGAATCAGTGGCAGGGAATCAGAGGCCGGGAATAAAAGGCGGGGAATCAGAGCTGGGGAATCAGAGGCCGGGAATCAGAGGCAGGGAAACAGAGGCGGGGAATCAGATATGGGGAATCAGAGGTGGGGAATTAGAGGTTGCGAATCAGAGGCAGGGAATCAGAGGCGGGGATCAGAGGCAGGGAATCGGATGTGCGGAATCAGAGATGGGGAATCAGAGGTGGGGATTCAGAGGTGGTGAATCAGAGAAGGGGAATCAGAGGAAGGGAATCAGACACAGGGAATCAGAGGCGGGGAATCATAGCTGGTGAATTAGAGGAGGGGAATCAAAGTTGGGGAATCAGAGGCGGGGAATCAGATATGGGGAAACAGAGGCGGGGAATCAGAGGCGGGGAAACAGAGGCGGGGAATCATAGGCGGGGAATCAGAGATGGGGAATCAGAGGCGGGGAATCAGAGGCAGGGAATCGGATGCCGGAAATCAGAGGCGGGAAATCAGAGCTGGGGAATGAGAGGCGGGGAATCAGAGTTGGGGAATCAGAGGCGGCGAAGCAGATATGGGGAAAATGAGGCGGGGAATCAGATATGGGGAATCAGAGGCGGGGAATCAGATATGGGGAATCAGAGGCTGGGAATCAGAGCGGGGGAAACAGAGGCGGGGAATAAGATATGGGGAATCAGAGGTGGGGAATCAGTGGTGGGGAATCAGTGGCAGGGAATCAGAGGCGGGGAATTAGAGGCGGGGATTCAGAGGCAGGGAATCAGACACGGGGAATCAGAGGTGGGGAATCAGAGATGGGGAATCAGAGGCGGGGAATCAGAGGCAGGGAATCAGACGCGGGGAATCAGAGGCGGGGAATCAGAGCTGGGGAATCAGAGGTGGGGAATCAGAGTCGGGGAATCAGAGGCAGGGAATCGGATGTGCGGAATCAGAGATGGGGAATCAGAGGTGGGGAATCAGAGGCGGTGAATCAGAGATGGGGAATCAGAGGCGGGGAATCAGAGGCAGGAAATCAGACACGGGGATTCAGAGGCTGGGAATCAGACGGGGGGAATCAAAGGCGGGGAATCAGAGCTGGTGAATCAGAGGCAGGGAATCAGAGTTGGGGATTCAGAGGCGGGGAATCAGATATGGGGAAACAGAGGCGGGGAATCAGAGGCGGGCAAACAGAGGCGGGGAATTAGATATGGGGAATCAGAGGTGGGGAATCAGAGGTGGTGAATCAGAGATGGGGAATCACAGGCGGGGAATCAGAGGCAGGGAATAGAACGCGGGGAATCAGAGGCAGGGAATCAGAGCTGGGGAATCAGAGGCGGGGAATCAGATATGGGGAAAGAGAGGCGGGGAATCAGAGGCGGGGAAACAGAGGCAGGGAATCAGACATGGGGAATCGGATGCGGGGAATCAGAGGTGGGGAATCAGAGCTGGGGAATCAGAGGCGGGGAATCAGAGTTGGGGCATCAGAGGTGGGGAATCAGATATGGGGAATCAGAGGCAGGGAATCAGAGGCGGGAAAACAGAGGCGGGGAATCAGATATGGGGAATCAGAGGTGGGGAATCAGGGGCAGGGAATCAGTGGCAGGGAATCAGACGCGGGGAATCAGAGGCGGGGAATCAGAGGCAGGGAATCAGACACGGGGAATCAGAGGCGGGGATTCAGAGATGGGGAATCAGAGGCGGGGAATCAGAGGCAGGGAATCGGATGCCGGGAATCAGAGGCGGGAAATCAGAGCTGGGGAATCAGAGGCGGGGAATCAGAGTTGGGGAATCAGAGGCGGCGAAGCAGATATGGGGAAATAGAGGCGGGGAATCAGATATGGGGAATCAGAGGCAGGGAATCAGATATGGGGAATCAGAGGCTGGGAATCAGAGGGGGGGAAACAGAGGCGGGGAATAAGATATGGGGAATCAGAGGTGGGGAATCAGGGGCGGGGAATCAGTGGCAGGGAATCAGAGGCTGGGAATCAGAGGCGGGGAATCAGAGGCAGGGAATCAGACACGGGGAATCAGAGGTGGGGAATCAGAGATGGGGAATCAGAGGCGGGGAATCAGAGGCAGGGAATCAGACACGGGGAATCAGAGGCGGGGAATAAGAGCTGGGGAATCAGAGGTGGGGAATCAGAGTCGGGGAATCAGAGGCAGGGAATCGGATGTGCGGAATCAGAAATGGGGAATCAGAGGTGGGGAATCAGAGGCGGTGAATCAGAGATGGGGAATCAGAGGCGTGGAATCTGAGGCAGGAATTCAGACACGGGGATTCAGAGGCTGGGAATCAGACGGGGGGAATCAAAGGCGGGGAATCAGAGCTGGTGAATCAGAGGCAGGGAATCAGAGTTAGGGATTCAGAGGCGGGGAATCAGATATGGGGAAACAGAGGCGGGGAATCAGAGGCGGGCAAACAGAGGCGGGGAATTAGATATGGGGAATCAGAGGTGGGGAATCAGAGGTGGTGAATCAGAGATGGGGAATCACAGGCGGGGAATCAGAGGCAGGGAATGGAATGCGGGGAATCAGAGGCAGGGAATCAGAGCTGGGGAATCAGAGGCGGGGAATCAGATATGGGGAAACAGAGGCGGGGAATCAGAGGCGGGGAAACAGAGGCGGGGAATCAGACATGGGGAATCGGATGCAGGGAATCAGAGGTGGGGAATCAGAGCTGGGGAATCAGAGGCGGGGAATCAGAGTTGGGGCATCAGAGGTGGGGAATTAGATATGGGGAAACAGAGGCGGGGAATCAGAGGCGGGGAAACAGAGGCGGGGAATCAGATATGGGGAATCAGAGGTGGGGAATCAGAGGCAGGGAATCAGATGTGCGGAATCAGAGATGGGGAATCAGAGGAAGGGAATCAGAATCAGAAGCGGGGAATCAGATGCCGGGTATCAGAGGCCGGGAATCAAATGCTGGGAATAAGAGGCCGGGAATCAGAGGTGGGGAATCAGAGTCCGGGAATCAGAGATGGGGATTCAGAGGCGGGGAATGATATATGGAGAATCAGAGGCGGGGAATCAGATATGGGGAATCAGAGGTGGCGAATCAAAGGCGGTGAATCAGAGATGGGGAATCAGAGGCGGGGAATCAGAGGCAGGGAATCAGATGCGGGGAATCAGAGGCGGGGAATCAGAG